>NW_024340849.1:47876227-48187713 GCF_902729225.1 Pteropus medius
TCTTTTTAGGAAATAGCTGTCTAATTTGGATCACAGATAGAGTGACATAGGAATCCTTTTAGAATTAAAGGAGGTACTACTTAATAATTATTCCTGGACAACAGGTATTAGCTAATACTGCCGTTAGGCACACTAAAATGTGTGGTCTCCCCAGTCCTAGGGAACAGCAGGTCTTTGACTGGATATATTTTAGTATATTAATGGCCAATAGAGTTTGGCTGAGTTGTGTTTAGTGTGAATACTGAGAGCCATTCAGCACATTCCTGGGTTGTTGATAATTGTAGGCAGATGATACTAAAGCACTGACTATATTTTACAGAGTGGGTTTTTCTGAATTATTAGCTCTTTTTAGTTATTATAAACTTAGTATTATGAAATCTAAGGTACAGTTAGTGGTAGTGTTTATTCAGGAGTGAATGTGATTTTAATTAACTTGTTATTTATGTTTTATCACATTCAACTTTTTGTGTTCAATTAAATTTTTTTGAAAGAAAAATCTTTAGTACTGCAGTTTTTAAAAATTATTTTAAAATTCTTTTTTTTTTGAGGCCTCCAACTCTTCTTGATATTTTCCAGATTTTTAAAATGTATTTGATTTCATTTATGCCCTACATATAACATCTATTAATGACCTATTTTCTAGGAGAAAATAATGATTCATCTTAAGAATGAAGGGCTGTCAAGAACAGGGCATTTCTTATGTATAGAGACTTTTTATGATTAAATATACATTTTTTTATTGAGACAACAGATTAGGGACAGTGCACTGATAAGATAGAGTTCTCTTAGTTATATAGAATGATCTGGATATCAGTAAATATTATTTTAGAGTCTGTCTCAACATTTTTGTGTAAAAGTTTTATCTGAATTAGAGGAATTTGGAAGGTAGGAAGAGAATGATGGAGATAATGGCATATTGGAATGTTACATGCATCTTTAAATTTGTTTATTGGTCCTGGGAGAAATGTGTGTGTGTGTGTTTTGGGGAGGGTGTTGTTTAGTACAAGAAAGGTTTATAAATGTAGTTTTTGAAACTCAAGGAGAAAAAAGTTCATTTATTCAGGTTGAGTTATTAAAGTTAAGAAAATACAAAGTGCTTGTTCAAGAGTCGATTAGTAGCAAAAATTAAGAGTAACAAAGTTATAAGGTTTTCATTTTTGGACAACATGAGGCTAGCATAAATTTAATTAGGTTTATATTTAATTTGCAAAATATAGGTTTATATATAATGCAAGATGATCATAGCTAATTTTGGGAAATAATATAAATAAAAAGTTCAGAAATTTTGTACTTTTTGCTTTAATAGAGCTATTATTTATTAATATCATTTCTTATATATAACACTTTTATATAGAATAAAATGTAAATGTTTTAGAGTCTAATGATTTCTGTGTTAGTCATTCCCAGTACCGTGCAGGAGAACTCAGAGTTTGGTGCGAATCTGAGAATATGTTTCCCATGCCACCTCAGGGTATAACTTCACCAGGGACTGCTCCAGCTGTCACTTCAATGAGCAGCATCAACAACACAGTTGCAACTCCTGCCAGTTATAACATGAAGAATGACCCCAGGGGACTCAATGTGTTCAAACAGGAGAAGCAGAAGGTTTGTTTTAGGAAGCTAACAGACATAGGAGTCTACTAGTGTTACTGGTTATGTTAATGTAGTTGCCTAGCACATACATGGTATTGTGAGTGTCATGTGAAATAAAAAGAATTGAAATTTTCAGCTATGTTCAGAATTACAGTAGAACCACAAATCACTTAAAAATCATGCACATAAACTTTTCTGTTCTAAAAAAACATTTAATACTTAACAAAATCTCAAAATTGAGGACAAATGTAAGTTTGAACATTGTAATGAAATTGGTATAATTTATTCTGTCACTGAGACTTTGCAAGCATACTCTAAAGAGGGAGTTAGGAATGTGTCTGAATAGACCCGCAGGCATAGCAGTAAAGGTAGAAGCTGGCAAACATTGATTTCCAGGCAAGTATTTGTGTTTATATATATATATATATATATTAAAAAAAAGGTGAAATTACTATTTTATGTTTTGTTATCAAATGCAAATAATAGTAACCCCTTTAACTGTCATTGTTGGTTATTTACAATGACCCCAGGGTAGGAGAGTTTGTGGTATAAGCCCTTAAAGATCTTAAATCATATTTGAGATTATTAATGTTTTTGTGTGCGTGTGTGTATGCATGTATACATGTACATACTTAACATTCACTCAAGTACAGTGACAGCACAGCGGTAAGATAATGGCGTCTTATGAGAATGATGGTATAATGGTTACTGTATGATTCCCTTTACCACTTCTTGCTCACTGGAAAGTTCAAGAACCCCGCAGTTTGAACAGGTTGCTTATGCTTATGATTTGGCTTTTCAGAGAGGGGTTAAAAAAATCTCACCCTTTTTCTAAATATCTAATACTTTTTGATTTTGTGACTTTAGTTATTCTGGGAATATGATCCAAGAGAAACAGTAAATTGCTTGTTTTAGAGTGAAAATAAATCTTCAGTAACATTATTCAGATAATATCTTTTCATAGGTTAGGGCTTAATTATGCCTCTGGCAATTTCATGCCATAGCTCTTGGCTTTAGTCTTTTAGTTTTTTATTTATATATTAACCCCTTCCCTGTAATGTCACAAGAATGTAGCCCCATATTTGCGTTCTTTAGCTCCCCCAACCTCCCCAAGGCTTCATTGCTTTTCCCTTTCTATTTTACTTTTCCCTTTCTATTTCCAATCCCTAGCTTTCTCTTTGTCTAATTACCCCCAATAGGAATAACTTAGAATGTTGGAATTGAAATTCTGAAGATTGTTTAAAAAGAATACAGAAGTAAATTCAACTCATAGGTGGAGAGGGATTACTGCAGATAGGCTAAATAATATGAAATAGTGGAAATAGTACAAGGTATGGTATATTTTCTTGATTGATATCATGGTGCTGGTCTTTCAGTGTATTCTAAGTTGCAGTGTTAAATATAATCTTAATGTAATGTTACAATTCATCCATTTTCTAAGAGTCACAGCATGTTGAATCCCTCTAGTTTGCTTGTTTCACGGTTCTCAGAACAACCAGTCTCCTCTTTCTGGACCAGTATGAAGCAACTCTCAAGGAACAAGCTGTTTTCCGGGAGCCAAACCTCACTAATGGAGCTCCTGAATGGAAGCATGTGCTTAAGGTCACAGCAGCCTTAGTGTTTCCCATAAGGCTCTTCAGATTGTTACTACACGAGTGACTCAGTCCCCTCATCCCCCTCTTTTTAACCCTCAACTAAGTTAGGTTATATATGCTTATACTTTAATTATATATAAATAAATTAGATTTCTTTGCATCTCTTATGTATGTTGACTGGTTTTTAGGGGACCTGAACAGTGCATAATATAACTGTACTCCATGTATCTTGTTTCATGATTTGGCTCACTTTTGAAATGTGTTTAAGCTTCACTGTATCTTTTTCATTCTAGTCTTCTGTTTATGCTCCACAAATTGGTATGACATTTCCTTTCCTTTTTGTTATAAAAGTGGTATTACAACATTAAGAAAAATTTCAATTAAAAAAAAATCTAGTTCTGCCATTGTAAGAGATATTCATTGACATATTGCTTAAATCCCAAAGAGTGGGAAGCTATCTATCAGATGTCTAACAAGAGTGAAATGTTTTAATAATTTTAGTGAGGTACAGAATAGAATATTTAATGACATATTGTGTCATTTAAAGTGATAATTAAAAGATACATATAAAGATAAAAATGTTACATGTATGCTGATTTTACAAAATATGAATATTTAAAATATTGGAAGATAACATATAAAAGTTGGGTTGATGAGATAATGGGAAGTAATTTCCTCTCCCCTCATAATTCTAAATTTTCTGGAATTTCAAGAATTTATTTAAAAATAAAAATCCAATTTTGAACAGTTTGATGTTTCCTCATTTTAGTTTTTTCTTTTCACTTAAGTGGCCTCATGTATCTCCTGATTTCTTAGTCAACTTTTTGGTATGAGCATATTTTTTCCTGCAGTTCTTAACCAAAACCTAAAAGGTTCCGCAGTTGTCATATTGTTGACTATTACCTTTGTTTTTACAGAGGAAGGCAATGTACCACCCTCATTTTGAGGACTTGGACTGGTTCTAGGTTGGAATTTGAACACACTTGAAAAATCATTTTGAAATCTAATTAGTATTAAGGAAAAAAATGGGAAACAATATTGGTGGAGAGCAAAATATATCTGAAACAGATTTTTAATGATAGAGATCGGATTGTTTGGGGACGGGAGGATAGGGTGAAAAACAAGAATTAGCAAGAGAAAAACTCAGAAGAAAATTGAAGTAGGCTTCTCAAAAACTTCACAATGTGAAGCTTCTAAAGAAAAATGGAAAAAATTCGAATGTTAACAGGTCAGATGTATAGTTGTTGTACCTTAGAACCTCATAAAATTAATTTTTATGTGGATTTAGGTATAATGATGAAATCACATCCCCTCCATAAGAAGATGACTGGTTTTGCCCCTTGAATAAAATGTTTACACTTTATATAAATTTGGGAGCTGGATGATGTGAAAGGTGTATAATCTGTAATTAAAATATTATTGTGTACTTTGGAATGCCTTAAAGTTGATTTGGAAATGTTTTTGTTAGAAGTTTACATCTGAATAAAGCAGTTTTTTTTTTTTTAAATCTAAAAAGTTTTTGGCAAGTAAAATTTTAATTAAAATAATGACCTGTTGCACTAATACTGTTATGTGTGATGGGATAAATGATGTTAGGCTGAAAGGATACTGAGGCACTTTAGATTACAGGCTCACGAGTAATTAGGTGCTGCCCTAGCTATTTGTTTCCGTGCTTTTGCCACTAGTTTCAAATGGGTAAAGTGTTGGTAAGAATTAAGATTTTGGGGGCTTGTGGTTTTTAAAAGTGTCTCAGTACCATGATTCCATATTGAATTTCATGAATTAAAGCAAACAGTGATACTAATTATTTGAAAGAATCATTTATGTTTGAGTTTGAGGTCATGGAATTAACTCCCTTTCCTCTTTTTTTTTTTTTTTTTTTTTTTGCAATGATATATTTGTGTTCATTATCTCCTCTCTCCTTCAGTGTTTATATCCTTCAGTTCTTTTTTCTTGTTATAGAAATTAGGTTTTATTTTAAATGTTTTTCTTAAATAGTCTCGTAATTTTGCTGGAAGGATTATGATAATATCCCCCCTACCCTCCTGGAACCTCATTTGATTGCAGAATCAGAGCACTGAAAATTACCTTCATATTTGGATTTTGGTTGGCGTCAATCATTTAGCATACTTTCATTGAATAACTGTTGGCCATTGTGATGGGTTAAGGGGTAAATACAAAGAGAAATGACTCTTGCTATACCAGCCTTTGAAGTATTATAGGAAAGAACATCAAAAATACATTATTATGATATATGAGAAGTGCTTTGGTAGAGGTAAGTGCAAAGGGTTATGGGAAAGAGGAGGAAACGGGCTTCTTATTTTGTTTATCTAATTGCTGATTTAGCCTTTGTAAAATTGTTCACAGATGACCATAACACTTGGTATTAAAAAATTTCTTATTAGTGAAATCGAAAATTGTCAAAACTTTCAAGTAACTTTTTTTTGAAAAGAAGGATGTGTAGTTTAGATGTTTAAAATCTGTAACATTTGGTCAGTTAAAAAATTCCCACTGTCTTTGTAATACAGAATGATATGGAACCTAGCAAAGCTGTTCCACTGAATGCATCAAAACAAGATGGACCCATGCCAAAACCGCATAGTGTTTCACTCAATGATACTGAAACAAGGAAACTCATGGAAGAGTGTAAAAGACTTCAGGGAGAAATGATGAAGCTATCAGAAGAAAATCGACACCTGAGAGTAAGTTGTTTTTTGAAAATTAGTTGATTTAAACGGAGGCATAGGATATGTAACTATTACTGGGCTATTTTATTAGTTTTTAAATGTATCTTTGGTCAATTCTTATTTTCCCCAGTCGATTGATTTATGTTCTGTCCTTTGCTCCCCACTCCCAACCTCTTTTTACAGTTTTACTATGGCTTATTGCCTGCAGGTTTTTTTCCTAGCAGACATCCTAGTTATTTGTGATGTGGCTTGTGGCATTGCTAGCTTCCTCTCTTGTTTTCACCCTTCACGTTCTGTGCCCTAGTCATATGAAGTGCCTAAAATGGTATTATCCCATAGGGTAGCCAGCCACTAGTAATATGGGGCTATTGCGCACTTCAAATGTGGTTGGTTTGAATTGAAATGTGCTGCGAGTGTAAAATAAACACTGATTTCTTAGACTTAGTACAAAAAGAGTAAAGTATCTTTTTTTTGTATTGTTTGTTACATATTGAAATAATGTTTTGGTTATAAGAATGAATACAATATATTAAAATTAATTTTGCCAATTTTCTACCTTTTTAATATGCTTTTAGAAAATTTAAAAATTACACATGTAGCTCATATTCGAAGATCATATTACGTTTGTATTGGATAGCGTTGGCTATAGTATCCTGAAGAAGCCTTTCTGTTTTATCACCCTCTTTTGCTTTAGCTTAAGTTCTCTTCGTTGCCTTGAATTCTTTTCCCTACTCTCATAGCACGTACATACATGCACATTCATCTCTTGGACCTTGGTTCTTGGCATCTTTTCAGCATAACCTTTTGTAGGACACTATTCCCCACAAAAAGAAAAGAAAAATTGTTTTGGAATGCTGTCTCCTTTGTTTCCACCATGCCTCTAATTTGTTGGAAGTGTTTCTCCCTCTAGTGGGCAGTGGTTTCCTTGGGGGTAAGGGCTGTGTTCATTCATCTTTGCATTTATAGCACACACATACAGTAGTCATTTATGTGTGTGTGTGTGTGTGTGTGTGTTTGTGTGTGCGTGCATGAATCGATGGATGGACGGATGGATGGACGGACTGGTGAATTGAGGACTAATTTGAATATGTGTGGAAGTTATTAATAATTAGACTTTGACAAGTATCAGGATCTGAATACCTTTAAATTGCTTTCTAAGGCAGTTTGTATCAGTGTAGATAGAATCTATATATAGGTAAAAGAAGCTCATTTATGGGACTTAATCTGCATTTGGTTATTCTGTCTTAAATGTACATAGGAACTACACTCTGAATCAAAGGCCCTATATCTTGAATTGATCTGTTCTGAAATAATTTTTCTGGGTTTATCTGTTCTGAAATAATTTTTCTGGCTATTTCTTCATATTCCTTAATACCCCCTCAGAAGCCCCCTGCCCCCAGTAGAAAGAAAAAGAATATCTCCATTTTATACCCACATACCATGGATTTTAAAGGATGCAGTTCTTTGTTACTTTTACTTTATTGGCTGTGATTTGCACAGCGTGTTCTTTGATGAAAGATGTCCTCCTTAGCATGCTCAGTGTATTTGTTCAGAAAAACCACTTTATTTCTTGGCAGGGAGCGGAGAAGTGGAAATGGTAGGAGTGACACAAATAGGGCAGGGCTGGAAAATAGGAAGAGTGAACAGGGAGATAGGTGAGTGAGACTTAACTCCTGGTCTCTACTCTTTATAGACTGATGTTCTCTAAGAGTCGTTAAAAAAGCATTCTGCTGTTTCAAAGTTAAAACAAAAGGCCACTGGCTTATAGAATCAATTTCAGGACCCATCATAATTTGTTGCCAGATCAACTTTTTTGAGCATGTCTGATCACTGCCCCTCTGTCTTTTTTGAGCATGTCTGATCACTGCCCCTCTGTCTTTTAATCCACTGTCTATCTGAATCTCCCCAGAGAGCTTTATAAGAATATACTTGGTCAGGCCCTCCCTAGACCTAGTGAATGAGAGTCACTAGAAGTATTTTTTGAAGTTCTTGCTTTAGAATCACTACTCTCTGCACACAGGACTGATTAGCATAAGACCGAAAAGACTCATAAAACCCTCAGAAAATCCAGTAATGCAAATAAAGCGCTATGGACTCTTTTACTTGGTATTAATAAGCACACTAGAAGAATCAGTGTAAGGAAATAAAAATTAGCTTGCACTGAGGAAATAAAAATGTGCCCTGCCATTCAACTGGTTGGGATGTTGGACACAAATAAAGCAAACTGCCTAGCTAACAGATACAGATAATCAATATTTTTTCTAGGGTCATACTGCAGCTGGTAAAGTGTCATAACAACCTCCTACTGCTTTCTTACTTAGAAACATTGTTCCCTAAAATCATAGACTGTCAGAAACTTTGCTACGTGGAAACCATCATATCAGTAAGAATGAAGCAGCCTACTCTGGTATGGAACATTTGAGTCACTTTGGCGCAGAGAAGCAGCCTCCCTTTTTTAGTTCAGGTGCAGAACTTAAGATGAGGTGTTTCTATATACAACATTCCAACATCTGTTGTAATTTGTAGTTTCCAAAAGAACAGGATTTTGTGTCTGCTTTGCAGTTCAGACCCAATGCTGAACGTTTTACACACAGACCTCCTGCTTTACTTTGAGCATGTCAAGGAACTGCATTATTTAAATTTAATCCTGAATTTCCTCCTTTCCCAAAATCCTATAAAGTCCTATCTTTTCCTTTGGTGAGATACTCCCTGTGCCTCTTGTGTTTGGGTGCCCTGGTTGCAGTGAGTGAGTCAGTAAAGCTGTCAGACTACAGATTTGTTTCTGGTAGTCTTTGGCTGATGGGGCTTAGACAGGTGGCAACCAGTGTAAAAATACTTTGGGCCACTTTGGAAGTAAGTGCATGCATGGAACTCTTTAATTGTATTTAATGGGATTTTTCCTTCTATATAAATGTAGTCATATCTGATTTTTCAGTGTTTTAGGAGTATCTTTCTCAGCTCCGGTTTTTAATGTCATCATTATTGAGATATAATTTACATTTTCTATGAAGATACTCATTGTGAGCATATAGTTCAGTGATTTTTAGTAAATGTATAGAATTGTGCAGCCATCACTAGAATCCAGTTTTAGAATGTTTGCATCATCCTAGAAAGTATTCTTATGCTGGTTAGCAGTTAATACCTACTCCCATCCCCAATCACATGCATGCAGATCTGCTTTCTGCCTATAGAATTTTAGCTTAGTAGTTTTATTATATGCCTTATTGTTTTTAAAACCTCTTTTTTGTTCATATTTTTTCTTTCTAGGATGAAGGCTTAAGGCTCAGAAAGGTAGCACATTCGGATAAACCTGGATCAACCTCAACTACATCCTTCAGAGATAATGTCACCAGTCCTCTTCCTTCACTTCTTGTTGTAATTGCAGCCATTTTCATTGGATTCTTTCTAGGGAAATTTATCTTGTAGAGTGAAGCATGCAGAGTGCTATTTCTTTTTTTTTTTCTCTTGACCAGAAAAAGATTTGTTTACCTACCATTTCATTGGTAGTATGGCCCACGGTGACCATTTTTTTTGTGTGTACAGCGTCATAGGCTTTGCCTTTAATGATCTCTTACAGTTAGAAAACACAGTAAAAACAAACTGTTCGGCTAATGGACAAATTGTATATTACCAGATCATCACTAGCAGATGTCAGTTGCACATTCAGTCCTTTACGAAATTCATAAATAAAGAATTGTTCTTTCTTTGTGGTTTTAATAAGAGTTCAAGAATTGTTCAGAGTCTTGTAAATGTTATTTTAATAATCCCTTTAAATTTTATCTGTTGCTGTTACCTCTTGAAATATGATTTATTTAGATTGCTAATCCCACTCATTCAGGAAATGCCAAGAGGTATTCTGTGGGTAAATGGTGCCTCTTACAGTGTAAATTTTCTCCTTTACCTTTGCTAATATCATGGCAGAATTTTTCTTATCCCTTGTGAGGCAGTTGTTGACTGAGTTTTTTTCATCCTTACAATCCTGTCCCATGGTATTTAACAACAACAACAAAAAAATAAAACTGTTAACAGATTCTTGCTCAATAGCTTGTTTGTGTCTGTCGTGTCATCACACGGGGATACCAGGGAGTCCACTCTGATAATTTGAAATTTATAATGCACAATTTTATCTTGCATTGCCCTTTCAGATATTACAGTATTTGTAGGTAAAAGTGCTCATTCTGTAAGGAAAGGAACTGATAAAACTTTCAGGCTACTTTTGGTATTTTGGAAGATCATAATCAATTTGTCTTCAAGATAATATAAGCAAATACCGTGAGAATAAAAGTGCTGTAATTTTTGTCAGTTTATGTGTATGCCTCATGGCTCTATTGTGTTTAATTTACCCCATTTTTAATAGGTTCTTTTAGTAACTTTTCAAGGAAGACTCATTCTCCTTGGTTGTTCTAGTCAAGTGCTTTTTAACCAGCCTGATAATTCCTTTATACCATTTCATAATAACAGTTAAAAGTAGGTGTTTTTTCCTGCTCAATTTGACATTTAAATTCCCATTATGGAAATTTTGTATTACTGAGCAAGCCTAGGGAATCTTCTTTGTAAAAAATGACTTTATCCTTTGCAAATGTGTTAACCGTGTGAAACACGTTTTCAGTATAAATACGCATTATAGGATCTGATACTTTCCTGCACTTAGTCTTACATCTTTGTTTCATTTGTACTAGCATAGAAAATTTTGGAACCATAGAAAATGTATTCAGTTTTTTTTACTGAGTACGGTATAATACAAGTGAATTTTGATCCTGGAAAATAGGTGTTGGTTTTGTAAAAGATACACTTCTTTCTGAAAGGGAAATTGGACTTTGGGACTTGATCTGGTACAGTGAAGTATATTAGGCCCAGGTCTGTGTATACATTTTAAATGATTGAAATGTTGGTTGCCTTTTCATTTTAAGTATGTTTTGATTTGTCAGATCACGTGTGTTGTGTCATTGGCTCTATGGTATCTTTTATAAAAACTCTTGCTTATGTGCAAAAGTTACTAAAAAAACAGAAGTAACACCTATCCATTACTAGCATGCTACTGCAGGTATGTTTCCACTGTTGTATGCTTTACAGTCATTGTAAAATTTCCCCCTCTTTCTGATAACTGGAAAAGCATGCTAGAAAAAGCCTTGCATTTTTGTCCCATAAATGCAGAATCAGTAATTCCTTGGCTTAAAGCTCTCTATATAATCTACATTATTGGTGATAAGTATCAAGCTTGGTATTTCGTGGCTATCATTTTTTTTTTTTTAAATTGAAGTTTTTAAAAATTTAGCAAAATCCCGTTTTATGGGAATGCTCCTTAGAATTCATTTTGTTTAACCCCTTTGTTTTATAGTTGAGGAATCTGAGGCCTTTATGGGAGTTAAGAGAACTTTACCCATGTCTCACAGGTAGGTAGAGGCAGAGCTGGACCTAGAAATCTGCTCTCCTGATTAGCTCGGTGTCTTATCTGGTAACTTTTTAGGAAAAAAAAATTGTTTTAATTTGACGCGACTTAACATAAGATGCTATTTAATAAGTTTGTGAAATTTTCTATCATAAGATTGTATTACAGGCTGCTGTTGAATAGTTTCATGTATATGTTTGGTTTTAGTGTTTAGGCTAGAAATTCTCCTGCTCCCATATTGCTAATAAACACTATGAAATACAATGTATTTTAAGATAGGCATTCTACAAAATACATTATGTAATGATTGGTTTTGAGATAGATTGTAGTCTGGGTAGCATCTGCAAAATAAAGTGTATATGGGCTGCTACTTAACTGCTTTACATATCAGGAGATGCTCTGATTGTATAGGGGACTTAATTTCTATTTTTAATTGCTGTATGAGATGTGATCAGATTATTTTACTACCAATGATTACTTTAAAAGAGTCCAACTGTATTAATTGACTGATAATTTATAGATTAAAATGTTTGTCTCCATTCTTTACATGTTTAGAAAATTTTGTCTGCCTGCTTGCCTAGTGTATGTAAGGATGAGGGTAATACACTGTTGCTAATACTGAAATCACGATCAAGTGACTAAGGCCTTAAGTTCATATGTGACACTAAATGCACTACCTACCTTCATTTTTTCTATATGTACCTTAAATTTTCCCATTCTTGTATTTACAAGAAACAAATTTAAGAATTGTATTCTGAGTGTTTTACCTTAAATGACACTTGGAAAAAATATGTATCAAATTCAGAAATTCCGATCAATATTTTCCGAAAAATAATTTTCTTAATTTCTCCTTCAAGTATCTTAGCTCGACTTATTCTCAAATTGATATCTGTTGTGGGACTTACTCTTGGATTGCAATCATTCAAAATATGCCACTTCAAAACCAAGTTTTATAAATAAAGTAAAAAAAAAAACAGTTGTTGCAGAGTATATCCCCAAATTGTCATCTTCTGCCACTTTAAAAACATTCAAGTAATGGTTTTCCTAGAGCTTTGCACATTCCTATTCAGTGATTTTGGTGTGTGCATACATTTAAAAAAATTGACCTTTGGAGAGAGGGAAAGATCAATGTTTACCATATGGAAAAACAAAATGAGAAGGTAAATAAATGATCTTTATTTTCTAGCTTTCAAAAAAATTAAACTGTTGCGTGAATAAATAAACTGATTTAAAATGTGGTGAAGTGTCATTTTCCTTTTCAAAAAACAACAACAAAAAGGAATTTGATTTCAGCAGATAATGATGGTTTGTTAATGTGCTGTCAGGTAACAATAGCCACTCATTGACTGGGCCTTGAGTTCTAATGGCAGTCTTGATTGGAGACCTAGAAGGTAAGTGCTTTTAATAGAGAATTGGGAACTGGTTTTTTAGTTCCACATTTAATAGCCTACGGTTAGAAGCTATGCTTCTAGGCAGGAACAGTGGCCTCTTGGCAATGCCCAATCTGTTGGAGATTGGTGCAAAGAAGTTTGAACATCCATCTTTAAGAGAAAGAAAATTTTATCTTATGTTTCTGATTGTAGAAATAATGTGTGCATTTTAGAGAATTTGGAAAATACATTATTAAAAAAAACCAAACTCACATCCAGCAGCATCCATTTCTGTGGATATTTATTTCCCTATAATATTAATGCTCTTTAAGCATAATAAATTACGTAGAACTTTGTATCCTATTCTTTTACTTAATCATTACTCTGGTTTATTGAAAACCAAGCGTAAGTGACAGCAAAATACCTTTATTTTTACAATCACTTTCACCATAAGGTTATGAACATTTTATAATAATTTAAAGCTTGATTGGCCACTTAATTCTCTTTCTAGTTATGGATGCCCTCCTATTACCACATTTCTTTTGTTTTAAAAGTTTCTTTTTTTCCAGTTCCTATATATAATAGCCATCTTTAAGTTTAGAAAGTGCAGAGAACTATCAAGATAACTTCATTTTTTTTTATTTTTAGTGGTATGCAACTATTGCATTACATTAACTCATGATGAGCTTAAAATAATGATGCTTGAACAGTACCTCTAGAGATACTGACTTAATTGGTCTGGGGTAGAGACCTGGCATGGTCATTTGTTTTTAAGCTCTCCATTCATTTTAATCTGCCTCCAGCAGCTGCTTTATAGGCTTTTAAATGCCAAAGCCAGGTGCAAAATAGGCTTAAGCAAGACTTAAGTCCTGTAATACAGGAAAGCTGCATTTTCAGAATTCTTTGTATATTCTTTAAAAATAAGTTACAGGAGTCACCTTTAGGTATTGCTTAATGCAAGAGCTATCTTTGTAAAATCAGGATTTTTAGAACACCAGTAAGAGTTTTAACCTGGAAAAAAGTGTGAGCTGTCTGTACAAAAACGATTTGAGAAATTTTATGGGGTTTAGTTTTAATTACCACTTGGCTAATACCCAAAGTGATTATCTTTACCTACCTAAGAAATTTGTTTTGCTCATATTTTTCGAAGTGTGTGATGGTTTTCAAGATGTGCCAGCTATTAATCATCTCCCAGATCTTATGAAATAGGTATTGTTCTTACCTCCATTGTATGGGAACGCAGAGTGACAGGTTAATAAACATGCTCAGGTTTTTAGTTTTTAGTAACGGGCAGGGTTTGGGTCTGGGTGGTCTGGTTCTAGAGTACATGCTCTTAACTGTTGTAATCTGTTATGCGAAGGAAATGTGCCCTGGTCCAAGTCAAATACTGTTCCCACAGAAAATTGGTATGGTAATTTGGTGATGCCTTTGAGTTCACTGTAAAGGCAGTATTTACTGATAGTTCTTTGAAAACTTTTGGTCTTAAAGTTTCAGACTTCAGCCTTTATCTCTCAAGTGAGGAGAAATGAACACCCATTAACAGTCTTAGCTCTTGAACAAAACCAACATGACCATTAGTAAGCAAATTTATTAATGTGTTATAACAAAGAGGCTATAGAACTTAATAGAAAGGGTTTAACCTTCAGAGCTGAGGAACAGTGTGATCTCACTCTTCTATATGGTTCTTTCATGATTATTTAAACCAAGTGCGAATTTTGATAATTCATGGTGAAAATTCTTGATACTGTTTATGGTTCTACAAAGAACAAAGGATACTAACATACACACTTAAGAACTTTGAGGAAAAATATATTCTGATTGAAGTGATTGACACCTAAGGTCTAAAAAAAGTTATGGAGAGAAATCGTGAGTAATTGAAATCTTACATTCCTGAGCAATAAAAATTACTCATTTTAGTACATTCTTGTTGCAAGAAGTAAAGGTAGGTTAGGAGTTCCGAGTTTTAATGTAGTAGTGGAGGGCAAACTTGCTTTTTCTTTGTGTGCTGTTTTAATCCAAAGTTTATATCTTAAATGTACAGTATGTAGATAAATACATGAGAATGTGTATCAAGCTACTTTGAATTAAATTTAGGGAAATATTTCACTTAAAAAGGCAAAGATAAACGAGAATCAAAAGCTTTGTTGCAAAGTATTAGGGTGCTTTTGTGTACTTTGCCATCAAGTTTTATGAAATGACTGAAATAAAATTCAGATTTTCTTTTTAAAGTTGAACGATCATGTTTTATTTATCAAATAAGTGAGTTCTCATTTCTCTAAGAGAAAAATCCTCTTGTACTTTGAGATGCCTTCCCCCATGTAATTTGTCAAGGGGACAATTTCCTTATATATGTTTTAAGAAATCATGGTTTCTTACCAAGAACCTACGTTATGCAATAAGGAAATGCCTTAATAAGAATTTTAATTTTTAATTGGATAAAGTGGTTCCTTTTTAAGGTAAGTGGTGGGTGGAATAGGAATTTCAGGAAGGTGAGCATACCAAACGTATACTGAAAGGCTTGCAAAATTTGTGTTCATCCTTATAATGATTGCATTGCAGTGCAATATGAAGGAACAGCTACCGATACGGAGTACTTGGCATCTGTGCTTTTAGTTGAGATAGTAAATGAGTATGTTCCCAGCAAATAGCGTTTAAGCTATTTAAGTATGTAAACTATTCTTTCCATCGTAGATCTCTTAAATCCAAAAAAGTGCATTGCAAGCGCTGATAAAAATGAAGTTTTACATTCGAATAATGTGTTTCCCACCCCCACAGTAGTGTGGGGATAAGATAGACTGTAGTGACCACAGAATGTGTTTTCTTTCTCCTTTTATTGTAGTTCATTATGACGTTTTCTCCAGCTTTCATCGGTTTTATTTTTCTGTATTTGCTTTGAATCTTGGTTTCCAGCAGCAAATCATCAAAGATAATGACAAATTCTCTTAAAACCTTTCCCTGATCACTTTACCTCTGTTAAACTACTAACCTGAAATTTATGTATGTTTTTGTCCATGCATCAGTATTTTACTACGTATGCGTGTAATAGTATATCGTGAATTTTGCATGTTTTAAAATGTGCTGTGTGTCCTTTACACAATATCTAGCTCTACCCTCACCTGAAAGTTCTTACTTGGAAGCCCCCACACTTCCAAGTATATCCCTTGGGTTGTCTTCATAAGTGTTCCTATAAACTGATACACCATTTTCACCTTTGCTCCACCAGCTTGGACCCATTGTAGTTGTGTTTTCTGTTGCTGCCCATGCTAGAATTAAAATTATGACACCAGTACCTACAAAGGCCCTGCCATTGCTGCTGAAGCCACATCTCGTGGTGGTTTATATTCTAGATATGAAGGCTGACCAGAGGATAATTGGTCTGACAAATTGCCATAAAAGCCACCTGCTATGTGTGTGTTTAGAAGTAAAACATCTAAGGGAAGAGATGAGGTGCGTGAATACGCATGAGGTCAGGTTACTGTGCATCCTTGCTCTGTGTGTATGTGCATGTGCTGCAGACTGTATGTTGGTGTGGAGTGGTTTTTCTTGCATGCTCTGAAAATGGAGAAATGTCATACAAATCTGGAATTCCTACTTGTGAAAAATTCAAGATTTGGAACACGACTTGGATTCCCACAGGCAACAAAACTGCCACTCTTACCTACAATTCCCATCCCTTGTTTTATTAGTCACCTGCACAGTTCCTGTAGTCATCTGAATTTGTGACCCCTAGTTTAGATACTCATTACATAACTAAGATTGTATACTTACCCTGTGCTGGACAGTTGGAGTGACGGTGGGGTAAGATAATAACAGATTGAAATTTAGTTCTAGACCATGGGATCTAAGGAGATTTTATCATTAGGAGGCAAAAAACAAAGACACTTGTACCTAGTTAGCAGGTGGTCGGACCCAGAATGTCCAAAACATGGTCAGTTGAAACAGCTATAAAGTGAGGAGCAATAAAAGCTATTTCTACAGAGTACGTATTTTATGTCAGGACATTTATTTACACTATCTCATTTTCAGAGCAAACTCTCAACTTATTAACAGGAGAACTTGGAGAAATAAATTTGTCCAGCTTTACTGTGAGAGAGCCAAGTCTTGATCCCAGGCTTAGGCCCTTCACTGTGAAGTGCTGCCTTTGAGAAAAAAGGGGAATGATACTGTGAAATTGACTTAGTGGCATTCAATTCAATAACAGTGAGAGCTCACTTTGGACTCAGTCACACTTGAGTACTGGGAGTTTAAATTGTTTCTGCCTTTCACAATTGTGGCATCAAGCTTATACACTGCACTACTGGCTACAAGTTGGGGTGTGGCTGCAATTTGCTTTCAGAATTTAAGGTAGTTTAAAATTCAGCTTTTATAGCAGGACTTTCAACCAGTTAACCTGAATTAATGGCAATATAAATGGTATTTACTGCTATAAGTTTCAAATATTAATATGCACAGCTTTGGAAGGAAGCATATCAAAGTGATTATGAGCCAGTTATGAGCTTGGGGTCTGGAGTGACACTGTAGGTTATAATTTTGGCTGTTACTTTACTAAGGATGACTTGAGCATTTTATTTCTCTGTGCCCCAGCTTTCTCCTCTAAGACACGATACTAACCATGCCTGCTTCACTTCAGTGGGTGTGAGGACGATTGAAGAGTACATGGCACCTAGAGCAGAGCTTGGCACAAAGCAGATGCTCAGCAAATATTAGCAATTATTGTTTACATACAAATGAGGTGGAAAATCGGGCAGTTGTCTGATTATTTGGGTTAAAAATTAAAACAAGCTATCCAGACAGTGGGTAGTAGGTTTGAAATTTCATTTTTGAAGTCGTTAACCAGTTCTGTAGCTTCTGAAGGCATTCTCTGATGTATGCAGCGAAGCACCTGTAGAGAGGAGGCAGGACGTTTAGTGTGGGTTTTGGAGGACAGACGAAGTTGGATTCGGATCTCAGCTCTGCCCTTGACCAGATCGTGCCCTTGAACAAATGATGGAACCTCTCCAAAGTGCAGCTTTCTTGTCAGAGATGCTGACTGATTTTCATACTCCGCTTTTGTAGGGTTATGGTGGGGACTGTAAGACATTTTTAAAAACCTCACATAGTTTCTGGAACACAACAAACATTAAAATTGCATTTTTACTCTGTCCTTTACTCATATGTCAAAAAGATAGTAAGAATTTAAAAGTTTTAATAACTGCTTAATGACAATGGATGATCTTGAATTAGAAAATGTATCAGTGCTTTAAGAAGGAAGTTATCCTTGAAGGTAAGCAGCCTGAGTTAAGCATGATATACTTTTTTATTTTTTATTTTCTGAATGTGAAGTTTACACTGATTGAGTATAGAGGCTTGGAAATTATAGAAAAGGAAAAAAATCCAATGTCTCACTCCCCAGAGATAACTTTTTAACAGCTTTCTAAATGCCTTGGGAGTGTCAAATATATATAATATTTAGTTTAAATATTAATAGTATCAAAATCAACGTATGTTTTTGTAAACCAATTAATAAAATAGTTAAAATTATTATTTTTTACCTGGAAACAATTTTTGAAATTGTGAGAATACTACAAAAACACCCATACACCTTTTAGGGCAGATTTATTAATATTTTGCCCCATTTGTTTTATTATTTACTGTGTGTATACACACATAAAATACATATACATTTTCTGTGCATGTATGCACACATACATATGCGTGCATTCATAATGTACATGCATACATGTATATATATGTGTCCACGTTCACATATGTGCATATATACCTAGAGATGTATAGCTGCGTTTTATTTTTAAACCAGCCAAGACTAAGTTGCATATATAGCATACATAAATGATCTCTAACAACTTCAGTATTTCCTAAGGTTATTCTCTTACATAATCATAGTACAGTTTAAACTTCAGTAAATTGAATATTGATATAATACTTTTTTCCAATTTCATTTTCCACATCCAATCGACTAATGTCATTTATAGCATTTCTCCTCTCCTGCACAAGATCCAGGCTGGGGTCACATATTGCACTTAGTTGTCATTTCTCTTTCGTCTTTAATCTGAGATACTTCCTCAGCCTTTCTTTGTCTTTTAGTACATTGATGTTTTTGAAGAATACAGCATCCCTCACCTCCACCTGTTGAAATAGATGACTCCTTATGTGGGCTTTCTTTGATGTTTCCTCAGGAATAGATTCAAGAAACGATTCTTCAGTTTTCACTGGACTACTACACAAGTGGTATGTTTTCAGGGTATCACGCCCAGAGGTACAGGAGGTTCTTCCGCTCATTTGTGAATAAAGATACAACTGAATGGTGGGAAAAAAGGACTCTTGCACTTTGTGGTTAAGGCTCTACAACCAGACTGCCTGGGTTCAAATGCTGACTTTGCCCTCTAACCTTTTCAGCTTTAATGTTGTGACTCAGGTTTCTGATCTGTAAAAAGGGGACTTCAAAAAAGTACACTGATACCCACTTCATAAGGTTGTTCAAATTAAATGAGCTACTTAGTGTAGAGTGCTAAAAATTAGCTCATAATTGACACCGTATTGGTACTAGCCATCATTCTTGATCTTGATTCTCCCAATGGTTTAGTTATCACCATTATTGTGGAAAGTTTAGTAAGAAAATAAAGTCTCAGAAATGCTAAAATGCTATGTGCATCGTTTTAGCTCTTACAGGTACGATTCTAAGTCTCATGAAACTAATGGCCAAGCTCTCCTGATTCATGACCTCTCTATTTGGATTTTATAAGATCCATCGCTAGCATACCTAAATTCTCCAGAATAGATTTGAAAGACGTCAGGAGAGTGTGTCCTTGTGCCACAAGGTCGAGCCTCTAGGAGATAAGGTCAGAGTGGCTGCCTCTTCAGTCTGTTGCTATGACTGCCTTTGAGAAATGGAGCAGAACTTGTTCATTTGGAATCTAGTGATCACTGGGGATGTGATTGTCTCCAGATAAAACAGATAAATTTTGTTTTGATAAATATTTAAACATTTCTGGAAAATATTTTGAGCTTTTTAGTGTAAAAATGTTGTTAATTTCCTAACTGGCTCTCAGGCATTGTGATAAAATTGAAAATTTCTCTTTATGCGACTTTGCAAGTGTTTTTGCATAGGACTGTGATAATTTGGAACCTATATACCTTTTTCTCTGTTGTTTTGGACTAAACTTCCTTTCTGCAGGCAGAGGAAACATCTCAAAAGCGATCTGGTCTTTCTCTTCCCTCATTAGTTTAGATACTCAAAACTGATCTAGATCTCTAGGAATGTCAGTCTTCTTGTTTTGGGAAAGGATTTGATTCCACTGATTTTGTAGGGGGAAGAACCAGCCACCTGGAAATTATTCTAAAAGGTGAAGCAGATATACAAGTAGAACCAAGCCTCTTACAGGTAGGAGTCTGCACTATGTAATGCGTGGAATTACTGGGGTGGGGGTGAGGCTGCCTGCTTATGAATATTTTCCTCACCAGGCTACAAGAATTCTGCCCTTTTCCCACCTGCCTTGACTCGTTTCTTGAGTCATCAGTCTTTGGATAGTGAGGGTGGAGAGAAGGAAAAGGAGAGCAAGAAGCTCTGCTTATCGAGAGGAAGAACTGAACGAGGGAAGATGGTATAGGTCATTTGTTTTTGCAACCATACTTCGTTCCCTCTTCTTTATATACTTAAACCCTGATTTCCTTCCGGGGAACTGTATTAATCTCTATTGCCGCTGAAACAAATTACTGCAAATTTAGTGGCTAACCACAGCAGAAATTTATTATAGTTCTGGAGGAGGTTAGAAGCCCAAATCAGTCACCAGGCTCAAAGTATGAACGGGGCTGCCTTCTTTCAGAAGGCTCCAGGAGAGATTCTGTTTCTTGTCTCCCAGCATCCAAAAGCTGCTTGCAGGGTGAGTGGGTTCTGGTTAGCAACTGTACCACTCTGCCCTCATGTGAAGCATCACATCTCCTTCCCTTACTGTGACCCTCCTCTCTTCCTCTTTTAATAACACTGCGATGACATTGGACCCACCTGGATAATTCCAGATAAGCTCCCCATCTCAAGACCCTTCACTCAATCACATCTGTGAAGTCCCTTTCCTGTCAGGGTAACATGTTCATAGGCTCCAGGGAACCTCTTTGGGGGCTATTATCCTGCTGTCCGCAGGCACTGTCATTTCCTCCCTCAGTCTGAGTTCTTCAGGGTGGACTCCACCCCCAGCAGAGGGGAAAGTAGATCTAGATCTAAGCCAGTTAGTACATCCCACTGGTTCAGAGAGAAATGTGACCCAATCCGAGCCAGCCAAACAAAATTTTATCCCTTAAATGGATCTCACTTCCTTCTAGTTGAATCAGTCCCTTTTTGGTTAGTAAGTCTTTGTCATATTAAACTCAAGGTTCAAGTCATTATCAACACTGTTCTCATTCCAAAGATGTGGATTTCATGGTGTTGCTATCCCCAGGTCTCAGCGATGCTCTGCATCGTGTGCCTGCTCTGGTATCTCCTTACCCTCCACCTTTGTGTCCCCACATGCCAGGGCCACTGGCTCTCAGGTCAGGGCTACTTCTTGAATCCCCAGCAGGAACTTGTAGATTCTCCCATACCCCAGCTTGGTAGAGGGAGCCACTTCACCCTCTCTGGCTCTCTTTCTTGCTAAGGGCATACCACCGTTCTTTCCTCAGATCTCGGGCTGCCACCTGTTGGGAAGGGGCACATTGTGAAGACGTCTCCAAAGTCTCCCACAGGAAGCAGAGCTCTCTGGCTTTCCTCCTCACCTATCTGAAAGTTTTAATCTTTTTGCTACTCCCTTTCCTCTCCCATCTCTCCAGCTCAGATATCTCCCTTGAATTCCAGGTGTACATGCCCAACCACCTCAGACATCCATCCAACACCTGAGTTAGATATACATCCTCACTCCCATGCTTGCTTCATCCAAGTTTTCCCCACTGACATCCTTCTGGTTAATCAGTCCACATACCTTGGAATTATCCTCAAATCTTTTCTTTCATGTGCCACAGCCAATCTTATCAAAAACTTCTGTTACTTCTACTTTTAAAATACCTTTGGAATCCAGTTACTTCATACCACCTCCATTGCTACCAGCCGAGTCTGAGTTCCCTCATATTCACCATAGTCTTTTAACAGGTCTTTCTGACTCTACCCATCCCCTGTCATCCTGTTCTATGTGCCTGTTAAGTCAGATCACCTCTTTCCTCCATTCAAGAATCTCTACAAGCAGGATTCCCCAGGATTCCCCAACCCCTGGGCCCTGTGGCCTGTTAGGAACTGGACTGCACAGCAGGTGAGTGGCAGGCGAGTGATGCTCCCCAGCGCTACCATTACCACCTCAGCTGCACCTTAGAACATCAGGCGTTAGATTCTCAAAAGAGCACTGGCCCCTGGGGCCAAAAAAGTTGGGGACCGCTGCAAAGCCTTCCTATATTCATTCTGAGTAAAAGTCTAGACATTACAGTGTTCTACAAAGCTCCACAGTCTCCCCACCCCCACTTACCTCTCTAGGTTCATTTCCTGCTCCTTTACTTCATCTTACTGGTCTTTTGGTATTTGTGGAACACTCCTCTAGCACACTTCAGTCTTAGAGACTGCACTTGGTGTTACCTCTGTCTAGATGCTCTTCCTTTTGTTCCACATGTCTCATCCCTCATCTTTTTCAGGCTTCCACTCTGGGAGCCCTTTCTGGACCTTGCTGGGCCTCTCCAACTACACTTATACCACCCCACCCTCCACAGTCTAGCCTCCTTCCATTCCAGTCCCCATATATCCCTCACTTCCACTGAATATGCTATATACTGTATTTATGCATTTATTGTCTGCTCCTCCACCAGAATGAAAATGTCACAAGAGCAAGATTTTATGTTTTGTTTACTGCTGTATCCCCAGTGCCTAGAACTGACAGGATCAATAAATCTTTGTTGAGGGAGGGAGGGAAGGAGAAAATGAGTGAGCGAGTGAGAGAAAGAGAGAGGAAGAGAAAGAATGCACAATTGTACATGCACAGGGGTTAACAATATAAATGCATTCTTACTACAGGTTTTAGTTAAAAGAAAACTGTGACAGACCTGCCTTGATTTGATCCTCTCTTTCCCCTTTCTCCTTATCCTAATCTCTGCACGGAGCTTTAGAATTCACAGTGTGTGAGCAACAAACTTCCTCTCTCTTCACCTTCTAAGGATGACCTTTGGCCACCATGTTCTGACAGAGGCCCGGAAGTCAAATGGAGAAGGAGCTTCAGAGCAAGGAGGAGGAGCTGGTTTCCTGCCTCATTTTCATGCCTGTGCTGAATTAGCATTCTCTCTTCCTCTTGCAAAAGCTACTACTCATTTCGAACGCTCCTTCTGCAGTCCGCTCGCCTCCTTATGCACTGCTCTTCTCCAGTCATGACCTGGTTTCCCATTCACATAACATGACAGCTCCTGGCTAGCAGCCCTCCTCTCCACCATGCTCTTGTGACTTTCAGTGACTTCACTGGTAGGGTTTCCTGTTCTTGACCTCCCCTCTTCAGTGGCCTTGTCCTCACCACCTCTGCCACCTGCTCCCCCAGTCTCTTCCTGAAGGTTGTCACCACCAGGACAGAAATATCTCGGGAATGTTGACTACAGATTTACCACTCTACAATCATATTGGACTCAAGTAACACCTATGCTTGGAGATTCTTTCATGCTTTCTAAAACTAGGTGAATAACTAGGTTTCCTAACCTCCAAAGGCTTACTGACTTTCTTTTGGCTAAATGGCACTGCTGAATTTTAAGGTAAACAAAGGAGGGTTCTTGGAAGTGCAGAAGGTTAATACACACCTGAAGCGAGCTCACGTGGTGTTCCAGGTTGTCAGTGGGGTGGGGCTTGGTTCCACAGAAGGAATTGGGCTAATGGCTTTTCTAAAAAGATTTGGCACTCAAAGAATGTTATATTTTAATTTGACTCTGCCAATACCCTGTCCCTCAGACCCTTTCATTTTTCTTGAAGTTAAATGATAAACCACTTAATAAAACATACTTTTCATTTTAGAAGTAATAAAGACTGGTGAGCTCTCAAAATGAATTATTGCAGAATTTCATCTTGCCACCAGGTGGCAATGTAGTCTTATATCTCGATGCTTTATGGACCGGGAAAATCCATAAACAGATGGTTTATCCCATCGTACTGACATGTGAATTCCCTTTGAAAATCCACATCTCCAACAAAATCTAACTATTCTGTTTTTTATTCAAACTGTAGGTAAATATTCAATTACCAACCGAAGGAAAAGTTTATCTTGATTCCAAGGATAGATGTAAACTTTTCCCTCCTTCCTTAGAAGATATCAGATAGTTGATATGAAGTTTGTTTTTCCATCATAAAATTGGGGTAATTATAGCAATAATGTGGGTAACCTTTGTAGTAACTTTGATGAAAAGATACTATAGAATAATACCTTTAATTTCATCACTTTCATCTGTGTGACTTATTTTGTTGCAAGTATTAATTTTTTATAATGCCTTATAATTGCATAAAGTTTTATGTATTTATTTGTATCTAGTCCTTCACTTAAATATTGAATAAATTTTTGCTTTACTAATTTAAATGGTTAAATTCTGGATTCCATATTCCTTCCATAACCCTCCTTCCCCGTTAACATGTAAATGCTTGTCCTATCCACCAACTGTCAAATGGAACCTCTGGCCAAGGGGAGAGCAAAGCTTGGATAAAGGCTTAAAAATAACAGTAATTTATAAAGCAAAACTACTGCTTTTTTATGGTTAAAAATTTTAATACATTATTGTCTTCAAGTTTACTGTTTTGGAACTCTAATGAGAATAATCTCATTAACTTTATTACTTTGAAATTCATTTTAGCTCTGGCTTTTCTCTGCTCTCTGCAGGCATTGTCTGTGCATCAGGTTTTGTGCACACCAGGTTGGAATAAATCTCGCTTAATATATACCATGCCTATACTCCAACACAGTACCCTAGCTAAGAGCCAAGGATGGTTACCTTTGGTGAGAATTCTTATTCTTGAGTGTCTGAATTGTGCTTGGTAAAAAGGCTATCCATTCTGGGCCAGATGATAGCAACGAGGAAGGGTTGAGTGCACAGGTGAGTGCGTAGGTCAGCAATCATGTGGTTGGATCAGGGTGGAATCATCCAAGCACTGAATGAATGTCTACTCAATGACTGTTAATTCATTTACATTAGCTCATGCAGTTCTTCCAACAAGCCCATACCCTCCCCCTTTCATGGAGGAGAAAAAAGGCTTATCAGGTATTGTAGGCAGAATCCCTGGAAACTGAATATGGTATGGTACGTGGTAAGGCGGGTTAGAGTGGCAGATGGAATTAAGGTTGCTAGCCAGCTGACTTTCCGATAGGGAGATCACCTGGATTACCCAGGTGGTCCCAATGTCATCACAAGGTTCTCATAATTGGAAGAGGGAGAGCCAGTGAGACAGCAGCATGAGACCTCAGCTCTAGGCTGCTGACTTTGAAGATACAGGAAGGAGCTATAATCCGAGGAGTGTGGCAGCCTCTAGAATCTGGAAAAGGCAGAGAAACAGATTCTTCTCTAGACCCTCCAGAAGGGATACCATCCTGCTGACACCTTGATTTTAATCTAGTGTGACCATTTTGGACATCTGACCTGCAGACTTGTAAGATAATAAATGAGTTGTTTTAAGCCACTAAATTTGTGGTAACTTGTTACAGCAGCCACAGAAAACTAACACCCTGGTGTTATATAGCATGGGTTACACATACAGTGCAGGGTAAGTCCAGCCATATGCCTCAGAGGACTGAGAGAGAGTAATTTCTTTGGTTTCTGGATAGAGCTACAGTTTTCACCATCCTCCCTCCACCTTGTAGATAGAAGATGAGGGAAATTCACTTTTCGTTCTGTTCCATTTGAAATTTATTCTTAATCCAATTATTTAAAAAATCTCTCCAGGCAGTGCTGTGCTTTGTTTCGAATTTGTTCTTTCTTTTTATTTCCTCTTTGGTTATCTGCTCTGTTCTGATGGAGTGTGTGTGTTTTTGAGTGGTGACTCAGTGGCAAGTGGGGTGAGGAGCTCCTGGGAGCTCTGGGACCTCGGTGGGCAGGGCCTCCATGCCGCTGCTGCTCAGCCTGGCCTCTGTTACCTGTAGGCAGGCTCAGTCTGTGCCTACAGAGAACCTGCACACTTGGCCTCTCCTGGGCTCCGCAGATCCTTCCCCTGGAGGATCAGCCCACCCTCCACACATGCTGCTCTAGCCTGGTCTACAGCACCCATGATCTGGGAAGGCCCTGCCATCTGACTGCTGGGTTGTGCCAAGTTGGCCTTGGCCCTTCAAGTGTCCTTTCAGAGGGGTCCAGAGCCCACTGGCCTTGTGTTTCCCTCACTTCCCAGCCCTCCTCTCTGCTTCTGACTGTAGTCTGACTTTGCATCCTCTCCTCCACCTCCTGGTCTAGTAGTAATGATGGACAGGGAGTAGAATTGATTTGAGTTCTCCAGTTTTGGTCCTTTATAAACTAAAGAAAATGATAGTACACTTCCCAATAGGTAAGGCTGTCTTTTTAGGCCTCTTGTCCTGCTAAAGGGCCAAGTACTTGTCTTCTCTCACCCTAGGGCAATAAATCTGGAGACCACAGAAGAAAGTGCTTCAAAAGATACTGTTCATGCTTTAGGATTTGCTATAAATGTTTCTGTACAGAGCATTTTGTGTGAGTCTCAGCCTATCGATAGTGCTGCTATCAGCTAGGAATGCCTGGGACACTCATCTACGCCTGTCCTACTTTGTGGCAACCCCGACAGACATTTCCCCAACAGGAGCCGATGTTGTGGCAAGACGCACCTCAAAAATTATCTTCAGGAAACTTCGAAAAAATAAGGTTTATTACTCACCAGTCAGAGTTGTGGACAGAGAGAGAGGGCAGATGCGTGGACCTAGGGCTTTGCCTTTATTGGGATTGAGGGTGGGGTGCCTAGGGTTTTTCGGGTTCACTCTTTTCTGGTTAATTTAAAACATAAAGTGGGAATTAAAGCATGAGAAGAGAAAAGCTGGGTCATTCAAGTGATCAGTTATCTAGGTTGCCCAGGGCTTTCTCGAAGGGGAACTGCATGGGTGGGGTGGTCTTTTTCAGTTGTGTAGCAGGCGATGTGTTTATTTGAGGTGATGAATATCTTTGAGGTGGAGGCCTTGATAATCAAAAGCTAGTTGTCAGGCACTTACCTTCCACAGAGGCTGGCCTGGGACCGGAGCCGGGGTCTCTGTTCTCAAAGAGTGGGCTTCTCTCATGCTACAACTCCCGGGCAGGTGGACGGAGCCTGGAAAGTCATCGGGTAAGGGAGTCTGGTCCAACGGCCAGCGTTTGGAGGGGAAGGACAGTGTCTCCCTCCTGCAATGAAAGGGACACCTTTCCCTGTGCCTGGTGTGACTGACCAGGAAGAAGAGAATTACCAGTGTTCTTCAAAAGTGGCTGATTCTGCTGAAAGCTGTCTACATCAAAAGGGATGTAGACAGCGTCTACACCACTGGGAATATCTGCTTCTCATTAGGCTATGAAGGAGAGAGGGGCGTTCTTTAACAGTGTTAGATAGTTTACCCTAAGAATGAATAAATGCATTTTCTTGACCTACCTCAATGGAAAGAAATGAAGCCTCAGGACACTTTCAATTAAAAAAATCTGATTTCAGCTTTCTGGGGAATAGTTTAATGTTTACTCCTTAACATACCATTTCTAATGATGTTCTTTGACTTCTAAAAGAACATTTTTTATTGACCATAAAAATAAAACAATATTTGTGATGTCCAAACCATGTTCCACAGATTCAGCCTGGAAGCATCTGTAAAAAGCGAACAAACAAACCAAAAAACATCATACAGACTTTTAAAGAATGAAACGTAACTTTAAAGAAGACATTTACTGCTCTGAATAAAGATATTTTGGAAATCCAAGCAGGCATTACAACAAATTCTTACAAATTTAAGATCATGATTTCATGTGTAATTGGTATGGCTGGAGCAGCAGCACTACTGCTTGCCTACCAATATCCATTTTCCCTTTCTTCTTTAGTGACAGAACTCTGCTTTTGTTTGGGGTAACATTATGCCTCACTTAAAAAAAAAAATGATGTTCTTGGCCCCCTTTGTAGTTGGACGGGGGTCATGTGATATTGCCCTGAACAATCAATCACAAGTAAATGGAACTGAGAACAAGGTTGCCAAGGTGGAGCCATTTATGTCAAGGGAGCTAAAATGGAGCTGGAAGACCATAAAGAAGTTTGTTTTATACATGTCCCACCCAGCATGTGTCTCCATGAACTTTTGAACTTCTCAGCCACTCCTGGACCTTATCTCTTCCTTGTAGTGGCAGTCAGACCCTCCACATCCCTCATGTTGAAAGGAGTCAATCCATTTTGCCAACCAGCATTTTTTGTTTGCATATTAAAACTAACCAATCTCAATTAACCTAACCAGAATTCTTCATTTACATGAAATGACCAAACCGAAGACTGTACATGTAACCTGAGGCTTTATGAGGCCTGTCATTTTTTGATTTTCTGGAATACGCTTTAGGTTGCTACCTGAACCTGTGTTTCCAATTGCAACCTCTGTATTCAAAATATGTGCTTTTTATTTCTCTTTCAGCTTAGGCCTCTTTCTTGGTTTACAGAACACTGCTAGAAATTTCAGCGATATTTTACTTTCTTATTTTGGCTTCTACCTTTTCCTTGTGTTATTTTCCTTTATTTATTTATTTATTTTTTTCAGATTGGAATGTGGATTTGACTGGCTTTAAGTCTAGTAGACATTTTGAGACCATGAAGTAAAGACTAAGAGAATCACAGAACTGTCAGTCCTGACATTTTTGAGCTGCTGAACCAATGCCAATTAGCCTACTCCTAGGTTTCATGTGGCGTGAGAAAAAAAATAACAACCCTAATTTATTTATGTATATTGTGGTTAAAATTTCTGCATTTCTAATTTACATGTGACATATCCCCAATATAAATGTACTTACACTTCTTTTATTTTTAAAACATTTCAACTGCCACGTGCCCATATTTGCAGGCAGTCTAGTCTCTTCCTCTCCAGGTCTCTGCTTCTGCACCCTTCTCACCCCTCACAATTGACCCAAGGTCTTAATTCTGCTTCCAAAACGAGGCAGGGAGAACTAGAAAACTTGATTGCCCACTAATAGAGTCTATTGCTCATCATATAATGTTAAAAAGTGTTTCTGAGAAGTCCAATGCTTCATAACTTGCCTTTGCTATATTTTTTTTTCTAAAAAAATTATCAAAAATAGCATTATTTCACCTATATTCTTAAAGGATATTTTTGCTAGGTATACAATTCTAGGTTTGTAATACATTTCTTTCAGTCTATTAAAAATATTGTTCCATTGCTTTTGGTTTCTGCTTTTTTTTGTAAGAAGTCAGCCATCAGTTTATTTATGGCGGCTTTAAAGGAATTTGTCTATTTTTTTCAGACTTCTTTATTCTCATTGTCTTTGGTTTTAGTAGTTTTATGATGATGCAATAAGATGTGGGTTTGCTGGTCTATTCTGTTTGGAGTTTGAAAGATTTCTTGAATTTGTGATGATATTTTTCATCAATTTTGGTAATTTTTTCTTCATTATCTCTTCTAGTATAGCTTCTACCAGAATTCTTCTCCCTTAATGAGTTTCCAATTATTTGTATGTTAAAATTCTTATTGTATCCCGTATATATCTTACTCTCTCTTTTGTATTTTACTTCCTTTGTCTTTCTGTGCTTTACTCCTGGACATTTTCTGCCTTCTACTTTACTGTTTCTCTCTTCAACTATATCTAATCTGTGGTTAAACCTTTACAGAGTTCTTAATTTTGCTGTATTTTTCAGTTCTTAAATTCCTTTTTAAAAATAGTTTCTAGTTCTCTTAAAAAATTGAAAATTTTATCTTTTCTCTCCTGGCACATATTAATGATAGTTATTTTAAATCCTGGGACTTATGCCTCAATTATTTGTAATCCAAAGAGTAAATTTCCTTTTTGGTGATTTTCTTGTTTTCTAGTATGTTCCCTTGTTTTAATTTTAATGTCAGCCATTGTATAAGAGAAAGGTTAAATAATTTGAGCCCTAGAATAATTTTATCATCTTACAAAGAAGATACAAATCAATATAACCTTAGTACATTCTGTACAGTTAGAATTACCAGAGAATTTTAAAAATTACTTGGAGGCCGAGGAAGCCTGAGATGGTTCTGAAGGTTGGACTTCTTGCTCAGTTGATCTGGAGTTGGACATGGACATCAACCTTTTGCAAAACCTCCTTGAATAATTCTAATGAGTACTAAGATTGAGACCTGCCTTAGCATAAAATATGATAAAGATAGTACAAAAAGGGAAAATAACAGCCTAATCATTTAATCTCACTTATGAATATAGCTAAAAAGTAATATATAGATTTCAACTGTTATAAAAAATAATGAACTTTGACTAAAAAGACTTTATTGCAGTACACTTGAATGATTCCCTCACAGAAAGTTTATGGGTATAATTTATTACATTACGTTTCCCATGGATAAAACTCTTAAGAACACATCAATAGATGTTAAAAATTTAACAACTGAATAAAATTTTTTTAAAAGGAATGGAAAGAAATTATGAAAATATAATAAAGTCTGTTTGGTAGACATAAATAATGCTTACCAATATCTGGTTTCTGTCTCCTTATAGAGAGACAGGCAGTTGTACTTCCCAGACCTCTTGCAGCTAACTCAGTGGAGTCATGTGAGCAGTTTTGCTTAATGGGCTATGCTGCAGCATGGGAAAGTAGGAGGTAGAACACCGTGCTCTCTTCTTCCACCATGGGGATTCAGGAGGTATGCATTGTGATGGCAGAGCCACAGGATTGAAATAGCCTACTTTGTGTCATTTCATGGATAACAGCACACCTGGAGGTTGTCCAGAGTCAGAGCTGGCTTTGTGGGAATGAGAAATAAATGTGTTAAACCACTGAGTTGTTAGTACAGCATAACCTCTCTTGACTAGAAGTTGTTGTAAAACTTTTCCTGCAAAGGGTCAGATAGTAAATATTTTAGACAATATGGATCATATGGTCTCCGTCACAACTACTCTACACTTCTATTGTACTGAAAAGCAACCATAGATAATATGTAAATGAACAAGCATAGAGGTGTTCCAGTAAAACTTGATTTACAAAAATGGTTGGCAAATTTATTCCATGGAGCATAGTTTGTTGACCTCTGTTCTTGACTAATTGTTTTGCCTATTCATATCTCATTACAAATATAATTCTAAGTAACAATGTTCTAAACTATTTCAATTACAATCAGGAACAAGAAGAATTGATCACTAGTGCCACTTAATAATGCTATTTTTGAGGGTATAATTAATGCAATATGACATAAAATTGAAACAATTGTTGTAAATATTGGAGGCCAAGGATGCCTGAGATGGTTCTGAAGGTTGCGACTGGAAAAGAGGTTGGAGGGTGGTCAGAGGCTGTCAGAAGGGGTGTCCTAAATCTGTTCCATCCAAATACTGTTGAAGCAAAAGGTAGATCTGAAGGACCACAAAGAGCACAGGTAGACATTTATATAATTTGTGAAGGGATCACCCTGATAGGTCTAGTACCCATCTAACACCATATGTAGTTATTACAATATTATTGACTATATTTCCTATGCTGTACTTTACATCCTGTGACCATTTTACAACTGGCAATTTTTACAACTTATTCCCTTCCTTTTTTCACCCATCCCCCTACCTACTTCCCATCTGGCAATCATCAATTTGTTCTCTGTATTTATGAGTTTGTTTCTGTTTCGTTTGTTCATTTATTTTGTTTTCTAGATTCCACATATAAGTGAAATCATATGGTATTTGTCTTTCTCTTTCTGACTTACTTCACTTAACATAATACCCTCTAGGTCCATACATGTTGTTGCAAATGGCAAGATTTCATTCTTTTCTACGGCTGACTTATATTCCATATATTACATACACAATGTAACATATATATATACATATACATATACATGTATATATATATACACCGCTTTATCCATTTGTCTATTGATGAACACTTACGTTGCTTCCATATCTTGGCTAGTGTAAATAATGCTGCAATAAACATAGGGTTGCATATGCCTTTTAGAATTAGTGTTTTTGATTTCTTTGGATAAATTCCCAGAAGTGAAATTTCTGGGTCATATGGTAGTTCTAATTTTAATTTTTGAAAAATCTTCATGTTTTCCATAGTGGCTGCGCCAATTTGCAATCCCACCAACAGTACATGGGAGTTCCCCTTTCTCCACATCCTTGCCTTGTTTGTTGATTTATTTAATGATAGCCATTCTGACGGGTGTGAAATGATATCTTATTGTGGTTTTAATTTGCATTTCTCTGATGATTAGTGATGTTGAGCACCTTTTCACTTAATGTTATTGATAGATTCATGGAACTGTGACTTTAAGTGAAATGGCATATAATGAAACCAATTTCATCATAGGCTAATTGATATAAACAAGAGTTAAGTTCCTATGGCATATTTTTGGTTACAAAACATCACCAAACTTCTACGGAAAAACCCCAAACACTTCTAATATTAAACATTGAAATAAATGTGAGCCATACGTACATTTTAGAAAGATGAATAAAAACAAGTAAGAGAATTCTTTTCCAACCCACTTATTCCAGTTCAGGGTCACAGGTGACTGGAGCCTATTCTGGCAGCTCAGGATGAAAGATGGGAACCACCCTGGACAGAACACTCTTTCATTGCAGGGTTTACTCACACTCACTGAGATGGGTACAATGTAGACACACCAATTCACTTCATGTGCACATCTTTGGGATGTGGGAGGAAACTGGAGTCCCCTGAGAAAACACACACAGATATGGGAAGAACATGCAAACTCCAAACAGGTCGTGGCTGGGAATCAATTTTTTTTTTTTTTTCTCATCAATGTTATAATGAAATGATGTTGAATGAAATGACGTTATTCGAGGACCTGGTGTACGTATTGGCCATTTGTATGTCATCTTTGAAAAAATGTCTATTTAGTTCCTCTGCCCATTTTTAAATTGGATTATTTGTTGTTTTCTTTGTTTTTTTTTGTTTTTTTTTCTCTTGAGTAATATGAGTTCTTGGATATTTTGGATATCAAGCCCTTATTATGTATGTGATTTGCAAAATTTTTCTCTTATTCCATAGGTTGCCTTTTCATTTATTGATGATTTTTTTTACTGTGCAGAAGCTTTGTAGTTTGATTTAGTCCCATTCATTTGTTTTTGTTTTTGTTACTCTAGATTTTAAATGAGCACAAAGAAATCTTTTTAGTTGGTTAATTGAAAGAGCAAGGAAATTGAGAGTTCAATCTGCCTTCTATGGCTTGGCTTGTTAGGCCGTGACAGGTTGCATATACTTAGGAGCTCAAACATTATAAACAATGGGAACACGAATAAGAAAGCATGCTGTTTCAGCTTCGCTCTGACTGCAGAAGGAGTGCTGGGTAGTGAAACTGTGGGGCAGTTCATGTGCCTCCTGCCCTGGCGGCTCAGGTCACTGCTGTCACTGGCTAATGATGATGGTAAATGAACTCACTTCTTATTAAATCTGTGACTGCTCTCCTGATAAGCTCCCAGAATGTATACCCAGATGCTTTTATGAGAACACTAATTAGGTTGTCTTATACAAGAAAAAGCATATGTTAAAAGTTTATGAAACTTCTGAGGTCCCAAATAACCAGCCTTCCTGGTGCCATTATCAAATGCCACCAGTTGTTTCTCATTTTTTTCTGGTGGTGTTACTGCTTAATTAAAACCCATCAATCAATCCAATCAATTCATCGCAATCTGTTAAGCTTTCACTGTGTGCTCCATACCAAGTTTAGAGCTGAATCAACAGAAACTATGTATGACACAGTCACTTCCTTCAAGGAATTCAAAGTCTGGGAGCAATGGCGGTTGTGGGGGAAGTTAAGCTGTGCAGGGCTGAACTAAGGTCAGCAAGGGTTCTGAAAAGGGAGCGGTGAGTGGGAGCTGGAGTACCTTTGTAAGGTTTTATGGAAGCGGTGAGATTGAGCCTGGCCTGAAAGGACAGTAGGATTTGGATGGGTGGAAGGAAGGGAAGAGAAAATTCCAGGGGTGAGTCTGCTCAGGGGAGGAAAGGGTGAGGAGGTGGGATGCAGCTGGGTGTAAGCTGGAGACAATGAAGATTCCAGGTCCATCAGAGGGCATGCTTTGGTGAGTATGAAAAACCACCTCCTGCCTGCACTGTCAAGAGAGGGCAATGACCCTGCCCACTGTGGGAGAATGAAGGGAGCGTGAAACCTCTAGAAACAATGAAAGCCTGGGGCTTTGGGCAGAGGATCACTCCTCACTCTGAAACCTGCTGTTGGTGGGGCAGCTCCTCAGTTAGGAGAAACAAGAGCTGACACCAAGGCCTCTCTCTCTGCAGTTATCATTGAAAAGGGGTTGGGCAAAGAGTCTGGATGATTTAGGGCAAGTTCCCGAACCTCCTGCCTCAGTTTCTTCATCTATACAATAGGAATAATGACAGGTAGTTGAGAGTATAAATACTTAGCACATTGCCTGACACTAGTATTTGTGCAGTGTGTGTAATAATGTGTTAAATTCATAGTCATATTTATAAGATACTTAATATATAATTATATAATAAAGCAGCTAGTATATAAGAGGTAAATATATATTTACAAATATATAAAATATATTTATATATTATAATATATAATTATGAATATTCATATAACTTTGTTATATATAACTCAATGTATTATAAATTGCATAATTTATAATGTAATTTATAGTTTCACAATTATATTTATATTACTACATAATTATTAAGTATATTTATATTTATAATTATTGATATAAATTATAAAATATATTTATAATGGCCCCAAAGCTCATGCCTTGTCTCTGGTTCTTTTCTCTTATGCAGCCTCTCTTGAGAAGAACAAATAGATGGGGATTTATCTCCAAGTAGATAGGAAAAAGGAAATCCTTCTTTGTAGTGTGCTCCAGTTTTTGGTTCCCTGAATTACCCTCATTTCATCTCAGCTCTTGGCGCTGTTTCAAAGATGAGGAGTCCGAGGCCACAAGAGTGAAGCTGCGTCCCTTAGCCTTGCTTAGTTAAAGCAGTGCATGGCCAACCAGATCTTCTCCCCTCTTTGTGCAGTCTGTGCCTGCACCAGGCTGCTTGGAGGCCCAGCAGAATTTGAGCAGACCCTCTTTTTCATCACCTCTGGACCACAACACAGATTCTTGGCCTTTTTTCTTCCTTTCTTGTTTTAAAATTTAACTTATTAATTTATTAATTGAAGAAATGATTTTAATTCTTTTCTCTATCTCCATTCCCCCTCCCCCCACCCTCTGGTAACCACTAGTCTATTGTCCATGTCCATGAGTCTCTGTTTGTTTGTCCTGTTCGTTTGTTGCTTTTAGGTTTATATCCCACATATAAGTGATATCATGTGATTTTCAACTTTTTCTGTCTGGCTTATTTCACTTAGCATGATTATTTCAAGGTCCATTTATGTTGTCACAAATGGCAGTATTTCATCTCTTCTTATGGATGAGTAATCTTCCATTGTGTATATGTACCGCAGATTCTTTAGCCAATCATCTATCGTAGGACACTTCAGTTGCTTCCATGTCCTGGCCACCGTGAATAATGCTGCTATGAACATCGGTGTGCAAATATCTTATCGGATATGAGTCTTCAAGTCTTTGGGGTAAATACCCAGTAGAGAGATTGCTGGATCATATGGTAGATCAATTCTTAGATTTGAGGAGCCTCCACACTGTTTTCCATAGTGGCTGTACCAATTTGCAGTCCCACCAGCAGTGTATGAGGGTTCCTATTTCTCCACATCCTCTCCAGCATTTGTTACTACTTGTCCTGTTGATTATAGCTATTCTAACATGTGTGAGATGGTATCTCATTGTGGTTTTGATTTGCATTTCCCTAATAGATAGTGATGTTGAGCATCTTTTTATATATTTGTTGACCATTTGTATGTCCTCTAGGGAGAAGTGTCTTTTCAGATTCTTTGCCCATTTTTGATTGAATCATTTGCTTTTTTGTTGTTACTGAGTTGTATGAGTTCTTTGTATATTTTGGATATTAGGCCCTTATCAGAGATATTGCTTGCTAATATATTTTTCCATTCGGATGGTTGTTTCTTAACCTTGTTGACAATTTCTTTTGCTGTGCAGAAGCTTTTTAGTTTGATGTAGTCCCATTCATTTATTTTAGCTTTTACTTCCCTTGCCTTTAAGGTCAAATTCATAAAATCCTCTTTAAGTCCAAAGTCCTTGAGTTTCATTCCTATGTTTTCTTCTAAGCATTTTGTTGTTAATTTTTATGTGTGGTGATAGACAACAGTCTAATTTCATTCTTTTGCTGGTGGCTTTCTTGTTTTCCCAGCACCATTTATTGAGGAGGCTTTCCTTTCTTCACTGTATGTTTTTGGCATTTTCGTCAAAAATGATTTGCCTGTATAAATATGGGTTTACTTCTGGACTCTCGATTCTGTTCCACTGATCCATGTGTCTGTTTTGCTGCTAATACCATACTATTTTGATTACTGTCGCTTTGTAGTATAATTTGAAGTCAGGCAGAGTGATGCCTCCAGCCTTGTTCTTTTTTCTCTGGATGGCTTTGGTAATTCAGGGTCTTTTGTGCTTCCATATAAATCTGATGATTTTTTGTTCTACTTCTTTAAAAAATGCCAATAGGATTTTGATGGAGATTGCATTAAATCTGTATAATGCTTTAGGTAATAAGGTCATTTTAACTACGTTGATTCTTCCAATCCAAGAACACAAAATATCTTTCCATTCTTTTGTATCTTCTTCAGTTTCTTTTAATAGGGTCTTATAGTTTTCATTACATAGATCCTTCACACGTTTTGTTAGATTTATTCCTGGGTATTTTATTCTTTTTGTTGCATTTGCAAAAGAAATTATTTTTTCCACTTCTTTTTTTGACACTTCGTTATTAGAGTATAGGAACGCTATGGATTTTTGCACATTGATTTAGTATCCAGAAACTTTATTGTATTTGCTTATGGTTTCTAGTCGTGCTCCTGTAGAGTCTTTAGGGTTTTCTATAAAGAAAAACATGTCATCCGCAAATAGTGACAGTTTGTCTTCTTCATTTCCTATTTGGATGCCTTGTATATCTTTCTCTTGTCTGATGGCACTCTCTAGGACCTCCAGTGATATATTGAATAACAGTGGTTATAGTGGACAGCTTTGCCTGGTTCCTGATCTTAGAGGGAAGGTTTTTAGTTTTTCACCATTAAGTATAATGTTGGTTGAGGGTTTGTCAGAGTTGTTGTGTTAAGGTACTTTCCTTCTATAGTGATTTTATGAAGTGTTTTGATCATAAATGGCTGCTGTATCTTGTTGAAGGCTTTTTCTGCATCTGTTGGTATGATCATATGATTCTTATTTTTTAATTAGTTTATGTGGTGTTTCACATTAATTGATTTGCATATGTTGAACCATCCCTGTGCCTCTGGGATGAAGCCCACTTGATTGTGGTGTATAATCTTTTTAATATGTTGCTGTATTTCATTCACTAGTATCTTATTTAGGATTTTTTGCATTAGTGTTCATGAGAGATATTGGTCTGTAGTTTTCTTTTTTTGTGTTATCTTTATCAAGTTTCAGTGTCAGGTGATATTGGCCTCATAAAATGAGTTGGGAAGTGCTGCCTCCTCTTCGATTTTTTGGAAGAGTTTGAGGAGAATAGGTATTAAATCTTCTTTGAATGTTTGGTAGAATTCACTGGTGAAGCCATCTGGTCCTGGACTTTTACTTTTTGGTAGGTTGTTTTTGGTGACTGTTTCAATTTCCATACCGCTGATTGGTCTATTTAGATCTTCCACTTCTTTTTGATTCAGTCTAGGAAGGTTGTATTTTTCTAAGTGCTGGTCCATTTCTACTAGGTTATTAAATTTGGTGTTATATACTTTTTCATAGTATTCTTGTATGATCCTTTGCACTTCTGCGGTGTCTGTCATAATTTTCCCTCTTTCATCCCTGACTTTGTTTATTTATGTCCTTTCTCTTTTTCCTTTAGTGAGTCTAGCCAGTGGTTTGTCAATTTTATTAACCTTCTCAAAGAACCAGCTCTTTGTTGCATTTATTTTTTCTATTTTTTTCCAATTTCCTTTATTTCTGCTCTAATTTTGATTATTTCTTTCCTTCTGCTGACTTTAGGCTTCATCTGTTTTTCCTTTTCTAGTTTTTTTTTTTTTAAGATGAAGCATTAGATTGTTTATTTGGGCTCGTTCTTGTTTTTGAAGGTAGGCCTGTAATAATACGAACTTTCCTCTTATTACTGCTTTTGCCATGTCCCAAAAGTTGTACCATCATTATCATTTGTTTCCATGTATCTCTCAATCTCTCTTTTTATTTCTTTTCTGATGCAGTTATTCTTCAGTAGCATGTCGTTTAATCTCTGTGTATTTGTGGTTCTTCCTGATTTCTTTTTGCAGTTGACCTCTAGTTTCAGAGCATTATGATCAGAGAATATAGTTGCTATGATTTCAACCCTCTTATATTTGTTGAGGCTATCTCTGTGTTCCAGTATGTGGTCAATTTTTGAGAATGTTTCATGTGTGCTAGAGAAGAATGTATAAGCAGTTGTTTTGGGATGGAAGGCTCTGTAAATGTCAATTATGTCCAGTTGGTCTAATGTGTCATTTAAGGATGTTATATCCTTATTGATTTTATTTTTGGATGATCTGTCCCTATCTGATAGTGGGGTATTTAAACACTACTATGATAGTGCTTTGGTCCATTTCTCCCTTTAGTTGTGTTAGTAATTACTTTATATATTTTGGGGCTCCCTGATTGGGAGTGTAGATATAAATAAGTGTTATGTCTTCTTGGTTCATGATTCCTTTCATTATTATGAAGTGTCCCTCAGAATCTTTCTTTACCTTTTTTATCCTGAAGTCTATTTCATCTGATATTAGTACTGCTACTCCCACTTTTCTCTGAATGCCATTTGCTTGAAATATTGTTTTCCACCCTTTCACTTTGAGTCTATATTTGTCTTTGGAGCTGAGATGTGTCTCCTGGAGGCAGCATATGGTTGGGTTTTGTTTTTTGATCCAATCTGCAACTGTGCCTTTTTATTGGTGAGTTCAGTCCATTTACATTTAGGATGATTATTGAATATGAGATCTTCTTATAGCCATTTTATCTTTTGCTTTCTGGTATCTCAGTGTTTCCATTGCTTCCTTTTCCTTGTGTTTCTGTTTTTTTTATTTTGGTTTGGTTTTGTGGGTTTTCCTTCTGGTTCTTCTTGTTTTATGTTATATACTTCAGTTCTTAATCTTTTCATGTGTTTACCATTATGAATATGTAAAGTATACTTATATATATACAGTCACCCACTTTCTTCTGCGCGTGCCTTATCTCCATTCCCCTTTGCCAGTTTGGAACTTTGAATCTTCTCCCTTTCAGTCATCGTTGTCTCAATTTGTCCCTAGGTATACTGAACATTCATTACTATCTTGCTATAGCAAATATCTTATTGTTTAAGCTTATAATACCTGTTCTTAGTAAGGGTTACACTCCTCTGCTTTTATCAGCTTGCTAGTCACCTTACTCCTAATTATGTATTTTTTGTCATTTTGTTTTAGGTGAGCTGATCCCTTTCAGTATTTCCTGTAATGTAGGCCTTGTAGTGGAGAATTCCTTCATTTTTTGTATGTCTGGAAAGGTCCTTATTTCTCCTTCATATCTAAAGGAGAGCTTAGCTTGATACATTATTCTTGGCTGGTAGTTCCTTTTATCTCATGCTTTGAATATTTGATTCCACTTCTTTCTGGCTGTAAGGTTTGTGATGAGAAGTCTGACAATAATCAAATGGGTTTTCCTTTATAAGTTACTGTTTTCTTCTTCCTGGCTACCCTGAGAATTCTGTCTTTGTTGTTGATTTTTTATAATTTTCATACAATATATCTTGGTGAAGGCCTTTTTGGGTTGAGTTAATTGGGTGTTCTGTTGACTTCTTGAATTCCAAGCTCTAGCTCTTTCCTTAGATTTAGGAAATTCTTGTCAACTATTTGCCTGAAAATGCTTTCTAATCCCTGCTCCTTTTCCTCCCCTTTGAGAATGTCCATTATTTTTATGCTTCCTCTCTTGATGGTATCAGCTAGTCTTGAATTTCTCTTTCATTATTTTTCATTCTTCGGTTTCTCTCTTCTTCCTTCTGATTTATTTCTAGATTTCTGTCTTTGCTATCACTGATCTTTTCTTCCATTTGATCAACTCTATTTCCCAAGCTTGCTATTTCATTTCCCACCTCTTGCAGTGTGTTCTTTATCTCCAGAAGGTCTGTTTGGTTCTTTTTGAGGGGTTCAATCTCCTTATTAAAGAATTCATTCTGCTCATCTAGTTGTTTTTTCAATTCCTGAAATTGTTGATATGATTTTTTTCAAATCTCACTGAGTTTTTTCAGAAGTACCATCCTGAATTCTCTGCAATTTAAGTCGCATATTTCTATGTCTGTAATCTCATTTTCTGGAGATTTTTCTCTTTCTTTCTGAGATGCCTTGTCACCTTGGTTGTTCATGGTGTTTAATGGACTATTTCTCCACCTGGGCATTAATTGAAGTGTATTCTGCGTTTTATCCAGAAAAAAGATTTATTATATAAAGGTCTCTCTTTTGCCTGTTGCAAAGAAGGTGCTTTTCTTTTAGTTTCCAGTAGGTGGGGGTCTAAGCCTCTTGGATCCCTGCGTTATATAGTCTTAATAATGCCTTTTTCAGCCTTATAGATGTTTAATCACGCTCACTATGCTCAGTCTCGCTTCCTGTCAGTGTTAGAGACAGTTTCAGTAGTGTTTGCTCAGATTTCCCTGGGGTCCACGATATTCAGTCTCAGGATATGGGGGGAAGGCCCTCTGAGTTGGGGGATGCGGGCTGCAGTTCAGCCTTGGTTTTGCAACTGCAGCTGATAAAAATCAACTGTTGTTTCTCTCCTTCCCCGCTTCTCTGCCATCCTTGCTTCTCTGCCTTCTGCCCTGATGACTGGGCACTGCCACCAACTGCTTGGATCTCACAGCTCTCCCAGGCAGGGTTGTTCAGGGAACTCGTTGCATCTTCTCTCCTGCCCTTCCTCCTATGGGAAGCTCTGGCTGTGAGAGGCAGCTTCTTTTTTTCTCCCAGTCCTCTGCCCAATACCTAGGGTTCTGACCTGTGGTAGCTCTTACGCGCAGATCCCATGCTCAGACGTGCTGGTGTGCAGTTTGGGTGTTTTTTGTTGAGTTTTCGATGTTCAGCTTATTGATCTCTCAAGGGGTGAGATCTGGGGACATCTCTCACTCTGCCATCTTTATGAACTCACTCTTGGCCTTATTTCTGTGACAGGATTTATTTCACGTGCTTGTTCGTAGAAAATTCAGATCCCCGCCGCTATCGGGCTGAGGAGGACTAGGTCTGACTTGTGAGCTGAGCTGAGCGAGGACTGGCCTGCTCAGCCTTACTATGAGGATCAATCCCAGGCTGAGGTGCCTGCTAAGGGCCCATTGGAGTGGCTTTGGGACAGTCCAGCACATCTAGGAACCTGTCATGAATACTGTCCAGAGCACAGAACTAGCACCACCTGCCATCTTTGCTAAGTATATTTTGTATAAAAAGAACTTTAACATGGGAAATTTATTTTGTTCCTTCTGGAATTAATTATCTAGACCATGGACACCATAATTTTAGTGACTTAGTTAATTCCATTCAAGCTTACTTTTGTTATAAGCATTATTTCTGCTACTCTTTACATACCACACAGCTTATTAAACACAGGGAGGAAAAATAAACCCAGATTTCATTCCTAATTTACCATCTTCACAATTAAGGTGCTTGCTGTTTGTCTCTGAAGACTCAGGGCATTCGGAACCACAGAAATGCAGGCAGACAAATCATTAGGGTCCCCTCGGGCTTTTCCTCTGTGTAGCCAAGCCCTGGGCTACAAACATGGGCCTTTTGTTCTCATCGATGCTGTGCCAACCCAGGGCTGCTTTGCCATCCCTAGAGCAAATGATGACTGACTCTGGGCACAAAGGCTTTTGGGCTCTTCCTTTGCAACCTTTGGCCAGGAGTGACTTGACCCCTTTCACAGCCAATCTGCTTTCCACTCAAGGCCTTAGGGCACCCAGGAGAGATGTCAGTGAGCTTTGTTCCTGAGGAACGGGGTCACTTTGAAGTGTGTGGTCTCCAAGCCCACTTGACCAAGATAAGTAACAGCATCCCCGCAGTACAGACACATAAATGATTTTTTTTTTTCTATATGTAAGTGATTGAAAATAGTCAAAGGGAATGAAATCCCTTCTCTTGAACTCTCTTGGCTTTTTAATTGGCAGGAAGTAAGTTTATGTAAAACAGTTTTGAGATTGCAAGAGCAGATAGAAGGCAACAAGAATATGAACTCGCCCTCATCGGAGCCAAGTTTTCATGTCATGCAGAAGTACTTTGTTCTTCCGTCACTACTTTCTTCATTCCTGCCCCCAATCCTGGCTGCTTACTTAGTCTGCTGAAAGTCTTATTTGCCTGCTTTTGCGCTAAACCAGAAATGTGTAATCATTTAAAATGAATTTGTCTCTTGCCACCTCACCTCAGCCCAGTGTTCAGGGTCTGCTGAGCTGGGAAGACAGAACAGGTTTCTCAACTGTGTGATCAGAGAATCCAGACACTGCCGAGTGTCTATTTCTCTTTTAAGGTTTAAAATATCAACCAATATATTATAGCCAATGACCCTGGGTAGGCTAGTAAAGGAAATGCAACCTTCCCCAGGCAGTTTGGGAAACAACTTACTGTCAGTTTGAGGCACTGGGGACAAAAAAAGGGAAATCGTCCCTGGCAATTAATGTGGAATTTTCCCAAGTCTGAACACTCATGAGATTTCTCTGTATTTCTTAAACATGACTTTTAAGTGGGAGTTTGTGATTTTGTAGCACCCCGAGTTAATTTACAAACCTTTTGAAACTAGATGAGTTGTGGGTGTGGGTGAGGGGAGTGTGGGGGGAGCTTTTGTCTCTCCTCGGGAGAGAGTAGGCAGAGCCCACCAAATTCCATGGGCTGCCGGGACTCTTCTCCTGGCAGCTGCCCTGCATGTCCTGAGCTTGGCGGGTAGCCTCGATTTCAAGTTTCCTGTCTCATTTTTTAGATCACATTCTTCTTCTTTGGTTTGGAAAGCCACCTTCCTACAATTTACTTTTGATTTCAGTAATCTCTTCCCAAGTGTCCAGGGTACTTCTGCCACCTCAGCTTTTCAGTCAGAAAAACTCACATGGATGTGCTGGAGGCTCTCTGATTGTACCGTGCAGAGGACACCTTGGGGAAGTGGAGAGGTGGTGACACAGGCTCTCCTCATATGGGCCCAACATGGAATTCCTGACATGAATGAACAAGATAGTTTCATGGAGGGGTGAAGGAAGGTGCTGCTCTCACAATCACTTCCTCCATCCCTCATAAATTACCATCTGAGGGGAGAAGGGAGGGTGATTCTTTCATGTTACAATCCCCTATCTCTTTGACCAACTTTCTTTCTGGTGAGGAATAAAAAAGTAAGAATACTACTTATTTTGTATTTACAAAGTGCTAGATAAGAGTCTAAATACTTCATGCAGATTTAATCTGTGTAACAACTCCACTTGGTAGGTATTCTGTTTTTACCTCAATTTTGCAAATGAGGAACCTGAGGCACAGAATAGTTATGTAACTTGACTTAACCATACGAGCATGAGATCAGACCATTGTTCCTTGCAGATCGCTTTGTGGTGAGGTTCTGAGCCAGGTTCCCAATAAGTTGGTCATGTCTGGCCTCCCTAAGTTCACACGGCAGCTTTAGCCTGTCTGAGTTTGCCAGGTTATCTTTTATAGCTTACATTTCAGGACTCATTTCAGTTAGCTGCTTCATTTAACCTCAGCGTCATGTCTTTTCTTTCAAAATGGGATCTGTTCCAGGGTACACATGGAGGGGGATACCCTGCAAGGTGACTTGACCCAGTCAAACAGAAGGTCATTCATTCTAAAGTGCTCATTCAGTTGCAGAAAAGTGAGCTAGGAGGTCACCATGAGATAAACCATATTTTAGGTGCGCTAAATTTACAGGCCTTGAATTCCTCAAATTTACTGGGATTTTAGGAAATAAAAAAGTTAATCAGCCCATTGTCATTCAGCTTCTTCAAATTCTGGAATAACCACCAGGCTAAATAAGCACATTAGAAAGTAAAAGGTCTTGAGTTTCTTACTGAAGGATGATCCTGAAGATGCTAAAAAGAAAGCTGAGCAGATGACTCAAGTGCATTAGGGACGGCAGTGGTAGGGGTGATGCCTGTGGGGCCACAGTGCCTTATCAGTCATTACTGTTTGCCCAGCGGCTCAGAATAGCCCTGGTGCTTAGTAGGACCCTCATAAATATATACATATAACTAGAGAGCAAATGATGGAATGAACTGAATATATCAAGTCTGTACGAGATTTTAACTAGTATCTGGCCTACAGTGGACATTTTCTAGGAACCCCGTATTGCCCAGTTCCTCTGGGTACCAGCTTCTTTCCTTTCTCACTTTCCTGCTCTCCTCAGGCAGGGAGGGGAGCACCTGTGGTGGCAGGGATCCCTTCCTTTAAGTTATGTTGAAATTTCTACTTTCTTCCCAAATCTCTGACCCTCCTTGTTCTCTTCTCACTCTCACAAAGAAAATAGAAAGTGCCTTTCTGCCACCAAATCTATGACCGTCTTTCTTTCCTTGCCCGTTCTTCTCAGAGCCTATTGCCATGGAGAAAGTGAGGCTTTCCTCCTGCTCAGACCCAGTTCTTTCTGTTCTTGGGTCTTCTTCCCTCTTATTTCCACAGGGATTTTTCTTTAAGAGCATTTCTATCCCATCTGTGTCTTCTGGCCCTTTTTATGAGCTCCTTCCCATCAGCGTTCAAACATACTTGGGTCTCATTCCTAAATTAAAAAAATTCCTCCTGACCTACATTCCCACATCTCCCTCCAGCAACGACTGGCATTTGTCGATGTTTGTTTCCGCTTTGCCACTTCTTATTCACAGATTCTCTTGCCACCGACACAGCTCTCAACAAGGCCACCAGTGACCATCTTGTGCCTTCAGAACCAATAAATCTTGACAGCATTTGACATTGCTGATCATCTCGTCCCTGAAACATTTTCTCAGCTTTTATGACACTTGTTGATCCTCTTATGGTTTTTCCTTCTTCCTCTCCAAAAGATCCTGTCATCCTACATGCTCTGTATCTTCCCATGGCTTGAACTGTTATCTGTTCAAATATCCAGCCTAGTTTCTCCTGAGCCCCAGATATGTATAATACATCATGAGTGTTCATCTCTATTTGGGTGTTTATGGACATCTCAAACTCAGCATGTCTAGGATTGACTTCTTTATCCTTCATCTGTAACCCACTACTCCTCTTCTATTTCCAAACTCAAGCCAATGGGACCACTCTCCACCCGGTGGCCCCATCCAGAATCCTGGTAGTCGCCCTTGACTTCTACATCTTTCTTGCCTCCTCACCATCTAATCAATCACCATGTTCTGTGAATTCTATGTCTTAAGTGTTTTTCGAATCTGTGAATGTCTTCCCTTGCCCACTGTGGCTTCCACATTCAGGCCACTATCAGCATTTGCCCAAGTCACTGTGCCCGCCTCCTAGGTTGCATTGTCTCAAGTATTACTATTTTTCAAACCATTTGCCAAACTTCAGCTAGAGTGATCTTTTAAAAAGCGCATGTTATCAAGTCACTCTTCTGATTAAAATGTTCAGTGGATTCTGTGCTTTTAAGAAGAAGTTCAAACTTCTTAATTTATGTGGATTTTTATGTGTTGCCCCCATCTCCTTCTACTCCCATCTCCTGCCCTCGCTTATCTGTGATAGATTTTTTTTTTTTTTACTTTCTTTAAGAAATAAAATGTGGGGTAGTATAAATCTCCCTGTGTCCATGGCATTTGGCCAACCACACATGACCACCTCATTCTGTGATCCTGAGTTTTTGACAATGGCAAGGTGGGAATGTCGCCACCCTCTTGAAAAGCCTGTGGCAAGTTTTTCATGGCAGGCGAGCCCTCTGGAGTCTCTCCCTGAGGTATACCAGTTTCCTTGTCATCTTCACTTCTTAACTAAGAAAGCAGGGGAAAGAGGGTGGTGGATACTTCAATATTTAAAAACACAACAAAATTTATGTGGACATTGTAATTATTACTATGCTGAATTAATGAACTCTATCCTCTCCTTTTTTTGGCTGGAATTACATAAAAATCTCAATGAAAGGAAACAGATGTCATTGCTTTGAGCATTTCCAAAGGAAACTGCAGTAAAATATGAAACATTGCTATATAAAAGCCTGCTGTGTAACAGAGATGTTCTGATATTGTTTTCATTTGCCAGCTGTGTGTAAGTGGAGTTGGTGCCTCTGGCCAACACAGCCCCCACATCAGAGTAATAACAACAACAAAGTAATGGAAATGTGCAGGAAAAAAAGCCCTAACTGTGCTTCTAAGTGTGCTCGATTTTCCTTTTAACCAAAAGCCATGTAAAAAGAAGTGAGTTCAAAGGAGAACTTGTGGGTTGATAATTAAAAGTGATTTATGAACTAAGGAGGAGAAAAGAGAATCACCAGGAAGAACAATTTCTGTTGACCAATTTACAAATCCCAGTTAGCAGGCAAGAATTCTGATTGTGAGCAAGAACCATGTTTGCTCCAGGCATGGCTGCAGCTCAGGTTCATATCAGAGTGTTCGCTGATAACCCTCTTGTCTGCCGTTCTGTGTTCAGGGTGTCTGCCCCGCTGACTGGGGCCTGGATGTCCGAGGGGCAGCCCCTTTCTGCCAGTGCATGCCGGAAAGGGAGAATTTATTCCCTCTCCCAATGTGAGAGAGGTCCGTGGACCTTATCTTTCTTACAAGTTTGTTTCCTACAAAACGTTGGAGCACGTGGAGTTTTGTCTGTGTTTTAAAGGAGGTGTAGGACTTATGTTTACGGCTAGCCTCAGCCAGCCTCTTCTTCTCCTTCCTCATTTCCCCCTTCTCTTCCTCTCCTCCTATCATTGCAATTTAGAGAATGAAAATGAAGGGGAAAAAATGAAGAGGAAAAAGAAGGAAGCTTGTGTGTCTTAATACTTGTAGTGGGAAAATCCAGTGACAGCATTGAAACGTTCTGGTGGTGAAATTTGGTGGGGAGCCCAATCACAGCATATGAACCTGTAAGTGGGTTGGTCTGTCTGGATCACTGATTTGCTTGACTCTCTGCCAATCTCACCAAGAGCAGGAGGCCTGTGAGCTGCAGTGGTGTATGCCTGCTTGGCCCCTCTGCTTTCTCTGGCCCTGGTAGTGCTCCAGGACCAAGGGAAAAGGATGGCTCCATAGCCATTGTCACCCAAGCAGTTGCTTTGATAGATGACTTTGTTCTTTCGGGCTCCTCGGATACCAAGGGAGCTTGAATTAATAATTGACTAAAATTAACAGGGCAGTAATTGTCTAAATAAAATGTGATCTGGGCTTCATTTCAACTTGACAGTTCTTGTTCTCCTGTTGGATTTTTTTTTTTTTGTGGCATGTTCTGAGGCAACTTTAAAAGGACATGAATGGGTGTGCCCTAAGTTTGATTTGTGGTTTAGCTGTCTACTTTTAAATTAAAATACTTGGAAAACAAAAGGCTAAGCTCTTGGGTCCAGAAAATAAATTGCAGAGGTCCAGGGTAGGCATTAGGATTTAGTGGGAACAGGAGTATAACAGGCTAAAGGTTGGTTAAGAATAAAGTTAATATTTAGTACTGATATGTTATGCTTGTCAAGAATATGAGCCATAGCCATGTTAATAAAAGTGTAGTTTTGGCTTAGTGGGACCACCCATGGAACATGGGTGGGTTCCATGAGGGTACCTTTCTTTGAAGGGGGACATTAATGAATGAGAGTCAGGACCTCATGAGTACTCCAAATCATGTCACATGGAAAATGGGGGAGGATGCATATATCTTGACAAAGAGATTGAAAGGCTACTGGATATGAGAAGGGCCACTGGACTGTGTAGGTACCATTCCCATATGGCTGGGCCAGGACTGAAGGTGCTGCCTCAGAATAGGGGAATGGCCCACACAGCTCTTCAAGGGGCAATGGGTTTTGGGTGGCCGTGAGGACCCGTTATGGGAATATTGCATAACCACTTTATTTGTTAGCATCAGAAAGAAGGTTGAAATAGGTTACTTTAAAGTCTTGTCCAACCATGAGATTTTATGATTTTGAAATGGATAAATCTGTATTTTTAACAGGTTTAAGTGAAATTTGTTAAGCAGGTCAGTAGAAATCATACTCCTGCTTGGACCAACCTATTAGAGTTGAGTGGAATCTCAACTCTCCTTATGCCTCAGAGACTACTCTCCAATTTGGCTCTTGATACCCCCTGGCGATCTTTTGATGAGCAAGAGGCCTGCCCACCAAGGAATCAGTCATTTGCTAGTGCCTCCTTCAACACATCCAATTTACTGTTGAGGCGTTTACTTGCTGAGAGCAGATGATTAATTATTCATAACATTTGTTGGGCATCGAAAAATTGGTAGGGAATATATAATCAGAATTCATATGTTTCTCTCCTTTCCCTTTACTACCTAAAGCCAAACACAGGGACTGATAAATCATCATTTGAATTGACAGATGATTTGGGAGAACAGTGTGCCAGCACTTCCTTCCTTGCTGACACTGTGGAGAAAAATCCAAGCAGTATTTGAGAAATCTAACAGAGAGGTTAGAATTGAAAATCCAGTCATTCCAAGGTTCTTATCTGGAGCCAGAACTCAGGCTGTTTCAACACTGTAGGCAAATATTCCTGCTTTGGCTTCTTGGAGAGACTGAGGTTCAGTGCTGGTTGTTTACGGACATCTCTGAAGGCGGTGTAATTGCTTTCTTAAGGCTACAAGAAAAAGAAGGGACAGAAGGAAAATTACCTCGAGAATAACTCCTTCCCTGGTAGGCTGCATTGCATGATGGGAGGAACTATCAGGCCAAATCAGATAACTGGTCCTTACAGTGATCCATTGCTTGTCTTCCTGTTAAAGGCACAGATACTTCTCCTAAGATAGATTTTACTGTGTACAGTGCTGTGGCTCCTGGCAGTTGTTGGAATGCCTATGAGATACCTGGTCCTACTTCTCTCCTGTGAAAGCAACACACAGAGATGGCTTATTAGCTGCCTTTTTTTGATTATTCACAATACCATGTGGACAGTCAGAGACTTCCAGAAAGGCTCTGCTGATTTCAGTCAGCTTGGCCAAGCTGCCAATGCATCTGAAGACTCTGAGGAACCCTCTTGAGGCTGACATCTTGGGCCAGGCTTTCTAGCTGGGTCACAGGCTCAGCATTTGGCCACCCTGTGAGTGAGACCATAGAAGTAGGAACACAGGCTCCAGACTGGGATCCTACCACACAGCCCTGTGACTTGGGAATGAAGTAGAGGGGCTATGGGCCTTGTGTGTGTGCTGTGTATGTATGTGTGTGTATGTGTGTTGGGGTGGACTGGACAAGACAGGGAGAAGAAATAAGGGAGAGATAGATGATAAAGAAGAACTTGGAGAAACAATGAACTAGATTTATTCTGACAGTGTGCGGGTCCACAACTATAATGTTCTAAATCTTAGAGAGGAATTTACTTCCTGAGCTTTGCACAACTTTATAAGCTTGGCATGTGAATGAGAACAAAATCTAGAAAGCTAAGAAGGGAAAGTGACGGTTTGTACAAATGTGGTTTGAAACCACAACTGGTGATTTTGTCAACACAAGGGGCTCCTAGGACTGGGGCCCAGCACTGCAGGAAGCTGGAACTGCTCAGGCACTCACTTCCAGTACTTCCAAGGTGGAATTTTAAAGAGCAGAATTTAAAAAAATGTTTTGTGGTAGACATATGGCCTTGAAATCTGGGCTAAAAGGGAAATTAAAGGGAATTTTGGATCTGGGGATGAGTCCAGGATTGGAGCATCAATAGAAGGTCTTTATTCAGGTGATCCTTTTCCAGAAATGGAGGTGGGGGGGGTCCACATGACCAACACAGACTTAGGTTCTCTCTCTCTGATATCATCTGCAAGAGTATCCATGGCTGTAACATACTAGTGAGCACACACCATTTGCTCAGAAATCATGGTTTACTTAATGAATGAAAAATCAAATTCTGGTATAACTGGAATTTCTCTTGTCTTCTGAGTTGACATGAAATTCTCCTTCCTGCATGAAATCTTTCCAAGTTTTGTTTTGTATTTTTCTTATGACACTTACTTGGTATCATAGTTATTTTGTTCCATATGTAGCTTTCCTTGAGCACAGTGATTACGACCTCTCGGTCTTTGGAGTGGGTTGCCCAGTGCCTTGTCTGTGTTAGGCTCATGTCCATGTTAAATGGACTTGAGTGTATACATAAGTGACTATTTGTTAGGGAGTAACATTTTCTTATCCAGACAAAGGAAGGAAGAGGCTCTGAAATTCAAGCCTGTGTCATGTTCTAATATGTGAAAATGTATCTGACTAATTAACTGGAAGCTCTAATTCTGGGGAGACTAAAATGAGGTTCAGCTATATAATGAGAATGGCCTACTAACCCCTATGAGGATGACAGTTCTGTGGGGCACAGGGGGCCACTTCGTGCCACTCACCAGCTCAGCTTCTCAGCTTAGGCAACTTCTACCTGCCTTCTGGTAGATGCATCATGGAGATTTTCACCTCCCACACAGCATCAGAATGGCAGAGCAGATCTGGTCACTTTTTCCACCTAGGTTCTGTGTAGATGCTGACTGTCCTTCAGGAGATCTGTAAAGCTTTCCTGCCCCAGGACACTGTGTGCAATGCCCTTTCCCCAAGGTGTACATGGGGAGGAGGTGCACAAGGACCCAGAAAGCAGTGGCTCCAGTTGTGACCTTCTCAAGGGTAAGACTGCACCTTAGCAGCTTCTAGTTATTGAGAACCAAGGTCTTTATATTTAAAAACTCTTATCCTTTTAAACTATGCAAGGTAAGTATTAATTTCCATTGACTATACTTTACACACAAGATAACTGAGTTACTGAGATGGCAAGAATCTTGCTTAAGACTATACAGTATTCATATCACCTTTGTATACTCAATACCTATCACTAGCAGCATCCAGCCTTGGCCTCTCAAGGCACATCCAAGCCAGTGTGGTGGCCGCCATCTGCAGATTGCTTGGTGGCTCATGCCAGGTGGCCCTTGGCAGAGCACAGGTTATAGGTGAACTTGGCTTGTGGTGGGGCCCCTCCCAGGAGGCCCTGGCCTGCATGCCCAGTGGCTGGCTTTAATCTGAGCTGGAGCACCACTCAAGGTCACATCCGGGGACAACACACACAAAGGGCAGAGTGGGCAGGCATCAGAGCTCTGCTAAAGTGAATCCTATCCTATAGGGTTAGCCCCTGTACTAAATAGTTCCTCCCATTGATGTGCAAACATCAACTAAATCTCAACTATAATGGGGGGCGGTGCACACACAACCCATACAGGGATATACCTGGAGTACCCTGGCTAAGGTGACCAGGGAGACTGTGCCACTAGGCCTCACAGGACACCTACTATATAGGGCCACTCTATTAAGATCAGGGGACATAGCAGCCCTATCTAATACATAAAAACAAACACAGGGAGACAGCTAAAATGGGGAGACAAAGAAACATGTCCCAAATGAAAGAACAAAACAGAGTTCCAGGAAAAAAAAACTAAACAAAATGGAAATAAGCAATTTACCAGATGCAGAGTTCAAAAGACTGATTATAAGGATGTTCAATAAACTTAGAGAAAGAGTAGATGAGCTCAGTGAGAACTTTAACAAAAAGATAGAAAAAATGAAAATGGAGACAGAAACTATAAAAAAGAACCAGTCAGAAATGAAGACTACATTAGGAGAAATCAACAGTAGATTAGATGATGCAGAAGGGTCGAATTAGTGTAGTAGAAAATACCCATTCAGAACAGCAACAACAAAAAGAATCCAAAAACATGAGAATAGTTTAAGAAGCCTCTGGGACAACATCAAGTGTACCAACATTCACATCATAGGGATACCAGAAAGAGAAGAGAGAACAAAGAATTGAAAATCTATTTCAATAAATAATGATGGAAAACTTCCGTAATCTGATGAAGGAAATAGACACACAAGCCCAGGATGCGCAGAGTCTCAAATAAGATGAAGCCAAAGAGGCTCATACCAAGACACATTATAATTAAAATGCTAAAGGTTAAAGACAAAGAAAGAATCTTAAAAGCAGCAAGAGAAAAGCAGTTAGTTACCTACAAGGGAGCTCCCATAAGACTGTCAATTGTTTTCTCAACAGAAACTTTGCAGGCCAGAAGAGATTGGCATGAAATAGTGAAAGTGATGAAAAGCAATGACCTACAACCAAGATTACTCTACCTAGCAAAGCTATCATTTAGAATCTAAGGACACATAAAGAGCTTCCCAGACAAGAAAAGGCTAAAGGAATTCATTGACACCAAGCCAACATTACAGGAAATGTTGGAGGGACTTCTTTAAGAAGAAAAAGACAAAAGAAAAAAAGATCAAAAATAGAGTGGCTGACTGGATAAGAAAACAGGACCCTTACACATACTGCCTACAAGAGACTCACCTCAGATCAAAAGACACTGACTGAAAGTGAAAAGATGGAAAAGATGTTTTATGAAAATGAAACAAATAAAGTTGGGGTAGCAATACCTATACCAGACAAAATAGACCTTCAAACAAAGGCTATAACCAGAGACAAAGAAGGACCCAGTTATCCCACTTCTGAGTATTTATTTGAACAAACCTAAAATACTACTTTGAAGGGACATGAGAATCCATATCTTCACTGCAGCATTATTTACAATAGTCAAGATATGGAGGTTGCCTGGGTGTCCATCAATGGATGAATGGATAAAGAAGAGGTGGTACACATATACAATGGAACGTTACTCAATCATAAAAAAGAATAAAATCTTGCCATCTGCAACAACATGGATGGACCTAGAGGGCATTGTGCTGAGTGGAGTAGGTCAGACAGAGAAAGACAAATGCCATATGATTTTACTTACATGTGGAATCTAAAGAACAAAATAAACAACCAAAACAGAAACAATAGACACGGAGAGCATTTTAATGGTTACCAGATGGGAGAGGAGTTGAGAGGTGGGTGAAAAAGGGGAAGGGATTAAGACATACAAATTTGTAATTACAAAACAGTCTTGGGGATGTAAAGTAAAGCATAAAGAATATAGTCAATAATATTGTAATAACTATGTGCGGTGTCAGATGGGTACTAGATTTATCTGGATGATCACTTTGTAAGTTATATAAATGTCTAGTCATTGCGTTGTATACATGAAAATAATATAATATTGTATGCCAAATGTAATTGAAAAATAAAAAAATTGTTAAAAAACAGAATGTGGATGGCAACATTGTTCATAACACACACACGCAAAATGCAAATATTGAAGAGGGTCAGGCCTCCAGGTGTCACATTTTGAGCCCTCCATTTTTGCACATGGAACCTTTTGCTGTTCCATTTCCTTGCTATCTCCTGAAATGCTCCAAGAGAGAGTCAGTTTTATATGTGCCTGGAGACGCCCAGCTCCACTCAGCTGGTCATGGACTGCATCTGACAAAGAGGCCACACAGTGCCCCAGAGCCCCCTCTGCTTTCTTGGCAGAGTCTTTGTGCTATACATCCCCAAGTGTTATTTTTAGAAGTCTTGATGGGGGAGTGAATCTATCAATATTGTATTTCAAAATACGGTGGACTTTGTCTTCTACCTTCTTAGATCAAGGTCAGAAGTTATGCCTGAGACAATTGTCGACACTTGGGCAGTGTGATTTAAACATACTGGAATAATCTTTGTAGTAACTTATGAGAGTGGCAGGGTAGAGAAAAGGGCCTAATGAAAGGGCTTTGAGACACTCACGATTTCTTTGTCCCTGAGTAAGAAATGTATTTTAATCTTTCTTCAGCCATATCCTGCCATCTGGCCTTGTGGCAAAATCAAAAGAGAATTGTGCCTGAAGACTAAAGGCAGAACATGACTTGCATGTTAGATTAAATGGATAACTTCCCCCAAAGTGCTCATTAGTCAAGAGACACTATTGTGTTGCCATGGACAGCAGCACTTGATAAACAGCACTCTTGCATTTTCTTCCCATCTGTGACTTCAAAAAGAATTCATAAATTAGAATTTCATGTTCATTCTTATTTCTTTATTGCCAAATTCACTGTCTACTTTGGAATCCCCAGGGCCAACAGATTGTGAATATTCAATAAATCAAACCACTTTAGCACCAGTTTTCTCATTTCTATAATGACAGCATTGAACTAGGTTGTCTTCAATGTCCCTTTTAGGGAAAAATTCAGACTCTTTTAGAGAATCTTGAGATCCAATGAGCACCTTCTAAAGCTGAAGGTGTCCAGATGAAATCGATGGCACACAGTCTCCCATTTTTTGCCCAGAGAGGCAAGGAGGACCACATTGAAAGGCATCTGAAGCTTTCATTTTATAAAGCACCACCATGAGGCTGCACCTGTCTCCCAGAGCTGGTATGTCCTAGTGTTCTTTGAAAGTCCTCGCTAACTGCCTCCTGTCATGTGGAGAGTCTAACATGCCCCCTGTCATGGGGGCAGAGTCTAACAGTCAGGGGTCAGGAGATGACTAGCTCTTCATGGCTTTATCTGGCATCGACCCATGTAGTAACTTAGTTGGATGCCCTATTTCTCAGTTTCATCTGTAAATGGGTGAGGAGGATGATTTTTGTGACATTTCTATATCCACAGGTTGCTCGAAGGTTTGACTCTGAATATTAGCATTTGTAAAGTGATTGCCAATTGATAGAGAGCTTTCACCTTTATGATTTCTTGTAATTCTCTTACTGATCAGGAAGACTGACTAGATATTATTATTTTTGCCCTTTAGCAGGTGAAGTAACTAAAGCACCAGAGACATTCAGTGAGTTGCCCATTGTATTAAAGCAAGCAAATAGTAGATTTGAACTCAGATGTTTAGTCTTTACAACCTGAGCTTTTCCCTTATGCCACATTGTTGCCTGAGAAATTCTAGACAGAATTGGTCCATAACTTTTTTCAAATAAAGATAGCCTATTTGGCATTTTCCATCATTCTCGCCCAAGTAATCACTCTGCATATGGACTCTACAGTTTCTGCTTCTTACACCTTCTGTCCCTTGCATATCATTTACATTCCTTCCTTACATGGTGATTACAATTTTTGGTGATTCAATTTTATATATTTTGTTATACCAGTTCTCTCTAAGGAATATTAAATAGATAAACAATTTTGGAAAAATGTCAAGGAAAGTGAGCAAGTATCCATCTTACTGAATACAAAGAACATCTTTTACCCATGCAATTCTTATGTCCATTCTCCCATCCACCCATCCATCCATGCATCCAAGCATCCTTGCATCCATGCATCCATGCATCCATCCATGCATGCATCCATCCATCCATTTAACCACTTATTCATTCATCTACCCACCATCCATCCACCCATCCATCTATTTATCTATTCAATATTGATTGCATACCTACTATGGTCAGGCACACTGAAAGGTCTTTGGGTTACAATATTGAACAAAAACTACATAGATTCTTACCTCATGGATCTTAAAGTTCATTGGAGAATATAGAGAGGTAAATAGACAAGAACGATTTTGTGGGAGAAGTGCTCTGATAGGGGGAGTACAGGAGGTTATGTAATCATGTATAAATGAGCCTTTGCTTCTCTGTTTTTAAGTCTTTGCTTAAATTCCACTATCCCTGAAAGATGTTCTGCTGAGATTGATTTCTTGCCAAAAGGCATTATTCCTTTGGCATTTGTCATATTCTATCTTATATATTTAGTTATTCTTTTATGTACGATCTCTCTATTATCTATAATCTATGTTATCTATCTATCCATCTATCATCTATCTATCATCTATCTATCTAATCTGTCTATCATCATCTATCATCTCTAATACACACACACATGCACAATAATAATAATATCAGCACGCACACACACACACACACACACAACACAACTGACTTGGAATTCCAAACTTGGTTGTTTGCAGGTTAATGATGCGGCAACCTCTCTCGACACCTATCACTATGAGAATGTGTGTGGTGATTTTGTATTTGGCTAAAGAAGGTGTGATGTTTGTTTTGTTTTGGTGCTGGAGCCAGGCATGAGGATAAGAGATGACAGTAATGGAGGGCTTGATATCTGTTTCCATCTGTCCTCTGGGCTAGGCTGGCTCTTTTAGGGAAGATGCATTTGGGGCCAGAAACTAAGGAAGCTCTTTTCAGGGAAGATTTTGTGAGATGTGTGGCACAGTGCTATTGTGACAATAGCTCTCTCATTTATGTCAGATCCCTGCACCCCTCTGGCCCTCTAAAGGCCGGTGGCTTTGAGTATCAGGAAACAGCTTTTGGACGAGGACATCTATGTGCTCTTATAGGCACAGTAAACAGTGCCAAGGCGGGTAGCCCTCTCTCAGTCTTCAGGGTCAACGACACTGATGTGTGGGGCCTGAGAGGAGAGGAAGGATATGGTGGGTGCAGCTGAAAATCTAGCTTGTGAGCAGGACGTTTCCTTCAGACAGTCTTAGGAATACTCTGGGGAATGGAACCGCTGCAGACCTTGCCTGTACACATAGAGAAGAGGGTGCAGGCAGCCTGTTCCATACACACTGTGCCCTGCTTTCTCAGCTAGAGTCTTGGGCTCAGGATATCAGAGGCTATCTCTGAGGTGCTTCAGTCCCTTGTAGACTTTGCAATACTGCATATACATGTCAAGTTCTCAAAAATGAAGTACGTATCGATTTCTCTCTGATTTATGGAAGCATTACACAGATCTGGGCTTAGAACTTGGCTTTTATCACTTATTAACAGTGCTTTCACCCAAATTACCCTGCTTAAACTCTAGCTTCATGTTTTTAGCTGCCACACCCTTGCACACAACTTTCCTCTCAGCTGAAACTCCTCCTCCCATCCCCTACCATCTCAGCGTATCCGATTCCTACCATCCCTTAGGGCTCTGCTCCAGAGGCAATGGCTGTACAAATCCTCTCAGTTGTCCCAGTATGCTCTTTGGAATGTCTGGAAAATTTTGTCTTGGCTTCTCTTATGGCACTTTTCATTTTTCTACTTTTCATTAAAGCTGTTTCTGCACAGGGCTCATCTCTCTCTCTAGCCTATATTCTGCTGGTCAGCAGGAACTGCGATGGAGGAATTTTGCATCACGCATAGTACTTTGCACATACTAGAGGCCAGATGAGGAGTGCAATGCCTCTTTTGTAAAGATCTCCTGTGCAGGGATAACTTAAAGAAGAAAGGATAGCTCACTTATATAATCATTTCTGTCCTCTCAAGGCAGCCCTTCACTTAAACTTTAAAATTTCTCTTGATGCTGCACAACAGAAACTGCTGGGACAAGTACATACCTTTTGAAATGATATTTTGAAGTCCTTCAGCTGCTTAAGCAAACTCTGAGCCCGCCTCGAACTCTCACCATAAGCCCTTTCTTTAAAAAGAACAAACCTAGCATTCTGGGCACATATATCATGGCTGGAAAGAGCCACAAAGGAAAACCAAGAAAGCTGCAGGCTCAATTATCAGCACCAAAACTGCTGAGCATTTAAAAAAGCACCTCAATGGAAGTAATTATAGCTCTAGCATCATTCTGCCCATGTCTAGTCCTTCAGGCTGTAAAGCTCACGCTGACATTATGTTCTCCCCTTGTTTATTTAGTTGGTCTCTGAGGGCAGGGGGAATTTATCCCGACTAATCCATGGGGTAAATCTAGCTCATGATGCCTGCAGCCCTGCCTTCTTGGAGTGGGCACCCACTGACCCTGCTTGGCCAGGTCCTCAGGTCCAAGTGGAAAACATAATGCTGACTGAGTGAGTGCAGCACATGGTGCATGCTGTTCTCATCCTGAGGGGAGATTCCTTGGCAAAACATATCCCAAATTCCACTAGGCAAACGTGATGGAAATTTCCCAGCATCCAGGACTCATGGTCGCCCAGCATACAAACACTGAGAGTTTGACACTACACAGTAAAAATGTCAAAATTTGTTCAGAGCTTTATGGTTAGTAAAACGTTCTCACACCCATGTTTTATTTGATTCTCAGAACAATACATAAGGTAGCCAGGGCAGTTATCAAATGCAATATTATTTGATTTCATTGGTGGCAAGCAACAGGAACCAATTTCGGCTAACTTCAGCAAAAACTGAATTTATTGGGAGAATAAAGAGGACTCACATAATTGAAGAAACAGTTAAAGAACCAAACTGAGATGAATTGGCTCATAGTGTCCATCCTTGAGACCTTATGGTCAGGAATTGAGGATCTGAGAGAAGGTCTAACAGGCCCAACCTAGGTCAGTACCTCACCTTGCCTTCACTGACAGAGTCTTGCTAATATAATCATCAAGGAGGGCTCAGTGGGGCCAGAAGTGAAGGAAAGCTATTCTTTGAAATGGATTTGAGATTCTCTTACCAGAGAAGAGTTATGAAAGTTGGTGGGTCAAAAACAACAGTGTGCATCACTGTTCCCATTTCACAGATGAGGAAATCAAGCTGCCAAGAAGTTCAGTGATTTATTCAGAAAACCACAGAAGTGAAGCCAAGACTATAATTCAAGCCACCCGACTGAAATGCAATGAGCTCTTCCTGCACCCCGAACTCCACCACCACTTCTGATTTTGCTGTGGAAACAATATGGAGACAGTGAAGACCACTTGAATAATCACCTGTTGTTCCCTCAGGATAACTGTTGCCTGTTTCCTTTTGGATATGTCCTTGAGCATTTTCTTTGTCATGTGGCTTCAATCCAAGTGTCCCTGTACCCTTTTCACTCATCTGTGAGGCTTCTCGGGATTGTGAATTCTGCTGACTTTGGTTTTTATGATGCAAATAGCAAACCACTGACAGGAGAAACAGTTTTGTTTGGGGTCAGTGGGTCCTTTGTAAATTATACCAATGGAAATTTACAATGACAGAGGCAAGATCTAAAATTCCTTTTGATGCTGAATAACAGAAATCATCAGGACAAGCACTTAACTTCTGAAACTACGATTTGAAGTCAATGCCATGCTTTTGCCGAAGTGAGTGGATAGGTTACTGTGCACTGGTAACATTAGGCCCTTCTTTGATGAAATAATGAGTGTGAAAACAACCCAGTTCAATATCAAGCACCTTTCAGACCTCCCTTTAAGGTTCTGGAAGTAGAGGAACAGGTCGTTATGGTGAGATACAGGCCTGAAGTCATGTGATAAATCAGTCAAGAGTCCAAAGAACCAAATCCACCTTTTTCTGATTCCAAAGGCACTGGATCAAGTCAGAACAACTTTATTCCAGATGTTGGGTTCATGGTCAGTGTGGGCCCCTCACTGAGCATGTCCTTCTCCTGGATGGCAAACAAGGGTGCAGTAGTGACCCACAACCAACAGGTAGAGCTCTGAGGGCCTGTGGAGTGTGTGGAGGCTCTGAAATGGAACATCAGAGCTATGGAAGCCTTGATGGCTGGAATCTGGGGGACATGGGGACTGCTATGTTTAAACGGTCAGCAGCTTTTCTGTTTTTCTGGATTGAAGATTGGATTATTCTTTGCAATTACATTTTTGTTTTGGGGAAAAAGACTATAAAGTTCTTCTTGGCTCTGTCCTTAGGGTTCCTCAGAGAGCACCGTGCAGTCATATAGAGGCAAAGAACCCTTTCTTGGTGTTCTGTCCAGCTCTTGTCTATGATCAAGCTAAGCCATGTTGTATCTGGGCTAGAACTAGGTGCATTTACTGCTCTACCCCAAGAGAACTTTGGCTCTCACATACTCTGCCTTCATGTCAAGTGTAGTGACAGGTCGCATGAGTTGTGTGGTACTGGCGTCTCAGTAGTCTGGGCCCTGGGAGAGGCCCTGACTGATCTTCTTTCTTTCTTGCTCAACATGGGGAGAACAGATCTGGTGGAGTCGCTCTCTTGGCTCCTGGCTTGGGACTTCAGCTGAACACCTTTGACTTTGCCTAAGTAAGTTGTTATTCTGATTCATCAATAATCAGATATTGTTAGGGCTTTACTAAAGGAAGAAAAATGTACATTTATGACTCAGTTCTTAAAAAAAAAAGAAACTTTTAAATTTATTAGTCTGATAGCATAGACTAAAAGAATTCATTCTGCATGTTATTACACTGATTATAAAGCTACTTCAAGACAGGGTGTATCTTTTCCCTCTTGTTGATCTTTGGAGAAGCAGAGGCTTCTCTGATAAAAGTATTTTCAAATGAGATGGTGGGTGGATAAACTGTATAGCTCATTTTTCTCTTCGGGACAATCACAGATTGAAAAGAGGGAGCTGGTAGTGATCATCCCAGGACACATCCAGGGAAGACTGCTGTCCCTCCCAGACAAGCTGGCATGTCTGGAGGGCCTGGACCCATGGACACTGTATGCAGTTGTAAGTGACATTTGCTTTTAAGATTTTTCTTTTCTTTTTTGTAATTCTCTTCTGTTATCTCCAAGTCTTCAATACATTTTTTGTAGAAGTTACAGTCTGATCTTAGAGTTGGGGGAACTGAGGGAGGAGCTTGCATCCACGCTGGGTGCAGGGGTGTGGGAAGTGTGGCATAGCTTGGGAAGAGCATTGCGATATGGCAGAAGGTGGCCTGCAAGTTCACCTAGAGACAAGACAGCTGGCCAATGACAGAAGCCTGTGTAAACTTTCCCTGGGATTCTCAGAATCCCTTTGGAAGGAAACTTGATGAAAGATAGGGTGCAATGATAGCTGGACTATCGTTATTTGGGCATTCAGGAAAGTATGGGTAGCACAGAACCAAAGCGATAAGTGTCCTGTAGACTTTCCCTTCCTGCCAACTTAATTCTGATGACCCCTGGGCCCTGTGCCATTCTCCTTGCTCTGCCTCACCTCAGGGCCCTGGCACTTCTCCTTAATTCACCTCATCCATGTCCCTGGGGAGCCTAGGTCTCACATTTTTTTCTATGATGATAGGTTATATCAGGTTGTCTCTTTTTTAATTGAGATAACAGTGGTTAATAACATTATATAAGTCTCAGGTGTACAACAATTATAATTTGATATCTATATGCATTGGGGTGTGCTCACCACCAAAAGTCTAGTTTAATCTGTCACCATATGGTTGACTCCTTTTACCTACTTTGCTCTCCCCATTCCTCTTCCTCTCTGGGAAATGCTTTCTTTCTTTCTTTTTTTTAAAATGACATATGCTGTATGGTTCTTGATTTAAAATTAAATGCATTGGGTAACATTGGTTAATAACATTATATAAATGTTATTATTTCAGGCGTACAACTTTATAATGAAACATCGGTATACTCTACTGTGCGCTTACCCCTAGAATGGTAGTTATGAGAGGGGAAGGGTGGTGAGGAGACAATGAAGAGGGTAAAGGGGGTTAAATACATGGTAACCACCGTACAGTTTTCTATATCTATGAGTTTGTTTGTTTTGTTTGTTCACTTCTTGCTTTCTGTTTGATATCCCACATATAAGTGAAATCATATGGTTCTTGTCCTTTTCTATCTGACTTATTTCACTTAGCATAATACTCTCAAGATCCATCCATGTTGCAAATGGCAATATTTCATTTTTTAAAATTTATTTTTTAATTACAGTTGATATACAATATTATATTAGTTTCAGGTGTACGACATAGTAATTAGACATTTATGTAACTTTTGAAGTGATCATCCTGATAAGTCTCGTACCCATCTGACACTATGTTTTATCTTTTTTTGTGACTGAGAAGTATTTCATTGTATATATGTACTATATCTTCTTTATTCAATCATTCATCGATGGACATTTAGGTTTTTTCCATGTCTTGGCTATTATGAATAATGCTGCAAGGAACATGGGGTACATATATCTTACAAATAAGTGTTTTCAAAAATTTTGGGTAGAAGAGGGATTGCTGGGTCATATGGTAGCTCTACTTTTAATTTTTTTTTTGAGGAACTTCCATACTATTTTTTATAGAGGCTGTACCAATTTACATTCCCATCAGCAGTGTATGAGGGTTCATTTTTCTCTGCATGCTCTCCAACACTCGCTGTTTCTTGTCTTATTGATAATAGTCTTTCTAACAGGCATGAGGCACTATCTCATTGTGGTTTTAATTTGCATTTCCTTTATAACTTGTGATGTTGAGCGTCTTTTCTTATATCTGTTGGCCATCTGTATGTCTTCCTTGGAAAAGTGTCTATTTAGGTCCTCTGCCAATTTTATTTGTTGTTGAGATGTATGAGTTCTTTACATACTTTGGACATTAGCCCCTTATTGGAGGTAAAATTTGCAAATGTCTTCTCCCATTTGGTTTGTAGCCTTTTGTTTTTGTTGAAGGTTTCTTTTTCTGTGTAGATGTTTTTAGTTTGATGTAGTTCCATTCATTTATTTTTTCTTTGACTTCTCTTTCCTTTGGGGTCCAGTTCACAAAAACCCCTCTGAGACCAAGGTCCATGAATTTAGTGCCCATGTTTTATTCTATGTATTTTATTGGGGAAACACTTTCTTGATTGGCAGGAAAACAGTCATGTTATTAAAACGTGAAGATGCATGTACTCAGCCTAGGAAGCATAATAGTGCTGTGACTTCTCACTGTGAAGGGTCAGGAATATCTTCAGGAGAAACAAACAAAGAACTCCTACAGGGGTGATAAAAGGCAAAGCATGGCACTTTTTTGGTTTCTAATTTTAGGAAGACCAATAGAAAACTGATGCTGTGCTCCAAAACTTAGCAGTCAAAATCATTTGCCTGGACTATGATAAAAAGTTTTCCTGAGTCTAATTTAATGCACAGCTGTCTTCACCTCTGAAACATTCCAGAAGCATTTGAAACTGTTGTGTTCTGGAAGATTACTCAAAGCAAAATCTCCGTAAGCCTAGGGAAAAACTAGGGCTTAATCAAATTAAACATTAATAGATAAGTATGTAAAGGAAAAACTAAGAACTTCTATGACTAATTAAGTATTTCTGTTTCTTTAAAGTTTGCCTCATATTATGCAAATGCACTACAGTTAAATGTTTGCTACACTAATTTGGAGAGAGGATGAGGTTAATGGTGAAACAATCCCTGAAAAAACAAACAAACAAACAAACAAACAACTCAAAAGGCTGATGCATCTTAAAAATGTTAAAGATACTTATAGTTAAGATGTCATAAAATATTTATGATATATTTTGGACTTTTTGATGGACAAAGACCCAAAGATGAGCAAAAATACCATTAAGATTTTTCAGTCTAGAATGACAAAAGTGGAAAAGGGTGATATTATCAAGTTGATAAAATCACGAAAAGCTTGAATTGAACTAATGTTCAATCTGGACGCCAGAAGGCAGTTTTAGAGCTAAGAAGAATGTTAAATATGCCAAATAAAATAATATTTCATAGCACTTATTACCATAAATACATACAAGAAGGCTAAATAAAGGATGCTAAGTTATGTCTGGGTGACATTGCTGAATTTTCTGACAAATAACAATACTGTGCTAGGTGAACCACTAGTTCAATAGCTGTGTGGCTTTCTCAAGAATGAATACAGTTCATTCAGTTTCCTATATTACCCCAGAAAGCATATGCATTGAAATGACTTATGAGGAGATTAAAAAACTCTTTATTATTGGTCATTTTTATCAGCAGAGACCCTCATTTTAAACCTGAAGCTCTCCTAGCATGGAAAAATGAGAAGCATGGAATTTAGTGGAGACTCATGTTATAATATTTACCCTCTTAAATTCATCACTATTAGATGTATGTATCCTTAGGAGCATACATTATCATTTTAGTAAGGATTTTTGAGACTCCTATTGGGGAAAGGCTAGTGCTGGAGGGAAGAAAAGAACAAAAATGAGACAGGTCGGCAGGAGGAGCACAGGCACGGTCAAGGCCAGCAGAAAGGATGACCAGAGGGTGAGAAAGGACTGCTGGGCTTGAGGGTGGATAGTCTCAAGGTATAGGGCAAGACCCCAGTTACTGGAGCCCGGGTCCAGAGGCCGCCAGACCTCTGTCTTTCAGTGCCAACCAAGCATTCCTGGTTGAGAGCAGCTTTACTTTCTCTTGATTAGATTCAGGATTACATCCTGAGTGTGGGGCTGGATCGTTTTTGATGGTGGAAGGTGTGAAGATGAGCTAGCAACAATAGCAGACAGCCACTGTGCAAGGAAGGTTGCTCCAGAGGTGAGAGGGGTGCTCTGTGGGCAGACTGTTGATTTTCAGAGGCCAATGTCTCTTCACATTCAGAGTTTGTTTTTCTCCTTCTGATTGATGGATTCAGTTTATAAGTAATCTAAAAAATTAACAACTCCTGAAAAAAAGGAGGTCACACTGAGGGTCTTCAGACAGACTCTGTACTAGAGAAGGGGAAGGGAGAGGCCACACTTGCTAGCGCCTTCTTTGTGTTGGCTCTGGCTGACTGGCTGTTTATCCAGGGCATGCCCTGTGCAGGGAGGGGCCAAGAGTGCTCACATACACAGACCCATTAAATTCTGAGAGAATCTTATCAGGCAGAATTAAAAAAATTTCCATTGTACAGATGAGAAAACACAAGCCAGAAGTTGATTAATTTGCTTGAGGTCGCAAAACTAAGAAGGGACTGAGCTGGGTTTCCAACCATGTGGCCTTCATGCCCATGTGTTATCTGTTGCCTGAGGACTAGAAAAAGTGTTTTAATCTGTTGGGGCTTGGAAAATAATCTCAAATCTCTAATTCATAGTGAAATTTCTTGATGAAATTTAAGAGAATAGAGATCAAACATAAGTTCTGAAAAGTACATTGGCTCAGCTGCCTTTAGGAGGATTAAGACCATGGGAATAAATCAAGGAATGTATTTTGAACCACGAACCTGTTCATGACTTGATGGATGCTCAGGCTGATTTCATCATAACAGTTTGGGCTTGATTTTGTAGCTGGCTGAACCCTTGTGCTCAAGGGAGTTGGGCAGTGAGGAAATCTGTGGGACTTGCTAGATAGCTCAGCATTCTTCTAGACCAGTGGGGCATTGACTTTGCAATACACTAAATATTTATTCTGTTGTATTCACTGGTATGATAGGGCTTGCCATATTTTACCTTGGCTGTTCTAATAATATCTGAAATGATTAATTGAATGAATGAATCAATGATTTCAACAAATTGGGTGCCTACTATGTGTGAAGTACTGAGCTAGATTCAAAGATGGGCAGTGCATACTCTAGATTAGTGCTGTTCAGTAGAACTTTCTATGATGATGGAAATGTTCTGTGTCTGCACTGTCTAATACGGTTGTTGCTAGCTTCATACGGCTAGTGTGACTGAGGAACTAAATTCTTAATGAATTTTAATTAACTTAAATAGCCACTTGTGTCCAGGGGCTACCAAACTGGACAGCACAAGTATAGATTAGTCTTGGGTTGTGTTTTGAAAAATTACAAAACAGAAAATGTTACATAGACTGGAAACATATGTCTGTTAAAATTTTAGTAAAATGATGTTACATACTAATACCTGATTGTAATAAATGTTGTCAGTATAATTTCTGTGTATTGATTTATTCAAAGACATTTAGGTGGTGTCTTCTATGTGTCAGACACTATACTAGATCCTGTGGGAACAAAAACAATTATGTGTAAGACCTAATCCATGTTCTTAAGAAGCTCACAGCTTTATAGATAAGTGCCCATGCCCGCATATGTACATTTACTTGTCCACACTTATAAATACCAGGTAACCAACTGCCTAATGCTCTTAGTCAAATATACCTCACAGTTAAAATATGGCTGACAGTTCTTGTCATCAGATCCAGAGGAAGGGGTCATTTCTATTTAAGATCAAGGAAACCTTTCCTAGAAGTCCCTTCAGCCTATTTCTTCTCATATCTTCTCAGTCAGAATTTCAGCACATTTCCATGCCTAAACTGATTCTGGCAAGAGGAATAGAATTATCATGACAGGATTAGAACAGGATTTACTCCTGTGGGGTCCTTCTCCTATGGATGGATGCATGAACAAAATCAAGGTTCCGTTAGCGAAGAACTGGGGTGGTGGAATAAATCACTGTCCCTCTGAAAAATCATCTGTCCTCCAAATCATAATGGGCCTCTCTAGTCACCACAGTCCATTCCTCTATCATAGCACTCACAGCGTAGTGTGTGATCATATGTTTGCTCGAGGCTGGATCTCCTGTTATAGTTTGTGTATCAATGACACACTCTTCTCTGTTAAATAGTGAAATCATTGCGGAGGTAGGATATGCTTTATTCGTCTTTAGAAACTTGACACCTAACACAGTTTCTGGCATACACAGAGCACAATAAATATTTGTTGGATTGAATATATATTTATTAAAGCACTAGTCAATTCATATTTTCCCCCTCATTTATTCTTTCAGAGACCACGCTTATTGGTTTGGATTACAGCTGGAATTTAAAGATTTATTTCCAGTCAATGAAGAAGTGTCAGAGTTAGCAGGCAGATGGCAGCTGACATGTGGAAATAAGCTCAAGAGAATAACATCAAGTAGACAATAACTGTTAGATACTTTGGAAGACAAACCAATTAAACGAATGAACAGAAATTAAATGTGCTGTTAATGCAGAAACTTCCAAATGGATGCAAGAATCAAACCCTTCAAGAAGCTGACGTAATTGGCACTTGAAAAACGTCTATATTAATTCACATGGATTGTAAAAACAATCTTATCTAGAGTCTTCAACTTACAGCTCTTGCTATTTTCTCCCTTTATTTTCATCTTTTCTTTTCTGCCCAGGTTCCTGGGTATCTGACTCTAGTACATCTGTAGCTTTTCAGCTGAGATGTTTATGGGGTGTCAGATACCTACACACTGAGAGCTCTTCCTGTCTCTGGGAATTAGATGTTAAGAGACAGAAAACAGAGCTCAAGACCATGTACACCTTGCTCTGAGTTAGATCATCTGAAAGCTATGTACCTGGACCTCATTATCTCAACTCCTCAAAGGAAAGCATCCAACGAATCAAGATTTAGTGCTGTGTCTTCAGCTTTTATAGAAGGCAGATGATACAGAAATGTTCTTTTGAAGAATGAACCTGGGTATTTTACAGAAGTACAGTGGAGGACTTTATCATGTTACCCAAAGTACTTTTTTATAAGAACCTGTAAGTCAGGAAAAGGTTTGTTACTCCAAATGAATATTATATTGACCTAACAGTGACAAGTATATCTCATACTGTCACGGGGGCCTCAGGATTGAATTTTGCCCCCAGTGGCAGTATCTAGTACAACCTGATGATTAGTGGCAGCCATTTATTTACTCCTTTCAACTGATTTTGATTCTGATTTTGTTATTCACTTTTCTGTTGTATATTGTGCTTAATTTTCTAAGTTGTCTCAAATATTTATGGATATGTGTGCACGTATTTCTTTTTCCTGCTTACCTAACCATCTACCTACCTAGCTATGTATATGGTGCATATCTCTATCAGCCTGAACTTTCTTTTTTAAAAGTAACTGAGTTATTCTTTCTTTCCTTTTTTGAACAGATTATCCAGGCATTTTTTTATATTAAAATATGGAGGATTCAGAGACGGATGTATAATGCAACTTGACAATGAGGTGGGAAATCTAGGTCTGATTCCAGCGTTGCCTCCTGCTGAATGTCTAATCTTGGGCAAGTCATTGGCCGCTAAGTGTTTCAGTTTGGTCATCTTTAAAATGGGAATAATGATATCCACTTCACTTACTTCATAAGGTCTGAGTGAGGACATACAAGGTTATAGACAAAGTGTTTCCTCGGATAAAGTCTTTGGCCAGTCAACTGGTCAGATTGATTGGTGTCCTCAGCATATACTTAGGAGAACCTAAAGGTCTTCTCTTAAGTGTTTTTCTCCAATAATCCTAACATGTTCATTTTTAGATCCTTCTTTCAGAATCCTGTAGAAAACTTGTGTATTTCATGGGTTATTGACCCAATGACTTCAGATATCTATTTCAATGCACTCTTTCCACTGCTTTATTAAAACTTTCAAAGAAAATGAATTACTTTTTTATTCAGTTTAGACTGCAACTACCTTAGATCGATTGAGTTTGTAAGTTAGAAAGTCTTTTTGAAATAGAATGTCATGGGTAAAAGTTTTTAGGTGAGTCTATATTCTATGATCACACTTTGTACTCTACCCTTCACTCATCTACATCAGCACAGAGTCCATCTCCTTTTGATGCTTCAGGGCATGTAGCCATGTAGTAGAGAACTGAGATCTGAGGTAAGAGGGTCTAGGATAAAGAAGTTGTAGCAGAGAGTGGAATAGGAAGACAGAGCAGGGAAGGGAGGTTTCTGTAGCACTTACTATTTAGTATCAGGCTCCAGTTGAGCTTTCTCCATAGAGAAAGAAGGAAGGTGGTGAGAACTTGGGCTTCCAGCACAAGCACAGGCTGAACCTGACTTTGTGGCACTTGGACCTCAAAACTATTTGCAAAATATTACTCTTTTTGCATGTAGTGGAGGAGATTCAGAAATGACTTATGGATTTCTTGTAGCCCTGATGTTCACCAGTGAAAATTCCCAATCAGGAAACCAGTCCTTTCTTTGCTTCCTCAAAATTCTACTAACTTTCCACTTCCAACATGAGTACTTTGGCTCTGTGACACAAATGAGATACATATTACCATTACCATTTTATTGATAAGGAAAACTAGGAGCCAGAAGGTTTTGTGACTTCTTGTAAGTCACGTCACCAGTTAATGGCAGGACCAGATCTGGGAGCCAATATTAGGAGAGAGTCCTCAGGTCTTTTTTGTTCTTACAGGTGTTCCAAGACTGAGTGCTATTTTCCCCAGGCCATCTTCAGAATTGTTCTTGCAGCTGATGCCCTTGAGAAAGGAGGTAATGTCTTCCCACCCAACAGAACCTAAAGAGCAGATTTGTTTACTGTTTGTTATAAAAGCAGTGGATTCTTCAACCTCAGTGTTCTTGGGCTTTGACACAGACCTACCTTATGTGTAGCATCAATCTGGGCCCATTGGGTCATTTCTGTGGAACTCGAGGGCAAGAGAAATTGATGCAAATATGCTGATGCTCATGCTTCTTGCTGTGTTGTGAGTAATCAGTCATTTATTTCTGATCCAGGAGTCGCACGTCTCCTGCCAACATCTATAAAAATAGAATCAGGCTAACTTGTTAGTTTGTAAGTTGGGTAAAGTTTCATGTTAGACCTGATATCGAACTGCCCAAGTCCTGGCTGGAGCTGCTTTAACGATAGTAACTTGTGTAGATAACTCAACCCAAGAGGAAGGAATGATGGTCAGAAAGCTCATCTAGTGACATAACTAGATCTTCTCTAAGTTTTCTCTTTTTGATTTTTCTGGGTCTGTGCTGCTGTTAGCAGGACTTCAGTAGATATCGAGAGTGTGTAGTTGACTGATTTGTTGGTAAGCAGAGATCCCTGGAAGCCAGTGAGGCTAGTATAGGCCTTCTAGTGGAAGTGATAGGGAGGGAGCAGGAGGAAAAGAGAGAATGGAAAGGGAAAAGAAAGACCATTTTGCAAAGACTTTTAATATTTCTTTACCATTTTGTGTACCTGTCATGTAATAACAAAAAGATATAAATGTGGAAGATGTTCTGCTAAAGCAGCTGATTCTTGAGAATCTAGGAAATGGAAGAGGGAAAGCAGGGTTGGTGGAGAGTGGGCAGGGACCCTGTGAGACAGGAGGGCTGCTGGAAGAAGACCTAATACTGAGAAATATCATGCTGTGTGGTCCAGGGTAGGGAAGGGAAACAAGACCAGGGCAGCATCATGATCTTACCCATAAGATAGTCAAGTTACTTTTAGCCTTGTTGACTACTTCCTAAAGAATCCTAAAATCCTAAAATCCTAGAATCCTAAAGAAATTTTTGACATATGAAGAGGGATCTAACCATGAGTGAGTATTCTAGGCTCATTAAGCCAGGCAAGCTTCTTCACACATATGGTCTACAGAAAGTGAGGCCAACTCTGGCCAAGATATATCAACCAGGAAAGAAATCTGAAACAGCAGCAGGTGTTTCTCAAAATAACTTTCCTTTCATTGATCGAAGTAGATAGGCCTCTGTCATAAAACCTTTAATTGCTTGTCAAGTATTTGACTAAAATTGAGTAGTTTTCTTTCAGAGGAAGTTAGCACTCTTAAATCACTAGCAAATGAAAGGTTTGTAAAAAATTTGCCAAAGCACTCTGTGTGTGTGTGCACAGTGGTTAATGGTCAATAAATAGATAATTTTCTTTATTGCTTAGAGACTCTATTTAATGTTTTAATTAAAAAATTACAGCATTTATATGAGATATTTAAAGTAGTCAAATATATAGAAGCAGAAAGTAGAATGCCAGATGCCAGGGGTTGGGGGGAGGAGTAATAGGGAGTTGATGGTACAGAGTTTCTGTTTTGCAAGATGAAAAATTTCATTGCTGCAAGACAATGTGAATACACCTAAAACTATGTTATGTGTTTTGAATGTTTTCTATAATTAAAAAAATTGTAGAGGACATCCATGTAGAGAGTGAACACCTTTTGATTTTATAGTTTTAACTTTCCTGGTTGATTTAAATGAAAGTATTCATGTTGTGGAAAGAAGCAAAAATTAGAAAAGAAAAATACTTCTTTATCACTGAATTTTAGGCAACTCCTCAGACTATTGATAAGTAGCAGTTAGTTGAACATCGACACGTGTGTGTACAGAATTTGAATATACTTTTCATTTTACTAAAAGTCATCGTGTATCATAATTTTTCAGCCATTATAAAAGATCACTAATTACGAAAGACACTTCTGGGTATATATCCAAAAGAGATGAAAGCAGGATCTTGGAGAGGTATTTGCTCACCCACATTAATAGTAGCTTTATTTACAAAGGCCAAAAGGTAGAAGCAACCCAAGTGTTCATTGGTAGATGAATGGATAAACAAAATGTGGTATGTATATACAGTGGAATATTAGCCTTCAAAAGGAAGAAAATTCTACTGCATGGTAAAATATGGATGAACTTTGAAGACTTTTTTTGTGTGTGTGACTGGTTTTAAGTCACAAATAGACAAATACTGCATGATTCTACTTACATGGGATACTTAGTGTGATCAAATTTATAGAGACAGAAAATAGAATGGCAGTTGCCAGGCACTTGTGGTCATAGATAGATCAGGGTGGGGAGAATGGGGAATTAGTGTTTTATGAGTACAAGGTTTCAGTTTTGCAAGATGAAGAGAACTCTGGAGCTGAATGGTGATGATGATTGCACAAAAATGTGAATGTACTTAATGTTACTGAACTGTACACTTAAAAATGGTTAAAGTGGTAAATTTTATGTTCTGTGTATTTTACCACAATTAAAAAACAATTAAAAATTTTGTTAAAAACCATCACTAGTTAAAGAAGAAACTCATCAAACTCATCTGGGTCATTTATTTCAGGCATCCACTGGCCCAAGATCACAGGATACTCTTCCTAACATTCCATATTCTAAACCAACAAGGTCGATTGAATAAATGATTGAAATATGTAAGTCTGTGTCATCTTTGCTCTCTTCTGACACCAAGGTCCTCTTGTCTGAGAAGCTGGAAGGTGGAAATAAACAAGACCTGCTTCATCTCAATTAGATATTCTTTGCACATTCTGAAGCGTTTGCAGTTCTCTACTGTGTACATGTGTGTGAGGAAGATTTTTCTAACATCAAAAATACGTTTGTCTTTTATCATTAAAGCTTTTATTCAGCTGTAATTATCTTTGAGTGATATAAATTCTCCAAATACTTCATTTGCAAAAATTGATGATTCTTAAGCACGACCTTCGCCATATTGACCTAAAATGTCCTTTTAGTACTGCCCTCTGAGTCTCACTCAGGGAACATGACAACTGGATGTCGCCTGCTCCCACCCAAGTATATGTAACCTATGCCACCAGCCATGCTGACAGTTAGTTGTGTGATGGGAAAAATGTTCAATGAGTACAGTTACTTTCTCCCACAACCTCAGGATCCTGTGTTGCTTTGTATGCAAAATTTCTGCCCAGAAATGAGCAGTTTGGGCAGTTAAGACTTCTGGCAAAGCCATGATGGTTGGAAACATAATGTAGCCCATAGTTCAAGAAAAACTGTCTCCCTGATCAGGCATCCATAGGTATTAGTTGAATTAAAGGAAGGAAATGACAAAATTAGTCCAAGTTAAAGAGAAATGAATAGTGAATTCATTAATCCAGAGCAGAGGCAGAGCATGGCACTATGGAAACAAGGCACTGTGTCAAGGCATTGCAACCTCAGTCCTCTGCCTGTGTTATAACCTCAACTGCTTTGTTAATTCTAATAGTTAACTTATGGAGAAACATTTCTGAGTGATAGTGGCACTGTTTGTCTCTACATTGGGTTGTTTTGATTCCCACCTTTTTGACTTTTATACTGAATTTATCCCATTGTCTCTTGGCTGTTCGGAAGCCCCATGGTGACACAGGACTTTTCTTCATCTTGCTGAAATTGCATATCAGCACAATCTGAAGAGGAAGGTTCTAAAATGGTTGCCATAGTCCGCATGTTACAGATAAGTAAATAGAAACTTAAGTAATTTGCTCAAAGTCACATGTTGAGGAGGAGGTAGATCTGGAATTGACCCAGGGAGAGAGACTCAGCAGCCCTGGCCTTTCTCTTTGTCTACTGAGTTGCCCTGTGTCACAGAGAGCTGGCTCCTTGTTCTTCCAGCCTTACTCAACAGGGCCTTGTGAAGTCACATCCCATCCCAGGATAGGGGGTCTAGAGCCCCTGTGCTACACCCAGAGACATGTGGATACCGTGAATGGAGTCTCCTGCCAGACTGTGAGAGGAGCACAGAGAGCCTCAGGCTCAGAGCGGTAATCTGGATGTACGCTGGACAAGGTCCTGGTGGGTTTTCTAGTCTGTTCTGCCCAGCGTGCTGACAGGCTTCTTGCTGGCAACCCTCTTATTGACATACACAGTCTCTCTCTAGGATGCAAGCTGGTTCTGGGATGTAGAGGCAGTGGTCTTCTGTGTTGTCACCATTAGGATCTAGAACCTAAACTATCTTATATCCTGACACCTCATCTTTTCTTGTGAGTTGGAAAGGTTTTCTCTTTTGTCTCCTAAATATGAATGAGTAAGAGAACTTACTGCCCATCTTAGAAGCAAAGAAAGTGAACTTATCCTTAGGTGTCCTGAACCTTCCCAGAAGGGTAATATCTGGCACTTTCATTACTACAGCAGAACATCTCTCACTGCATTTAACACTTAGCAGATGCTTCTACACTTAAGCCTGGATGAAAACAGTAATGGTTAGATCCTGAGGTTGGCAACGCAGCTTCAATACTTGATCAAAGCAAATCCTTGCTAAAATGATTTTGCTCCGTTCTAGACTTCCAAAATTACTTCCTTAAACTTTTCTTATTATCTTCTACTTTTAGGCTCACTAACCACATATTTCTTGGAGCCCATTTTCCTGATCACTCTCAGAGGGCATTGTTTGCAGTAATGTTTATCTTTTTCAGATCTGTTTTTTTTTTTTTAAAATACATTCTCTAGGTTCTTTTGTCTACCCCATTCTTTTTCTCTGAAATATATAATTATTATAAAAAAGTGTTAAATGAAAATCCACATAGGGTATTGTGTGATATACTACACTATTCTTTAGTTATTGTTCCAGATTTTGAGTTGATGACATCCAGTATTATTTTCTTTCTCTTTCTTTTTCCCTGAGAGTTATTAGTTATCAATTTACCTCTGGATATTGAAATCTGAATAGGTGCATTTTCTTCACAAATAGCCCATTTGACCTGACTCAGCCATCATCAACCTTGCATTTGACTCAGGTCTTACCTTCCTCACTAGAGAGTCTTAGACTTGTTTCCATCCTTCCAGGGCCTTTTTTTCCCCTCACAATAGTCTAAGAATCTTTTCTTTACCAGTGCGGACATTTGGCTGAAATGTATCTTAATCTCTTTCCTTCCTTTTTGAAGTTCTTATCCATTTTCTAATCACTTCCTGCCTCCAACTGCAATTTCTCTTTTATTGTCTTCTCAAATATAGTTCTCTAAATCTCAAATGGTTTAGATAGAACTCAGTCAGAACGAGCTGTGACTTCAGAACATGAGATGCTAGGATAGCCAACACCTCCTATTGGCTTACAGTTGACTTGAACTTTGAGTCCCAAGTTCTCTTGGACAAGCATGTGGGACACTTCTGACTTCATACCTGGTTGTTTCTCTGTCCACTTCTTTTTCCCTTCTATTTGACGTGCTTGCCAGTGAGACTTAACTGAGCCTTCATGACTATGAGCCTGCATCTTCCATGAGTAGGATGACAGGTGAACTGAGCGAGGAGGAGTTGAAAGAGGATTAAAGAAATTAGTTCATCATGCCTGTAGATTTTCTTCGTAGATTTATGGCTGGTTCTCATTCACACAAAGTTGATGGCACCTGTGCAGGATAGTCCGCTGACCCCCTCCGCAGACTCCTAAGGGGTTTCAGACACTTATCTGAAATTGTTTTAATGATGATACACTTTTCATTATACTGGTTGAAAACAAAACAGTCTGGCCCCAGTTCTAACCCCAGTGCTTTAACCAATGAGCTCTCAAATCTTAGCTTTCGCATCTGTGAGATAGAGGTGGTACTAGCTATCTCATACATAGATGGGGAGAAGTACATATTGACTATAGCCATGCTAAGGTGTGAAGACACCTGTGCAGATACTATAGGGTATGACAGTTAAGGCCAGAGGAAAGAAGAGAGAACTGTAGGGTGGGATCTTTGGTCATGGAGGGGAAAAGGTGTTGCTGATTCTTCATGTCTCACAGCTCTGTACAATTAGGGCACATGTCGACATAAGCATCGGGACAGAAGCCATACCATGGAATTTTGGGGGAGTTTGTCTACATTAGAAAAGAGGTGAGGTCATGATAATTCCTAGCATAAGTCTGAATATTGTTGTGCCCTCCAATTCATATGTTGACATCCTAATCCCCAATGTGATGGCATAAGGAGATGGAGACTTTGATAGGTGATTAGGTCATGAGGGTGGAGGCTTCATGAAGGGGTTTGGTATCCTCATGAAAGGGACCCCAAAGAGCTCTCTTGCCCTCTTTTTGTCATGTGAAGATACAGTGAAAAGTCTGAACCTGGAAGAAGGTTCTCACTAGAACCTGACCATATTGGCACTCTGACCTCAGACTTCTGGCCCCCAGAACCATGAGAAATAATCTCTGTTGGTTAAGCCACCCAGTCTATGGTACTGTGTTACAGCTGCCCAAATTGACTAGGACAAGTGCTAAGATTTATCAGGAGTCTTCGAGTGTGAGGAATGTTCTAGTAGCTTTTGCTGAGTTGAAGTGGGAGGAGAAAAATGATTAGGTTTGCTTTTTATGTTAATGATAAGTAGAAATGATCTGCATCATTGACATTTTAAAGAGAATTTTAAGAAACGTGACAAGTGATGTCATGAATATGATTGGTTCGTATTCTTCACAATGAGGTGAAGACCTGCTTTAAGTTCTAATGTGCCCAACATTGTGTGGAATTCCTTTTCTGTTTAGTGTTTAGTTTAAAAGTAAGGTTCACTCTTGGAACCAGAGTATTCTCATCAGGACCCCAGGCTTTAAGCCAGGCTCTGCCACTTCCCAGTAGGGTGGCCTTGTGTAAATTACTAAGTCTCTCTCTGCCTTTAACAGGATAAGCTACACAATTTGCAGTGCCAGTAGAAAATGACAATGCAGAGTCCTTTCTAAAAATTATTAAGAGAACATTCAACCAAGCACCGGGCCCATGTGACTGCACGGAGCGCACACCCATGAAGCTTGTCCTGGTACTCGTTCCCTTATGTAGATGAGGACTGATGATAATGCCCTCTTAGGTTGTCAGATGGATTCAGTGTGTTATTATTAACAGAAACTTTAGAATGGGTGTCGATATTACTCAGGGGTCTGACTCACAGGTTAAAAGAGTCCTTTGCTAGGATCAGTGAACTGAGGTCTTAGTGTGGCTGTACCAGATTTGAGGCAGTCTCAGGCAAGTCTTTTCAAGTATTTAGTGTCTCTACTTATGAAATGGAGATTATGATGCTTACCCCACATCCCTCACAGAGTTGTTACGAGAGAATGAGGTAAGAGAAAACTGGCATGTATGGATAAGGGTGACCAACTTATGCCTGTGTGTTGGGCTCTCTATTTCAGTACTGAAACTCCACATTCAAGGAGCCGCCTCTGTCTGGAGAAACTGCATGGCTGGTCACTGTATTTGCTGAATTTTTGTCAGATTATTTTTACTAGGCAAACTATGCATCTCATTTCATTGAATCTCTTCCCCATATGTATGAGACAGCTAGATTCGCCTCCATTTCACAGATGTGAAAGCTAAGATTCGAGAGCTCATTGATGGAAGCTCTGGGGTTAGAACTGAGGCCAGATTGTTTTAATTTCGAAGCCTGTGCTTTCCTCTGCACCAGGGGTCCTTGAGGTCAGCATGCGTCAGGGTCGCCTGGGCAGTCCAGCCCAGAGTTTTGGATTCAGCAGGTCAGGGATGGGACCCGGGAGCATGCATCTCTAACAGCTTCCTAGGGACTGCTTGCGCTCCTGGTCCAGGGGCCACATTTGAGAACCACTGCTCTGGACCAGTGTTCTCAGTCTCGTATGCACATGGGAGTCACCTGGAGACCTTGGGAAACATCGATGCCAGAGTTCCCACCCCCAGAGATGCTGATGTCATTGGTCTGGGGCACGGCGTGGGCATCAGGGTTTTAACTCTCCCTCAACCCCCACCCAGGTACCGCCAGTGTGCAGCCAGAGTTGATGTCCTCTGCTCTGTACCACACTGTCTCCCAATGTATAAAGGTGAAATGAGGCAATGGATGTCAAATGACTTTGGAAAAAAATGTACACATTATCTCTACTATCTGGAGAAAAATACCAGCTCCAGAATGTCATCGGCTTAGAACCTAAATCAGAGAATTAAATGTGTGCCTGAGCCCTTATACAAGATTAAGACAAAATCAAGACCAAAGAAAACGAATAACAGATGTCTGCGGGATGTTGGGGCCTTGAGAATGTTTTTCATCTCTGACTTGAACAAAATATTAGCTGTGATCAGACAAGAGGCAACTCCCAAAGTGAGCTGGTGCCCTTGTCCTAAGGTGCCTGGCATAAGCAGAAGGAAGTGCGGGGGCCTGCAGACCTCCCAGAAGTAAGGATCCTCCAGCAGGAAGTTTTGAGTTCACTTCTCTTCCTTCCAGTCAGAAACTGCTGGCTCTGTGTCAGCCCAGGTGATAGTGCTGCTGGGAGGCAGACTGTGGAGAAGGTGTTTAATGAGTTCTACCCTGCAGAAGTAGAGATGCCTGACATTTGGGATAGGGTTGCCAGATTTAGGGGAAAAAACAAAACAAAACAAAACACCAAACCCTGAAAAACAAAACAAACAAAACCACACAAAACCAAACACCCAGTTACATTTGAAGTTCAGGTAAATGGTAGAAAAGTTTTTACTATAAATATGTCTCAAGAAACATTTGGGGTGTACTTATACTGAAAAATTATTTGTTGTTTATCTAAATTTTAGTGTAAATGGGCATCTTGTATTTTATCTGGTAAACTGTTTGGGGAGAGCATATTTCTCACATTACCCCTCTGAATAGGTAGAAAAATGTGTTATTATTTCTGTTCTACTCGTGAGAAAATATCCTGGGGAGCTAAGTTATCTGACCTGGGCTGTTAGCAAGACAGCAGAGGGCAGGATGAGAATTTGGTTCCCTTGCTTTGCAGTTTTGTGTTTTCTCCTCTTGATTACCTGGAGATTCACAAGGAAAAACAATCACAGGAGCTGAGCCCTTGGCTGCAGGCATGTAGGTGTGTGACTTAGCCTGACATCCAATGGGGTTACTGACCTCCTAAAGGGAATGCAAATGGTTGGAATCAGACTTGCCACCTGCTGAGGGGACGGATTGGGGGAAAGCAGGACGACACCCCTACTTGGAAACCCATCCTGTCCACCCCTACCTCCCTGCCCCAGGTCTCTGCTGTAGGCCACTTGGGGGCAGCAGAAGGTAGCAGATGCCCACCAGGGGCCTCTGGGTGGAGGGGAGGTAGGGAGGGGTCTGGCTGCCGGAGAACCTGGCCTGAGTGCTGTGAGGCTTGGCCTCATTGGTTCAGTAAGTCACAGGTGTAAACCATAAGTTTGGGAAAGGTAAGCAGAAGTCTTGGCTCAGGCCAGACCCCTCTCAGAGCTAAGGAGCCATTGGCAATGCTCTCCTGCTGCATCGGGGAGAGGTAGGGCAGCCTGGTGGGCCTGTCTGGGGAAACCTGAATTGTCGTCGGCCCCGGTCTGTGTGAAGGATGTGGGTGGTGGGGCCACTGTTTATGAGGTGAGGGGAGGCTCTGGGTTCAGGTCGTGCTTGGTAGAGGTTAGGAAGGCAAAGAGTTATTATTAAAGCTCAACAAAAGAGAAATGCACTTAGTTTTCTACCTTTTTTGGGGGGCTTCGATTCTACACATGACCATTCTTTTATGCACAGGGCTGCTCAGCAGATACTGAAGCTGTGTTTTGTTCTAAGGGCCTGAGACTAAATATTAGTTTAGCGAAGGCGAGAAAAGTGCTCTTTGCAATATTCATTTCCGCTGCAGTAAATCTACTAGTGCACACGTGTGGGACAACAGACCTCTGGAGCCGGCTGCTTAGATGGCCTTTAGTATTTGGGTCTGTTTATGGGCCTGCTGATGCATTTAATGCTAGAAAGCCCAAGGAGGCTCATGACTGACAGTGAAATAGCCTTACCAACCAGTTGTTGAATGAGGAAAACGGTATGGGCGTCCAGGAATGTGTGTGTTCATATATATTATGTGTGTATGTGGGTGTGTGTTTCTAAGTGGCTAGAAATTGCAGTAGAATTTTGACTCTTATACTAGCTAACAAATATTTTCTTTTTCATCCTGTCCTCTGTAATGATGACTTCAGTGGGTCAGACACTGAAAACCCTTGTCTGTGTATTAACTCTCTTTGCTCTTAGTCTTCCCTGGTTTTCTTTCTCCTGTGCCCTTTGTTCTTAGATGGGTTCTCAGTCCCCTCAGCCCCTTCCACAACCTGTTCATCTTCAGAGAGACCACAAAGAGGGGGCGTCTGACCATTATTTCCTTCTAGTCATGTCTGAAACTTACGCCTGTCTCAACCAGAAAAGACTCACAGTAGACAGAGGGTTAGGCTGCAAGGCAGGTGTGAGGACAGCTCCCAGATGCCATACACCCGATGATAGAACCAAAAACCATTCTTATGATGAGGTACAATTGATGGTTTCCCTTTATTATCTCATTTAATCCCGAACCAGAGCAGCAAAGTGTGTGGTCCTAACCATTCCTCCATGAAGAATCTGATAGAAAATGACTCTGAAGAAGACAGCAAAAACAATTTTGACAACCTCATTTTCACAACTGATTTGAGACTTTTATCTCTCTGGTTGCTGGGGTCAAGAGGTGGGTGAATCAGGAGGTCTAATTAGCAGGTGTAAAGAAGTTTGTTATGTTATTGGCTCTTTTTAAAAATAAATGCATAAAAAGTAATTAGAACATTCCTTTGCATATTGCTATGTTCTGTCGATTCATGTAGATGGTTTCTTTAAAAGAACAATTTTCTTTTCCTTACTATGCATTAGTCAATCCTAAACTTTTTAAGTTAAGGAAATAATGCACTTGTGGACAATTTAGAAAATATATATAAGGAAAAAAACACTGAAGGCAAGCCATGTATGACCCCATTACTCTGCTACTGCCACTGTTGCTGGTTTGGTAGAATTCCTTTCAAATTTTCTTTTGTGTAGGCTCAAACGCACATGCTCAACTCAGTTTACTGTATTTTATTTTTATAAATCTAAAATCATTCTGCACAGAATGTTTTGTACTCCATTTTTTTTCCTTTAGTGATATGCAATGAACATTTTTTCTGTCATGGGATATTCTTGTAAATGTAATTTTTAATGGTTCTGTGCAGATTTACCTAACAGCCCCTAATGTCATACATTTCATATCTGGAATGTCTACAGTGGAAAGTAATTAGCCCAGTACACAAAAGTGCCAGATCTTTTATTGTGAGGAAATGATCGACCAAGATTTCTGGGGGTGGTGTGATGGGCGCTCTCTGCATGACAGGGCCTGTGGAGAAAAAGACTTCGATGTTGAGAGGATTCTGCAGCCAAACTTGCTCTCTTGGGAGCCCTGGGTGTCAGCTTTCTCTCAGTGTCCATTGTGTTTAGCTCCATGGAGCATGTGCGCCTGAGTGTGACTTACAAGCTTAAGGTATTAGTTCATGTTCCCCCCCACTCAGATTAATATCTGCTATGAAATTAGTAGGGGAAAAAAGATGTGCTACCAACCACGAGGGAGCCCTGCACAGCCGGAGGATGTTGAAGTCAGAGGAAGAGATAAAGTTACATCCCTCAGGCATTAACCGCTTGGTGTTTGCAGCACATGCCTTTGATGATCAGCATCAGTATCTCTTTCATGTCACTGAACACAAAATGAGCCTGCATCAAAGAGACTATTTCAGAAAAGATTGTTGAACAGGCTTGACTGGGTTGAGAGATGCTAGAAGGGGCAGAGTTGGAGGGCGGGTCAGCACTCTGGGGCAAAGCAGGGCCTCCGTGCTGCTTCTGCAGCCTTGGTGGCTGTCCCGGTCCAGGCACACCATGTGTCTTCCCTTCCGCTCGGCAACTGTTAGCATTGTCTGGAGGGAGCAGGAGTCGCTTGGTGGCCAGGAGTTTTTTAAACTGAGCTTTTGAACTACTGCAGAACTGCAGTGACACATCCTCTCTGATTTTTTTCCTGTCCCTAATCCTGACTTTTCCTTAATGTTAATCTACTAGCAGATATTCGTCCTTTTTCAAAGATACTTGGGCATCCAACAAAAACATGAGAAAGAACGGCTCTTTGTTTGCTTGCCTTCAAGAATCCAGCTCAGTCAGTACCCCAGAAACTGAAAGCCTTTCTAACCATTCACAGTTGTCTTGGCTGAAGCCTTCCAGGGCCAAGTGACCTGCTGAGGTTTGATTAGTGCACATGAGACATGATTTTACTCTTAGATCACACAGGCAGACCTCGAGTCTAACCCCCTACCAGTTTCCTCCCAATCTCTCAGCATTGCCAGCATTATTTAGTCTTAAATGAATTTTCCTTTTTCTTTTAATGTTTAAATTTTGACATGAAAAAAATTCTACTATGAATTTCTTTATGAGAATAAAGTGTTTTAAATACTTTAAACCCAGGAGGAAGAAACCAGGCAGTACTTTCCATGATTTCCATTGAAGGGGGTTAAACTAAATAAATAGTCCTATTTAAAAACTCCTGACCATTTTGAAATGAGAAAAACATGGCATGACACATCTGTGGTTACTCAATGAAAGGTTCAAAGCCATTCCATGAAGTTTTACGAAGGTTTCTTGTTCTACCTTCTCTCCTTTGAATGCTTTTGTTGTCCTGGTTCTCTTCTTTTCTATCTTGTTGGTCTCATTCATTCTTTCACTTTTAATTGAATTGTAATACCCAGGCAGAAAACTGTTGTAGAAAGGGTTGGAGCGCCATCTCAAGTGTGGAATGTAAGTAGCTACTGGAGACAGGATAGTGTGCTGTAAGCCCTTAGGATGTGAACTGGCCTTAAAACAACCATGTTGCCCGCCCTGGTGGGAGTAATGAGACCAATCACTCCTGTGGGTAACATGCACTGGTCAACTGAGACACATACTTTTTATTTGAATGGAAAGACTGATTTGTTTTTTGGAGGTGTGATGTTGGAGACTAATAGAGGGACATATATTTGGGTGGTGGGTTCTGAAAACTTCATCAGTTTTGATCCATAACTTAGAGTAGTGGTCCCCAACATTTTTGGCCCCAGGGACCAGTGCTCCTATGAGAATCTAATACCTGATGATTTGAAGTGGAGCTGAGGTGGTGATGCTAGCACTGGGGAGCAGCTGCAAATACAGATGAAGCTTCGCTCGCTGGCCTGCCGCTTACCTCCTGCTGTGCGACCTGGTTCATAACAGGCCGTGGACTGGTACCAGTCCGTGGCCTGGAGATTGGGTACCCTGCCTTAGAGTCATGGTAACAAATTGGACACTCATTGAATACAGCATGGGCTTCAGCTGCTAGAGGGTGAATCATGTTACTGAGCTAACCTAGTCAAAATTTTTATAAGCAATCTCCATGTAAGCCAGAACAAGTCACTGGATGTTGGGAAGATTTTGCTAACCTCTGCAAGAGTTGGCTCTTGGTTAGTCCACATGCGGGGCTGGTCCTGGGCAGCTGCTTCCCACCTGGTCTGTAGCTATTTCTCACACTGACTGTCAGGCTTCTTGTAGGCACTGACTCTTGGAGTCCCAGCCCTGTTTTGTCTCCCTGTGTTCTTGAGTTTAGCACAAGGCCTGTCATATCGTGAGATGAATGTATGAAGCCCGGCCCCAGTGGGCTGTTCACTGTGGGTATTCTTCTCTTCTGTATTTCCCACTGCTCCTTCTCAGATTCTTCTTTCTCCTCTCACTCTTTGCACACAGGTCTTTTTCAAGGACCTGTCCTTGCCCTTCTTATTAAAAAAATTTTTTTAAATGACAATTCCATGATTTTAACAATTTCCTTTATTCAGGCTTGTCCTGTAGGCACTTTGGGGAGGATCCATGTTTTATTTCACCTTTGTACCCTATTACACTTAGCATAGTGCCTGGTACCTAGTTTCTGCTCAATAAACATTTGTTAAATATATAAATAAATGAAGTTTGCCAATTATGTGAGCTTTAGCTTGGCTGATGGTTTTGTCTAAAAGTGCTGTGAGCAGGGAAAGATGTGCTGGGTGGAGGATGGGGACATTCCCTGGCACTACCTCAGGCTGATGGCTGATCCATGAATCATCACACTCAGGTCTGAGTAAGTACACAGCCTCTTGCATTCACACACTTAATTATGATTACAACTCTTTCCTTGGGAGAAAGAAAATAGGGAGGTCCCATGAATGCTATTGATATTTAAGGCCCTGAAATCTGGCTTCTTCGTACCAGTCTTGTCAGAAAAGTATCAGTCATTTCTGAGTGTAGACGTATTAATCAATACATATCCATCGAACATCCATGGCCTATACTCTGGATAGTGCAGAATAATGGCATGATCAGTGGTAAAAGGAAGAAAAAAGACTTGAAAAAATCAAAACCATGTGAATAGAAACCCCATGATTAAGTCAAGGATAAAGATTAATTTTAAATTGTTTGGCTGTTAGGGTCCCTGAAAAACCACATTCTCTGTCCTGAGCATAGCCATTCTGGGTTGAATTCAATAAATATTTATTGAATGCAGGACATTCACATGTATGTAGGATTGAAACACGGGTTGTTGAACCCAGGGTATGCATAAAATCCTTGCTAGGAGCTGGTGCTCGGGAAGAAAGGTAACTAAGACAAGTCCTCTGCCCCTGAGCTCATAGGTTGGTTAGGGCGGCAAACATGGCAACATGCAATTTACAAAATACTGAGCTAAGTGCCAGTCTTTATACTCAGGGACAGGAAACACAGAGGAGGGACCCTGTTCCTTGTGTTGGACCCCTTACAAGATGATGAAAAGGGAGCTTTGGTGATTTTGTGCCACAGCCAGTTTGGCTGATTGAAACTTGGAATAGTAAACTAATATTCTCCTAAATTGTCTAATATAGTGGACACCTTGGGACAAGTTTCCTACTTCCCACTCACCCTGCTTCAATTTATCTTCCTGAAACAAGTGCTACTCAGTGTGATTTGCCATCAGCCAACATCTGGGAAGTCTAGAAGCCCCTTGGCAGGCTGAGCTGGATTTATTCGAAGATCTCCATGTTGCCCTTCTGGCCAATTGGCAGGTGCTCCCCCATGTGTGTTAACACCCCGAGGTGCTCCATTCTGGGGCTGATGTGATCTGGTGTGATGGGCAGGCAATTGCTTCTTCTCTCTGGGACTAGAAATGAAGTGAGCTGTGAACGGATACAAGAGTGAGCCACATGAATTTATTGAACACTTAGCTGAAATTAAATATTCATTTTTTTACTCAACCATGAATGGAACCAATGTTATTTTTAAAAAAAGCCCAACCAAGCAGGAGAACAAGATTGCTAATCCTAAACCCCCATGTATCAGTTTGAAACCAAATCTATTTGTTTTTAATTTATTGCACTAGAAAAAAATGGCATCGAAATGTTTTAAATTCAGCTGCTCCCCATTTTTTTTTTGGCTTCCTGGCAGCCCAGAGGGTAAGTAATAAGAGGGTGAGAGGAACATTCCTATAAATACTAGTGATGAGATCCAGCCAAACTTTACCCACTCAATCTGCTAGAGATCACATGTGCTGTCTGCCCCTGGATTTCTGGCAGTGCCAGCAGTTGAGAGCACCCATGCTCCCTGAGCAACTGTGTCCTGATCTCCCGACAGCAGCTGGAGGATATCCTCACCTCCTCGTTTCTCTCATTTTGGCTCTCAATTCATTTTCTTCGTCTATAAAATGGAAATAATAATGTGTGGCCTTTCTACTTCACAGAGTTCTTGTAGTAGTCAATTGAGATCACTCTAGTTATTCATTCGATTTCCTTTTTTTTTTTCCTTTCAGAGGCATGGAGACAAACACCCCTGTAAGAATAAAGATGATATCTCATTTCTTGAAAAGTTTAACATGACAGGTTCTTGTAACTTTCAGGTCAAGAAACTTGGTAATTGAACACAGGCCACTGAGCATTCATTCCAGAGCTATTTAATGTGCACCCATGATATGCCAGGACTGTGTGAGCCAGGTGCTGGGGTTAACTATGAACAAGGTAGACAGGGCCTTGTCCTCTGAAACTATGAGGACAAATCATTGTAAGATAATGTAAAGATGTAAAAGCAGAGTGGTGCCATGTGAGTGTGTGGGGTAACTGATGCAGATCTGGGAAGTTTTCTCAAAAGAAGTGAAGCTTATGCTGGGATCTGAAGGAGACAGAGGAGTTAGCCAGATGAAGGAAGAGTGAGAGAATAGCATTGGGGATCTCAGTAAAAACATCTACAGGTTTCATCAACACAACGCCAAACATTTAGATAGTTGGTGACTCTGAGTTTTTGTCTAATTTTTTTTAGTGTTGACACTTAGCTTTCTGTACACACACCCAGGATGCTGCCCCAATGATTAACATATAGACATCCAAGTGTGAGGCAGATTTTAGCAGGTCAGATTACTACGCTAAGTGGTGACACTCCTTAAATGAAGTGTATGTCTGTCTACACTTGGGGCAGGAGCCTGAGTCATGCAGGAGGAATGGCTGATGCTGTCCACACTGAAGGCTCTGGGCCTGTGCTGTTGACTTGGAGAAAAATGGAAAGACCTTCCTTTTCAGGGGCTCTTCACAGCCATTTTTCTTGCTCCTGGGACAAGATCCTGATGTTCTTATTTCAAGGGATGCATTTTTCTTGACAAAAGAGGATTTTTCCTCAGGAGAAAAGGAAGTTAAAATGTGGCAATCTGCAACTGACAACCTAGTGCAGACTGATGCTTCTTTACCCCTAGCTGACTTCAGGGTGTTGTCTGCTATTTTCTCATGATACCTATAGATAGGGTGACAAACTGTCATGTTTGTCTGGGACTAAGAGGTTTCCTGGAATGTGGTATTTTCAGTGCCGAAACTGAGAAAATTGTGTCAAATCTACCCACATTGTTATTGGGGTAGCAGATTCACTCATTCCAGGCTAGGAAAACACAGGATGTGTGAGTAGCCCTGCTGCTCCTCCATCCCATCCAAGTTTCCATGAAACAAACGTCAGTGCATTTAGAGACGCATTTGCTGCTCTCTGGACCACCAGCTCCCTGCTCCTTAGCTGTGGTCTTGGAAGGCATGCCTTGGATCCCAGCCCAACCCTATATACACTGTTGTATGGTGTTAGGCTAGCTGTCTCACCTCTTAGAGTCTCCTCATCTGCAAAATGGAGATAATGACCCACAATCTCACTGGGCCCTTGGGAAGACCAAAGGACAAAACTTGCAAAACTCAACTGCAAGAAGTTCCTCAAAAACTGCAATTATTATTATTTTTTAATTTTTAAAATTTAGTTTCAAGTATACAGTACATTGGTTAACATCTATATAGTTCATAAAACAATCTCTCCAATTGCTCCCTCTCTCTCCTGACCCTCCACCTAGCCAACATATTAATGCTAACTGCGTTCCCTATGTTGTGCTCCCCATCCCCGTGACCATTCATCAGCTACTAATTTGTACTTCTTTAGCCCTTCATCCCATTCTCCTGGCCCCTCAAACCCTCTTACCCTCTGTCCAACACCAAATTGTCCACTATATTTGTGAGTCTGTTTTTGATTAGTTTGTTCTTTTTACTCCTTAGATTCCACGTATAAGTGAAATCATATAGTGTTTATCTTTCTCTGTCTGACTTAAACACCTTCTAGGTCCATCAAAGCAATATCTTTTTCCCCTTCCTTTTCATATGTATGGGTCTTGTTTTCTTATCCTTTCAGCCACTCTATCTTTTGGTTGGAACATTTAATTCTTTTCCATTCAAGGTACTTATTGATAGGAATGTAGTTGTTACCATTTTTTATTCCTGATATTGATACACGTTTTTTCTTCTTAAAGAAGTCCCTCCAACATGTCCTGTAATACTAGCTTGGTGGTGATACATTCTTTTAGTTTATTTTTATCTGGGAAGCTCTTTATCTGTCCTTCAATTCTATATGTTAGCTTTGCTGAATAAATTATTCTTGGTTGTATATCCTGGGTCTTCATCCTGTCAAATATTTTTTGCCAAGCTCTTCTGTCCTGCATAGTTTCTTTTGAGAAATCAGCTGCCAGTCTTATGGGTGTTCCCTTGTAGGTAATTATTTGTTTTTCTCTTGCTGCTTTTAACATTCTTTCATTATATTTAAACTTTGGCATTTTAATTATGTTGCATCTTAGTGTAGGCCTCTTTGGATCCCTGATTTTTGGAATTCTCCGAGTTTCCTGGGGTTTTATGTCTATTTCCTTCACCAGGTTAGGGAAGTTTTCCATGATTATTTCTTCAAACAGCTGTTCAACATCTTGGTTTTCTTCAGTTATGCTGATTAGACAAATATTTGGAGCCTTAATAGTGTCCCATATCCTCCTTGAATTATTTTTATAGTCTTGGCATCTTTTTCCTTGCCATTCTGATTAAGTGTCTTGATTGGCTTTCCTGTCCTCTAGATAGGGCATTGGATCCTCTTCTTTATTCACTTTGTTTATACCATTTAATATACTTCTCATCTAGAAGGCCATGTGTATGCCCAGGGCTGTGACATTCTCAGGAAAGACCATAAACTCTCATCTTTGACTAACTTTGGGGCTCTGTAAAAGTAGAAAGTGAAGAATAAGACAGAGTTGTAAACTGCTTGACTGAGGCACACAGAGTCCTTGACAAAGGCTGGGGAGACTTGTCAGTTCCAGGCACATAAAAAAATCTCTTTATAATCATTAACTGACTGCAAAGCCAACCAAGCAGAGACTTCGGTGGCCACATACAGCAAAAAGTATTGAATTAGTCCAGCAAAGTCACTAAACAAAAAGATAACAACAATAGCAATGAATAGCAGCAACAAAAATTGTGGGGAGTCGGGGAAATCTGATATGCTAAGTTTCTACATTATATTATTTAAAATATAAGCTTTATAATATACAAAATATAATTTCAACAAAAATTATAATAAAAGCAAAAAAAAAAAAAATGGCCTATAGCTAGGGAAAAAAGCAATCTGTAGAAACTATCCAAAAGGAAGCCAAAACATTGGACTTACTAGACGAAGACTTGCACAAAGAGGTAAAGAAAACCAAGAGAGTAAAGTCTTATCAAATAGACAATATCAACAAAAGAGAAATTATAAAATAGAACTAATAGAAATTATATAGTTGAAAAGTTCAAAAACTGAAATGAAACATCCATTAGATTTCAAAAGGAGATCTGAGTAAACAGAAGGGGATTTAGTAAACTTGAAGACAGTCCAATTCATATTATCCAATCTAAGGACCCGAAAGAAAAAAGAATGAAGAAACATCAATAGAGCCTAGAAGACTTGTTGGACACCATTGGGTAGACCAACAAAAACACAATAAAAGTCCAAAGAAGAAGAAGAGAGAAAGAGTAGAAGACTATTTGAGGAAATAATGATTCCAAACTTGCCAGTTTTGTTGGAGAACACTAATATGCAAGAAGCTCAATGAACTCCTCCAATTAAGATAAACTCATAGAGAGACACATCTTTGCTGTACATCTATGTACAGCAAAATGAAACTGTTGAAAGCCAGATTTAAGAGAGAATCTTGAAAGCAGCAAGAGAGAAGCTCAAGAGATCCTTAATAAGAAAAAGAGTTGATTTTTCATTAGAAACCATGGAGGCCAGAAGAGAGCTGATGATTAATCGATTGATTTATTTTAAGGTTTATTTTTATTGAGATATAATTGATATACAATATAACATCATGTAAGTTTAAAGTGCACAATGTGCTGATTTGATAGACTTCTATACTGCAATATAATTGTCATATAATTATCATTTCTTTTTTTTTTGTGGTGGGAACAATTAAGTGGATGACACATTTGAAATGCTGGAAAAAAACAAAACAAAACACTGTCAACCAAGAATTCTGTATCCAGTAAAAATATCCTTCAAAAATGAAGGTGAAATTATGACATTCCCAGATAAACAAAAATGGAGAGATGTGTCCTACATAATACAAAACGGAGTCCCTCAGGTTGAAATGAAAGGACACTATATAGTAACTCAAACCTACACAAAAGACATAAAAAGCATTGGTAAAGGCAACTATACAGGTAAATGTAAAAGATGATAAAAATAATCTCTGGGGCAACCACTAAGAAAATTACTTTAAAAATTATAGTAAAAGAAAGGACAAGGGAATTAAAATGGCACCATCCTTTCTGCATATTACCCAGCACAAAGCAGATCCATCAGAATTTTCCCAAATAACTACCTTTCTTTTCTCTCTTCCTTTTTCTATGGAACAAGAAGCTGCTGCAGAATAGACCCTGAATTGTGGATGGTTTATTCTTTTCTAAGCCATATTTGTTAAAATAACAAAACAAGTAAACAAACACATCCATACATTCAATCATATAAATATGCTTTAAAATAAAATATGTACATTTTAAATACATATATATGCATATTTTATTATTTTATTTGAAAAAAAGTCAAAATTCTCCTTTATTCTTATCCTTATTTTCTGATGTTTCTCTCTAAAGGAACATCAATTCTCAATAATTTCTTGTGGATCCTTCCAGAGGATTTTAACTCAGATATCAAAATCTAATGTACACTGTGTAAACACTATCAGTACAAACGAGATTTGCATCTTGCTCCTTTCATGGAATAACATTTGTTGGTTTTTGCCCATATAGATTGACCTCATTTTCATTCTTTTAAATTCTTTTATAGATATTCTATTGTATGAGTAAATCATAATTTCTGATTCAAAGGCTTGTATAGTTCAAATTTTGATGTTTTGCCATATTGATCTCCCAAAAGGACGTTCTAAATTACATTTCTATTAATAATATAAGAGAATGTCTGGTTTTTACTCTTATAAATATTTGATGTTATTAAGCTTTTAAATTTATGTTAATAAATAGATCATATTTCACTTAATTTTCATGTGTTTATTTTGAATGAGGTTGAAAGTCTCTTTTGACTATTTCTATTTTAAATGTATTTTAATGAGTTGGTTATCTTTTTTCTTATTTAGTTGTAAGAGAAGACAGGTTTTTTAATCTGAGTTACACTTTTGATTTGGGGAAAATTTCTTCATCTCTATTAAATTCTCTTCCTTTGTGAAATGAGAGTGGATTATTATGCTTTTTGGGGGTGTGTGAGGGAAATGTCTCGCATATCTTTGGTGCTCAATTGTCATATCTCTCTCCGTCCTGAAAGCAGCAAAGCAGCATGTCAAATTCTCCTCCTGTTTCAGATCTCTCCACTTTCTTCTTCTGCCATCAGCCAGAGAAAGTGCTGTGCTTTTAAGGACCACCTGGATCATCTCCCTAAAGGTCAGTTATGCCATATAACAACCTAATCCTGGGAGTGCTAGCTTATCATACTCACAGGTTCTGGGGATTAGTCATGGAATCCTGGAATGGAGGTCTGATTTTTAGAATTCTGTCTATCACAGGAATGGGACTTTTCTTTTTCCTTTTTTAAAATACCAGCTTGGGTGGAGCTCTGCTAAATAGAACAAGCAAAGATCGAGCTGTTTGGGTGGAGATGAGGAGAGAAGCTTGGAACTCCACCACTGGGACCTCTGCTCAAAGACAAGCGCCCAAACTTGGGGTCATCATTTTGAAAGTTACAGGTTTAAGGCATTAAGGCTACTTCTGGAACTCATTTGGTATACTGAAAAGGGTAAAGCATCTATCCATTAGTACTTTCTGTATATAGTTCATCAGGATAGCTTTTGCTGAAATAAGGTGCTAAACAAATGAGCCAGAGGACTAACATGTTTTGGTAAAATAGGAGAAAAAGAAGCAGATCTCGGAGTAGCTAAGTGGTTAGCTGACCCACACAAGATCATGCTGAGCTGTGATTCATATCCAGTTCTGTTTGACTCCAAAACCAGGAGGCTTTCATTTATAACGTTTTAACACGGCTTCCACACATCAAGCTAGCTCACAAGATAAATCACTATGTAAGAGCCTAGCTCTCCTATTTTGCCTCTCCATACATCACAAGGGTAGCTTTGACTTTGGGAACTCAAATTGCAGTGGTTTTCCAGACTCATACTGTAAAGCGATGAGCACAGCCATTTGAATAAGTAAATTCTTACATCTGTACTGACAAACCTGAGAGCTTCTTAACAGATATCACAGCAGAGCTGCACCTTTGCAAATACTGGGCTGTGAATGCCCAAAGCCTTTTGGTGTATGACTTTTGTAAAAAGGAGTATTTCCCAAGTTACAGTTGAATGGATGTTTTGGTAAAAATAAAAAAGTTAGACATTCTTTAGGGTTCTTCTGGGGGGCATCTTGGGGAAATCTCATCTACCTTTTTTTGGTGGCCTTTTTATTTTCAGTAATACACACATGCAATGGCAAAATGATTGGAAAAAGAGTACTTAATGTTGGCTTTCTGTTGGGTGGTCTGAGTGTTTATAAAAGAGATTTTGCAGTAGTTGCGTAATTGCTTGTTGGAGAAACTGCCAGGGACATTCTCAAACAGAAGCCTTCTCCTCACTGGACTCAATCATGTGTTAGAGACCCAAAGGCTGCCTCCTCTTCAGGCTGAAATGAAATCTTGCCCTTGATTCCTCACCAAGTCACCCAGTCCCATCCTTGTTCACTACACAGATGAGGACAGATGCTTCATTAATGTGTGCAGAATTTGAAGACCTAAACTAGAAGCAGGCGGTCAAATGAAAGGCACTAAATTGGCTATAGAATCCAGCTTTATCTAGGTTCGCATAAATAACTCATGGTTTTCAAACCTTAGAAATGTGAAATCACTAAGGAGCTTATTAAACGGCGATTCCGTACTCCTACTCCCAGGGGCCTTCTGCTTCAGTTAGCCTGAACTCCAAAAAAGTTTTAATTCTTAATAAATAGCTCAGGTACAAACAAAAATTATGCCTATTTGGCTAACTGAGCTTGTCAGGAGAGGCACAGCCAAGGACATGCAAAGGAAGGATGAACCAGGTACCTTATAACCCTCTTATGAGAGAAAAATAACTTGAAAGACCCAAGTGGAGAAATAGATTGGTAATTGTGGTACATGAATATAGTGCGGCCAATAAAAATGACCAGAAATACATATATAATGTGAACACAGGAAATGTGGATTCATGATGTTTACAATAATGTGGGCAGATAATAGGAAGGTAATAGCAGAAATAGACATGATTGTCTTTCATTTTCTTTAACTTTATCTATTCAGTTATTTTGTAAGTATTCACCACAAACTCAGTATTAAAATCTTTATATATTTTGCATTTTTTATTGATACTGGGCTCTGTAACAAATACACAGAAGATGTAATTCTGATTTGCAAGAAGCTGTTGGCTAAGGGATTAGAGGAATGCGAGGAGGGATCTAGAAAATAATTGCAGGATTTGGGGCCAGAAGATTTGTGTTTGTCTTCCAACCTTAGCACCAAAGTTAGGGACATTGGTAAATATCTCAATCTCTCTTAGCACCAGATTTTGCAACTTAAAAATGAGAATAATAACAGCAGCAATAACAATTTCTACCTGAAGAGTTGTGGTGATGGTTATATGAGGCTAATAAAAATGAAAGTACTTTATAGACTGTAAAATGATATGAAAATAGAAATTATTTTTTAAGCTATTATGCAAAGTGACATATTAAAGTGTCAACACTGAGAAACCTTTCCCCTGGCAGATTTTTTGAAATCACCTGTGAGTTTCCAAACCTGTTTTATATGAGTTCTTGTAATCTAGTATCTCTGAGGCTTGTGTGTATGGGACAACATTTTCTGACAGAGAGGAGAGAATAGCCTCAGGCTGGTCAAGCACAGTGTGTACCTCACGCCTGGCACGCACTGTCAACCGAAGCTGTGTCCACTAGCTTTGACCACGCCCTTCTCTTGTCAGTGGAGGGTGATATAAAAAGCCCACTGGTATGGGATGGACATATCACATGAAGTATCCATTCACTTTCCTTCTCTCATATGTCTGTGCAGATTGTGTGTCTAGCTCTGGTCACAGATCTAAAAAGTCAATGGTATGGGAATAGATACAAGGAGGCCATTCCTTTGTGTTCTGACTGGCACTTTATCAGGTCTGATGGAAAGCTTGGCCAGGCTACCATCTTGATAGGTGTGTCACCCTGTTTTGTTGAGAACACTCTGACAAGGCTAGAGAAGAGGTCAGTCTCTCTTGCTCTCATGGGAAGGCAGCAAGCTGGTACCCTCCTTGAAAAAGAGTGGGGGAATTAACTAGTTTCTTCCAGTAAGGCCAAAAAGTCCTTGTTAACTTCACGGTCATTTCCACATTGTTTACCAAAGATTTTCTGCTTCATTGTAAAGCTTCCAAATATGGTAATTTCATGATCTTGGCAGGGACGTGGCTGAGTGCCTGAGACATATAAATATTTACTAAATAAGCAAATGTACTTGGAAATGTGTCTGCCTCAGCATTAGTACGGTGGTCACTGGCATTAATTTTTGGAGTGAGGCCATTTTATAGATTATTCACGGCAGAGTCTAGGGAAACATATCCACGTCCAGGTCTTTTAAGGTCCACAAAGCCCATGAGGAACACTCTACATTTTCTGATGGAAGGTGACATTTTATGTGCAGAGAGGCAGTGGTGACCCTATCCTGTGCTGAGCATTCTTCCAAGGATGGGGAGGTAGAGGAGGCTGCAGAGGTGTTAGCCTCAGTCGGACTCGGGTTTGAGTCAGCTTTGGCACACTCTGTGACGTCCTATAAATAACTCACCCTCTCTGAATTCCTATTGCCTTATCTGTAAATGAGGGACTGCAGTCCCCATTCTGCAAGGTGTTGTGAGGATTAGGGGAGATATATCATATAAAGCATCTGGCCAATACCATGTACTCATTAAATACTAGTTTTCCTTTCTTTTGAATTATTGTATTTTTTTTAAACTCTGGGTTTTCCCAAATCTCACATTCCTTCCCCAAGATATTCTTTTGAAGTCTTAGTGTGTATATGTAATGAAATTGAATCCACATGTTCTTCATTTGTGTATGCTAAAAACATCAAAATGTTATTTCAGATTTGTTTGATGTTCAAAAATTCTAAAGTGGCAGCACTGGAAGAGTGTTTGGCATGCTCCTAAGATGTCCCATCCAGTCAGATTTCAAGGTGGCATTAGTAATTGCGTTTTATGTCCCGTCCACCAAGACCAGTCTTGAAAATAACCAATGGCCTATCTAATAGAAAGACTGACACATAATTACATTTTTTTTGCTATAAAATATGATCTCAAATATTTTCTTATTTAATCATCAAAACAACCATACATGAGTGTGTGTAATTATTACATCATTATCCAGCTTTATGGATGGGTAAACTGAGTCTCAGAGGGATTAAGCAACTTATCCAAAGGCAAAAAACTGGTAATTGACAAAAATGAATTTCAAGTCATATTTTCTGTCTCCAAATCTAAAGCAGAGGTTGTTAAATGTGATCCGTTTCTCCCTTTGGCTTAGTGTTGTTGGTTTTTCTCTGGGAATCCCCATAGAGGTCTAAACATGTAGGCAGGCCTTATGGACTCATTGTGCAGTGAACAAATTTCTAGGGGTTGGGCTCAGTGCAAATTTTGCAGGCTGAGTGATTTGAAAAAAAAATCTGGCAAGAATCACAGAATTGAGAGCCAAAGGGGTGCTTTAGAGGTTGTTTAATTCCTGCAGGCATTCATTATTTCATTCAGCAATTTTTATCAAGGTCCTGCCGTGCGCCAGGTACCGTGCAAGGTGCTGGCGATCCAACACCAACCCTGATGGATATAGTCCATGTCTTCAGGGATGTAGGGTCAACCTTTCATCTAATCCTCTTAACTCACAGGTGAAGACATAGGCTTAAAAAAAGGGAAATTACTCTGTTCTAGGCCAGATGGCTGGTTAGTTACTGGCAAGTTCCCAGTCTTTCAACGTCCAATTTCGCCCCATTCTTACATGGCCAAAGACAGAAGTCACCCAACATAACTCTTTATGTAGGAGTGGAAGAAGAAAAAACACCCTCCTCCTGGCTAATGATTCCAAAGCTCTGGATTTTTCTCCCTATTGCTCTGATGCGGTTGATGTTCACTTGATGGATCCTTGTGGGAGGGAAACCAGAACAGTTTCCATGGAGGGGGACCAGCAGAGAGTGACTTCTGGATGACAAGTGCTGGTCTTGGCAAGCTGCCGATGTTGCATGCTCCCCCAAAACAAGCACTAAGAAAGCATCTCAGGAAACACTCCCCCTGGCTCTCTCTCTGTGCTTGAAAAGACCCAGCCCCCTAGTCCTGTCTCTGAGTAGGGCCACTGCTTCCCAAGGGAGGAAGGCCAGCCCTAGAAGAATTCATATTTTTTAAGTAGTGCCTCACAAACCCAGGAAAAAGAGGAAAATAATCCCCTCAAATCCACAGATGGGGGTCCAGTCCTAGAGTACCAGGTCCTCTTCTGCCTGAATCAAGGCATCCTGTCAGGGACAAAGAGTCTTTTCTTCCTAAGCCAGGATTTTATGTCTTTAATCTTTTGCAGAAGAAAAGAGTTCTCATTACGTCTGCATCTTATCACACAACTATATATCATAAAGAAGTCGTTATCGCCTCTTCCTTTTGATTAACTGGCCCTGAGTGATTCTAGCCAATCTTATTAGTGGTGCTCTAAAAACAATGACACTAGTATCACTCAGCCATCAACAGAGGCCAGAGTCACAGGCCCTGTTGAGTAATCCACAAGAATCTTTACAGGCTCCTCATAATAAACAATGACGAGAACGGCTCTTTGTCCAGTCCTCTGCGAATAAAGTCTTTCTGTGCATATATATTTTGGCATCTGCAACTGGAGCCCAAGAACCTCTAGCAAACTCAGTTCCAATATGTGGTCTCACTTGTTGGCTTTGTTTCCTGAGTTAAAACAACAGATGTGAAGAGAAATGTAGCACCTGGTGTCTTAGGTGGCCAAGGAGTAAACAGGTGTTCTCCCTTCGTATGTTAAGTGCTCTTTGGGAGGTTGCTTGACAATGAAGATGGGCATTGCTTTCAAATTTTAAATGTGGAAATCAAGAGAAGTATGGATATTAGAATAGCATGTCAACAATTATTAGGATGGGAATGAAGATGATGATGATGATGGGATGGCAACACCAAGAACTCTCACTTTTATGACAAGAGTTATGATAGCAAAATGCCTGCCCCCATCTCCTAGCCCAATTGTCCGTCCCCACTTTCCATTCCTCCAGACACCAGCAGCATGGGAATTTTGATTGAAGTCAGGCTTGCAAAGCACATTTGCAAGGAAAGGACCCATAATTCACAGGTCATACAAAAGCCTGGCTAATTTGATTGCTTATGGCTCTGTCACTGTCACTGTCACTGTGGTGACACCATTTCTTGGCCTGAAGTCCATTTATCTTTGTGGGAGGTGATTTTCTATGTATCTGCTTGCTGTGCAACTTGATGTGACTGACTTCCCTTGATGGGATTCACACCACTTAGAGTTTGCACCCTGTTGTTCTTGCACAATCCATTCAGTTTAGGAGAGACTAAAGAGATTCTATTTTAGTGAAAGTTGTCAAAGAGCTAAATTTTCTGTGTCAAAAGGTAAGTTATTCCAGGGGAGAGGTATCAAGAGGAGAATGGCAAGTGACACTAAGTAGGCTCCAGAAATCAGGTGGGTAAAGATCACATAATACTGTCTGACATTTATGATTGTTTATTTAAAGGGCCCAGAGAAATTTTACAGGCACAAGCCTCAATTCTCCAAGTAAAAGTGAATGCTGGCAGCATGGCTGCTGGAGGCAGAGATGGCGTAGCTGACTATCTGTCCTGTCTGCATCCCACAGGGCTGCCTGTGTATACCCCATTTGCAGAGACATGCTAATAGAATCTGGGCCAAACCAAATTTGCCTCACTTCCCTTTGGCCTGTGGACATGGCAGAGACTAGAAATACTGGTTTGGCATTGCAAAATTTATTAATGTAACTGTGAGCAAACTGGATTTCAGGTGATCTCTGCTTTTTTCCTTTTCTGTCTTGTTTGAATACGTGTGTTATCTTTATAATCGGATGAAAAACAAAGCTGCATTTTTGAAGAGACATTTGAATGGCATCATCCAAAGAGATGTGAATGATATAGAAAACATACCTAAAAAACTGAGCCTAAAAGAGAAATTAAAACACTGACACTGAGCCCGGAGAGGCTTGGCCTTGGGAGCAGCCAAGTTTATGAACACCTTGGAGAACTCAGCCTGTGTTTGGTTGGGAGTGAAAACAAAATGTAAAATAGAAAAAATAAATTTCTTGAGGAATGAGTCCAAAGGCTATGGAAGAACTGGTTGGAGTGAACGGAGAGAAAGCTCAAATGATGGGCTTTCATGAGATGTGTGAGACCACGCCCCTCGAGGCCCATCTATCGTTTGCAGTACTCCAGCAGCCTTACCTCAATGAAACCTGGTGAGGACAATAAAACGTTCAGAAAAATATTTGGGCAACTTAAGTAGTTGGCACAACCCCTCTGCCCCAAAGCTTTTGTATGGACTCTGAGCCCCTTCTCTTCAGTTTTATTCTGGAGTGCTTCCTGGCTGGTGATAACGTCTGGGGCACACCATCAGTGTCTGACAGCACCTGATGCTAAGGGCCATGGATGTGTTGATGTCTCTTCACAGCCAGTGAGTGGCTATCAAGAAACCATCCGTGTACAGGACCCTCAGGGCTACTCCTGCTATCACCACAGCCAGTCCCACTGGCCCTACTGCTCCCAGTGTTTGTGGCTCATGGATATCTTAGAATAGCTCTCGGTTGTTGGTCGTCCCCTGGCCACCCAGCCAGGTATGTGTCAACGGAGCCTGAGTGGGGGACAGTGTCTGTGGTAGGCACTGGGCAGCATACCCAGTCATCCTTTTGTGTGAGTCTGACATGTTTCTCTTTAGCCATAGATGTTTACCTCAGCTCATTCATGTCTTAGGATGAGATTTTCCTTGGTTTCCCCTGTAATTTAGGCCCTGAGGTGCTCACCCCATCAGCCAGTCCTCACTATGGGACTGAAGATATCAGGATCTCAGAAATAACACAACCTAGGCATCCAGGTGGGATATTTGTCACCCTTGAGGGTCAAATTATAATCTACAAGCCAAATTCAAAGGTTATACGAAAAGCAGAAGGATCTATATCATAAAAGTGTTGTGAAGATAAGATGAGCTAATGTCAAGGGCCAAGTTCTGGCAATTGCTTAATACCTGGCAGGCGTATGCTCATACAGCACTCACTCTGGGTTATGGTTTTGGTAGGGAGCGTGGTTGGAGGCCCCTGTGTTCCGAGTGGCATCGAAACACCATATCTCCTGCCAGATATGACTGCAACTCAATGAAGAGGATGCAGAGCTCAGGGCTTACTGGGGCAGTGGGCTTGGAAATTGCTTCGACTAGGCTAGTAAGGAGTTTAGATGATGTTTGGCATTTGTAAGCTACACTGCACACAAATATGACATTTGAAAAAGTTACTTCCTGTGACTGTACAAAAAAGCAAACTTTAAATTGAGAATTGTTGTCTGTTTAATCACATTTGCTGTGAGAAATGGTGTGGAACCACTTTACAGAAAAAAATGCATTTTTTTTCTTTTTTTCCTTTTCTTTTTTTTTTTTTTTTTAGAACAAAGATCCAAAGACAGAGAAATGTGACGATTCAAAGTGATAACTTTCAGCTGTTGCTTGGCCATCAGCCAATATTGCTTTTTATTTCTTCCTTTTATTGGAGACCGCTACTCCTCCTTCAGTAGAACATAGAAGCCCAGAGCGTGAATGAGAAAGAACCTTTATAGCTGGTGTGGTGAGGCCTGAAAGGCACCTTGCAGGGGACAGCTCACAGCTCACGGCTCCAGGACCACCGCAAGTAGTGGATCTGACATGGCCTTGGGAAGGGAAAGTGGGTGACAGAGACAGTTCTTTCCCTGAGTAACTTCCACCTCCTCTGCTCTCTCACCACTGCTTAGTTTGGTGGTAAACTAAGTTAACCGGTCATTACGATGAAAGTGGAAGGAGGAAGTTTAGAGTAGAGTTTACCCTCCTTCCTGGAAAATACTCTTGAGCTGTGGTTTGAAATAAGAGATGCTCTTTAAGGATTAGTTGTATTTTCAAAAACCACATCAAATGGAAAACCCAGAACCACAGAAACTCTGGGCTTGGCCTTGAGTTGGAAGATGTTGCAATGATGTGAACCAGCAGTGACCTACCAAGAGGTGCCCAGAAGGGATCTGGTCTTACCTGAGCTTCACTTTTAGTCCAGAGAATGGTCATCCTGATAGCAAAGGACTCAGCCTGGCTCCTGAGTTCACATATCCCCCAGTCTTAGAAGTTCTCTTATGCATCTCTTTGGAAAGCAGAATAGTACAAACATAGAACTGAAAGCTTTTAGACTGGTATGATTCATAGTACCTAAGGGAAGCTTACAACCTTTCACTGGTGCTAATGGGATTTTAAAGAGCTGGCTTTTGTTATCTGATTTTGTTTCATAATTTATCAGAAGGATACATGATTCTGGAATGACAGCTCATTTTTATAGTCTGATGGTAAAATCCAGTTTGCTAAGTGCTTCTCTCACCACAAGGGGGCTTTGGGAAGGAATCGGACTCCCTGGAGTCTGGAAGTTCAAGATGAGGGCCCAGGAGACAGGTGACATCACGGGGGCTCTGTTTGGTGCAATGCTCAGTAACAGAGACCTGTAGGTGGTTTTAAAGTTTTATGATATCCTAATATAAACAATGTGGCTGTGGGGGCTATTTTTCGACCATCCTAGGGGATGATGATGAGTAGACTCGCTTGTAGTTCAGCCTGTGTGATCTCTGAAACATTTTGCTTATAGCCTCCCAAACTCTGATCACCTTGAGGAAAATAAAGCAACACAATCAATAGGGCTTTACCGAGGGGAGGATGTCTGAGTATTTATAGCCTCTCGATCCCTGTGTGGGAAGAAGTCTGTCTTTTCCAGCTTTGTTCTGCTTTGCTGGGTTGAAGGAAATTGAAATGGCCCAGGCTGGCATGGCTCTGTCTGTGGTAGAGATATGGGGGTGTGTGTGGTGATGGTGGTGGGGATCCAGATCAGTGAGAGAGGAAGGAAGGCAGGAGGCACAGCCAGAACAGGCTGTCGGCATCTGAAGGGAGGGAAGGGTTAAGGGTGGCTGCCACTTTGTGGGCGAGGGGGAAGGGACAGTGAGAAAGAAATGGGCCAGAAAATTGTAAAAAGTTCTGCTGTGAGTCATGAATGAGATCTCCCTTTGCCATTTTCTAGAGATTGCCATAAAGATTTAAATTGCCCTCCAAATACTGTTGGTTGTCAGCCTGGTGTTTCCTCTGAATAGGACATGAGCTGTGTGCCTGGTTTCAGGACAGAGCTGCTGTGCACAGTTTACCCTTCAGTACTGGCCATACGACATTTCCATAGTAATTGTCTCTTGTAGCTGCAGTCTGCAAAGGTCTGCTTACCTGGTGTGCCCACTGTAGACACTTGAGCATTAACTAATGATTATCAGTTGAGGCTCCTTGGGTCATATAATACATAAAACAACATTTTAATAAAGACTATTTAATCCAGACCTGCTTCTTTCATACCCCCTCTCTCTAATTTTGATAAAATACACAGAACATAAAATTTACCGTCTTAACCATTTTTAAGTATTCAGTTAAATGGTATTAATTATATTCACATAATTGTGCAACCATCTCTGTCATCTATCTTGCAAAACTGAAACTCTATACCTAGGAAAGACAAACTGTTTATTCTCTCCTTTCCCTGGCCCCTGACAACCACCATTTTTCTGTCTCCATAAATTTGACAAGTCTAGGTATCTTATATAAGTGAAATCATACAGAATCTGTCCTTTCGTCACTAGCTTATTTCACTTAGCATGATGTCCTCAAGGTTTATCCATGTGTTAGAATTTTTTTTTCCTTTTTAAGGGTGAATAGTGTATATCTATCTATCTGTCTATCTATCTATCTATCTATCTATCTATCTATCTATCTATCTATCTATCTATCTATCTATCATCACATTTTGTTATCCATTCATCTGCCAATGGCTACTTGTGTTGCTTCTACCCTTTGGCTAAATGTGAATAACATTGCTATGAACACAGGTATACAAATATTTCTTCCAGTCCCTGCTATCAATTCTTTTGTGTATGTACCCAGAAGTAGAATTGCTGGATCATATGGTAATTTTACATTTAAATTTTTGAAGAACCTCCATCCTGTTTTCCACAGTGCCTGCACCATTTTACCTTCCCACTAACAGTGCACAAGGGTTCCAGTTTCTTCATATCCTCGCTAACACTTATTATTTTCTGTTACTTTTATTTTTATTTATTTTTTTTGATAGTGGCCATCCTAATGAGTGTGAGGTGGTACTTCATTGTTCCCTACTTTCCTTGGTCAAGAAGTCAAATCATGCTTCTTCTCTGTTGAAACACTCTGAACATAGAAGCCACAGTCCTCCTCATGGCCTCGCAGGTCCCACAGGCTTTCTGTGATCTCTGGCCTCATCCTCTATTGACATCTCCCTTACCTCCATACTGTCCCTCAGACTCACTGACAGGGGCCCCTGATGTCCAATCTGTGGGATGTTACCTCTCCAGTATCTGTTGGCATCTCTCTTCCTTCCAGGACTTCACCCAGGGACAACTCTGCAGAGAGGACTTCTCTACTTTTCCTACAAAAACAGCAGCCCTTCCTCCTGTCCTTAGTCCTTCACTTGGCTTTATTTTCACACAGACATCTCACCACCTGGACATTACACATCTATTGATTCCTTTATTATCCTTTCATCTTCCCTAAGGAGGTGAAGAGGGACTCTGCTCTGTTCTCTGCTGAGTCTCCAGCACCTAGACTCCTATATAGGTGCTCAGAAGTTGTCAAACAAATGAAAGAAAAGTACTTATGCTGAACCGTAAACCAAGACTTCGTTGAGTTAGTGACTTTTCAGATACCAATTTATGACCAGGTTTTTACTAAATTCTAATTCTATTAGTTTTTAATTTATTCTGTTGAATTTCCCAGTCTATAATCATATCATCTACAAATAATGACCACTTAAAAAAATCTACCCCCTTTTCCCCTTTTTGTATTTTCCAGCATAATTCTAGATAACAGGGTACTAATGACATTCTTGTCTTGCTCCTGCCCTTTTTTTAAGATGTCTCAAGTGCCCCACCACTGGAGGTGAGCTAATGTTGGCTTCTGCTTTGAGGCAGATCTTTTGTCACATCAAAGATGTACTCTCTGTTTTGATTTCGGTTAGGACTTTCTGGTAACAGTCAAGAATAAAGGACAATGCTGCTCTCAAAGCCTCTTGAGCATCTAGTGTGTGTTAGATTTTCTCTTGGACTCCTTGATGTAGTGAATTATGTTAATAGGTTTCCTAAAATTGGTCCATCCACCTATCTCTATGTTCAAGATCCCCATGTGCTCCTAGCCTGATGCTGGTGGCAGGACCCAGCTGAACGTGCCTGGGAACCAGGCCACTGTAGCCGTGGCAGGCTTCCCGGGAAGTGTTCAGGATGGCTTATTGTTTCTGAATTAAACAAATGAAGAATGTGATTCAATTAGAGGCAGCATAATATAAACCAAGATGGATTTATATTTAGCCAGGCAGAGACATGTGGGAAAGAATGGAACTTCCTTCATCACAGGGTTGGAAAGCTGACTTTGAAGTGACGGAGCTCTGCCTTTCCATGCTGTCTTCACCTCCCCCAGCCTTGCCTCCAGACATTTCCCTGTGGATATTTCTACTTCTTGGGAAAGCATCAGGGCTCAGTGGAAATCAAAGTTCTAAAATTTTCATCTAAGAGTCTCGCTGTCTCTTTGTCAAAGCTGCCTGCCAGGGTAGAAGTCATGTTGTCCCAGATTCCTGCTTCCTAGTGGGTTGATGGCATCTCAGAGTCACCCAGGGTGATTTTTAAGAATAGATTAAAAAATCACAAAGATGTTAATACGTTGAATTTGTTATCTCCAAACCAAATCCTAGGGAGCACTAAACAGAGGAATAAGATCTTCTTTGTTATAATTCTGTATGGTTTCCCTTTTGGTAGGAAAATGAGAAGGAAGGAGGAATTTGTGAAATTTTCTTAGGTGAAAAGAGTGAAAGAATGTGGAATTGACAACTGTAATAGTAATGCCCACCACCCCACAATTACCCACATCATACTCAGTGCTAAGCTTTATATTCTTTATTCTAATCCTTGCACCAGACTCTGCCCACGGGGTGCCATTGTCACTCTGAGGTAGCATGCTCGCAGATGGGGAGGCCCAGAATCCAGATCTGTGATCTTAACCCAGGAGAGGGAGATGGGCACACTTGCTTCTTGTTCTTCCAGATCTATTTTTTGGAATTGTACATTATCTTTATTTTGTTTGGATTTGACTTTTTTTTTTTTTTAAACAATTGAAACTATGTTGTGTTTATTTTAGGATAGAGCAAAAAAGAAAATTTATTGTAGATAATGAGAGCCATGTTGTTACTCACTGTTGGAGAAAGGAGTTACAAATAAGTTTAAGGGGTAGGCTAGAATAAACCTTGTGGTGTTGGATTGGAATTAGAGGTCTCAGAATGAACTCGTGTCTTTAATATATACACGTGTAGACAGATACATGTTTAAAAACTTGATAAATGACATATTTTATGGCACATGAGTGAGAAAAGGATAGACTATTCAATAAAAGTGACTGGAACAAGTGGTTATCCATTTGTAAACAAACAAAAAAAATGATGGCCTACCTCATACCATAACAAAAGTGAATTCCAATTGTAATAAAACTCAAATATAAAATTAGAAAAAAATTTTAAACACTAGAAAATATTATAACACCATATTATGCCCTTTTCGGCGAGATGCATTTCTTTTTTTTTTATTATCAAGACACAAAAAACACAAGCAATAGATAAAAAATAATGAAATTTGGTTCATCAAAAGACCAAAAACAAAATGAAAATCAAGTCACAAACTGGAAGAAAATGATTATACTATATTGAAGTCACAAGTGATTATTATCTAGAATATGTAAAACCTATCGTGTCTGATCTTTTTCAAGAGGACAGTCTGTTCCATGGAACAGCCATTTATCTGGGAGTAGCTGCTCTAAGGGAGAATTAGAAGGGGATTACTGACACAGATCTGTGGGGGTGGCGTTACTTTGTAAGAGGCACTTTAGAGTAGCAAGAAAGCAAATGAAAGTTCAGGGCCTTGGTCGCTTGGGCAAAGAAAAATGAAGGCTTCCAGACTAATAGCAAGTGTTGAAGTGGTAAACTACATGACTCCTTTTGAACCGAGTGGGGAGCAGCCTGGCCAGTAGGAAGCCAGGCCCAGGGAGAGGTCCCTAAACAGCCTCTAAAAGAAGCCAAATATGGAGACCACCCTTCAGGTAAAAAGAAAGTTTTGGATGAGCAGAAACAGTAAGTCTTCCTGGAAAATAATTTGGACTTGAGACTCTGCATTTCTTTGATCCTTTTGCCTATAAGACTATTTGTTGCTTCTGAAAAAAAAGAGGAAACTTGTTAAAATATATATTGTTTTGTCCTATTAATTATGCTTTTGTAAAAACCAAGGCATCCTAACTTTGCTTTATATTTCTCCTCTGCCCTCTCTGCCCTCTTTCCTCTGTCCTTCCCCTCCCTCTAGAAAGGTCACAAAGAGTAAGGCTCAGATACTTTAACTGGGGACCGTATGAGAATAAGAGTTGTCAGAGGGGGTCTTCTGTAGTCTTCTGATTCAGAAAAATGAATAACTTCCTTTTAAAAAATTGGTTCTAAGGATTGTTTTCTCTCCAGACCTCTGGAAAAAATTCAGTGGTACTGTGTAAAGGGAAAAAAAAGTTAATAAAACTCTTCCTAGCTTTTTTTTTTTTTTATACTGAAGAGTGAGTAGGAAAATCAGACCTTTTTAAGATCACCCACCCTGTGGTAGTTTGGGTGTGCTCTTGTCTGTGTATAAAAAACATGTAAAGACCGATTAAATTATCTAATTAAAATAATGACCACAAAGAGCCTGTTTGTTTTGGCTACAGGAAGGTCAGCTCAGCTGGCCCTTTCTCTGTCCTGTTGAGGGTCCCTTTCCCACTCGGAGGCACACTCAAAGCCCATAACGAGTTCTTTCCAAATAACCTGCTCCCGGAAGTGTGAGGGTGGGCCCTACTCACCATGGGGATATGACTCACTCGAGCTGGGTCTGAAGACTGTTCTTTAGAATGCTTTAGACACTTTCTTTGTCAGTATCCACTCACTATAGAGATTTCAAATGTGAAAAATTCAGGAAATTGTTATTTTTAGTCATATAGAAATCCACAAGTGTTTGAGCTGACTGTAGTTGTGATTGGCTACTGTTTGCCTCATAAAGATAAAACATAAGATCTACAGAGTGTGTTCACTAATAACCAGTAAAAAAATGCCAGAAGAATTTCTGTTGTTTCAACGCTCCTAGATAACTGTTAGACTAGTTTGTCGTGAAATTACTCAGCTGCCTTTATGTCTGTGGCACAGCCCAAGAGAGGCACTACCTAGAGGTTCGTGGTTACCCTGGCTACCACTGAAGGCACAGTGCATCAATGATGGCTCATTATATTCAACCCAGATCAGGTTTCTTTGGCCTGGAGTAAAATTTGGGGCAAGCATATGAATATACTATGCATGATTTAATTTAAATACAATTATCGGGAAATACACTGAGCCTATACTCCACTGTAAGCATAGCAAAGGGTATCAAACTATTTCTGTGGATGTCAGGAATGTTCTGTTGGTCTTACAGTTATTCAGTAAAGGGCTTCCTTTGGAGGTGTTGGCTCAATACCCTATAAGTCTTTACAAAGGAGGAAGCTAGGATATGAAGATTTATTTTTATATTCTTTGCCGTGCCCAGGAGATGAGGGGCTGGTGAATGAGCATTTGTTTGGATAGTCAATAATATTAGTCAATTAATAATTTTGTGAAATTTCTTAAGTTCTGTGTGCAACCATCTTAACTTTGGGATATGGGAAGAGAAACGGAGAGCAAAATGTTGGCTTCTGCTGGGAAATTTTTTACAAAATGTTATCATGATTATCTTTCAGTTTGGGGTGCTCTTCATTCCTTCATGTAGATCTAGAGTTCCATCTGGTGTCACTTTTCTTTTGCCTGAAGGATTTCCTTTAACATTTCTTGTGGTGCAGATCTGCTGGGAATGAATTTGTCTAGCTTTTACATGTCTGAAAAAATCTATCTTGTTTTTTTTCCCTAGATATAGAATTTCAGTATTTTTCAGTACTTTAAAGATGTTGAACCACTGTTTTCTGACTTGCCTTGTTTCTGAAGAGAAAATTACTGTCATTTTATCTTTTTTCCCTTGTATGTAATGTGTCAGTTTTCTAAGACTGCTTTTAAGATTTTTCTCTTTACCATTAGTTTTAAGCAATTTGATTATGATGTACCTTAGTGTAGTTTCTTCATGTTTCTTGTGTTTGGAATGTGTTGAGTTTCTTAAATTTGTGGATTAAGAGTTTTCATCAAGTTTGGAAAAATGTGACCATTATTTCTTCAATATTTTTTTTCTGACACCTGCCATTGGGGATTTCAGTTATGTATATATTAAACCTCTGAGTTTCACAACTCAGTGACATTTTTTAGCCTTTTTCTCATTCAATGTTTCATATTAGATTATATTGCTAGGATTCAATTTTTTCTGAAGTTCCAATGTATTTTTTATTTCAGATATCACATTTTACAACTCTAGGAGTTTGATATGAATTTATTATAGCTTCCTTGTCTCTGCTTATGTCTTCCTTTACCTTCTTGAACACGCAGAATATATTTGCAATAACTGTTTTAATATTCTTGTCACTAATTCTATCTTTTAGATTGTTCCTAAGTCTGTGTGTATGGACCAATGTTCTTTTCATTATGGGTTGTATTTTCCTGCTTATTTGCACGGCCCATAATTTTTGATTAGGTGCTAGACATTACACCTACACATTTTACCTGGGATTTTGGTATTCATTTAAGTTGCTTTGGGCTTTGTTCTAGGATGCAGTTAGATTACTTGAAAGCCATTTAATACTATGAAGATTTTTTAAAAAAACTTTGTTAGGTGGGACCAGAGTAGCCCTTGGTCTAGGACTTGCTTTTCTTACTACTGAGATAATATACCTGATGGCCTGTGTATTGTGATATTGCCCACCCTGGTGGGTATGTGAAGTAGTCCCAGGTTTCTCTCTGCTCTTTTGCCCAGTGAGCTCTAGCCATCTTGGCTTCCTTGAATTCTCAGCTGTCACCTCAACTCAGTGAGACCACAGGGCTCAATTATAGTTTTCCCTCCTGCCTTGCAGCCTGGAAACTCTCTCTAGGTGGTAAGCTGGGACAAACATAAGGCTCACTTTGTTTATTTCCTTTCTCTCAAGAATTGTTATCTTGCATAGTTTGTTGTCCAATGTCTAGAAATCATTGTTTGTTTTCTATATGTTGTCTAGTGTTCTATTTTTTTAAGATGAGAAGATAAATCTGGTTCTTGTTATTCCATTGTGGCAGGGTAAGCATTCTTTTAGGCACTAGAATATGGGAATCACTAAGATTAAATTAGTCTCTGCCCATATGGAGTTTATAACATAGAAGTACAGAGGAATTTTCAAATATTTATTCATTCCACAAACTTTGGTTCCCTACTACGTTCAGCAGTGCCACAAGTGTAGAAACAAAGCCCCTGCTTTTAAGACCCTTGGTTTCTAGCTGGTGTTTCATGCTCTATCCACAAATAGCTGAGCAAAAGCAGATTCTGCATAGGGGGCAGAGTAACTATGGTTTACTCTTTGTTCTGATCAGTCCACCACTGGGCTTTACTCTGGCATACAAGGTTAAAATTCTGAAGTATCAGATACTCCTTTGGACATAATGGACATAATTTTTCCATTTGCACTGTTGATTTTGTTTCCCTTTTAGCATGCAAAATGATGTGCTATCATTTCAAAGCCTGCCAATGGTGGGTAGGATGGGTCTTCTTTAAAGGGTTTTATCTACTTCTATGGTTGGACTCACTGGCTCCCTGATCCGCTTGGCTTAGTAGCAGGCACCACGCTGAGAACAGCCAGGACTTATCTGAGAACTGGTTAGCACCTTAATGCCAGGACTTTTAGAACCACTTCATGTTTTAGAAGATAACCACAGAATGTAAGAACCCAAAAATGATGGACAATAGCTTGGGATTGGGTCTTGAGGAAGCTCACACAGCTCAACTGGTGGTTTAACATTCTGAGGACAAGGATCTGAGCAAGACCTACTACAAGAAATGTCTTCCATTTTCCTAAGGTCACCATTCTCTCACTCATTTACTCATTTAGTCAACACAAAACACGCTGCATATAGTTCCATATAGCAGACAGTGAAAGAAGTGGGTAGGTGAGAGGAATGCAGGGGGAAGCTGGAGAAACACTAAGTGTTTTAGAAAAAGGAAAACACGAAGTGATGAAGCACTTTGGGAACCACGCTACATAAAGATATACCAATAAAGGTATTGCTACAGCTGATTCTAAATCTATGCCTCATTGTTCCATTTTGGAAAGGGGGAAAAATAACTCTCTCCTCTTTATGTAGAGCATCTGGTTTTTGGTTTATTGATAGATGTAACAAAACACTGTTTAAGTAGATATTCAGTTTCTAAGACAGAGGCCAGTTGGCAGGCTGTTGGGATTAGTGTATGGGGTGAAAAGACAGAAAAGAGAGGATGACGATGCCACAGAGGTTTCAGTACATCTGTGCAGCTCAGGTTGTATTCCAGAGCCAGTCTCTCCCTTGGCATGGGACTGATTGGTTTGGATAATCTGGAACTCTGCTCTCAGCCCTTCCTGGAACTAAAGAAGATTAACTCAGTTTACCCTGAGATTCTTGTCATTCACAGGGTGAGGGACGGAAGTTGACCAGCTATCAGATGGCAAGCCACGTTCTCTTTGTTTGGCAACCTAGTATTCTCTAAACTTACTTGTCCATAGAACTTTAAAAATATTTTTTAAGATAAAATGTATTAACAGCCCATGGAATCCTCTCTCTAGAGCTAAGCTGCTAAGGAAAGAGTCCTTTTGCCTCAAAGGGCACCAGGAAGTACTTTGCAGGTGGAAGAGTCACTGAATAGCCTTTGGGAAACCCTAACTTATACAGAGAACACTTGGAAAAGTCTCCTAAGCATGGTAGAGCTTCATTCATACTTTCTGAGTAGTTCGTATATAGTAAGTACAAATACGATCACAGATTTCAATCAAGTAATCTCAAAGACAAGTATATACAGTTAGATATGAAAATACATATCATGTTACAATTTTTGATTTTTACTCATTGCTACTGATATAAATGTTCTATAACTGATAGTTATTTTTAAAATTAGATTGGAAGTTAATGTCATTTTGAAATTATTTGAGGTGATACTGTATAACATTTCTTTAAAAGTTAGAATTAGAGTGAATTAAAAATAACTACTGGAAACACTTGAATCGCTCACTCACATGGGTTGGTCTAAAGGGACTTCCGGATGGTCAGTGAGCCTGACCAGCACCGTTCACTTAGTCCGAAGTCACACAGACATTCATACTTTCCGAGGGTCAAGCAATACAAATTCATTTACTCCATGAATTCTATAGAGATTAAGCCTCACCTCATAAATAGATGGAGACTTTTAAAACTGACAATTGGACATTCCAGCTGCATGCTGATAAAACTGTCATTCCTCCCTATTTTTCTTAGAATCTAGCAGGTATTAAAAAAAAGAAAGAAAGTCCTGCTATTTTGAGCTACCTAGTCAGAAAATCTGTCTTGCTGGAGTAAGGTGACCAGCACTCTGGCAGCAGCCTGTAAATCTCTCAGACTGTGTGCTGCTACTGGAGGGTCACATGAAAGGAAAGGCTCCCTCTGGAGTCCAAAGGGAGGGCTGAGGGACAGCTGCGGTACAGGAACTGTGGCCCCTTGCAGCTTGATGTCCAAAAGAGAACACAGGATGCTTCTGGCCTTGTGGGAGATCACCTTCTGGGGAGAGCTTTTTGTGGGGACTGAGGAGAGGATAAATTTCTGTCCCTGATTTATCATTCACTTATCATTTGTTGTGAAGTCAACCAGACCCCAAAAGACTCAAAACCCTATTTTTCTTAAAGCATTCTATATGCTTCCTCTGTGCCTCAGACTGGGATCTGCCTTCATCCACCCCTCCTTCATCTCTCCGCCTTCCAGATTCCACCTCCTGCACCCTTCTTCTGGCACCGCTCCTTCTGTATCCCTCCTTCAGCAACCCCTCTTGTACCTGTCCTCATGCTGGATCCCTCCTTCTCAACCTCCCTTCCTGAACCCTCTCCTCTTGCCCCTATCATATGACCCTTTTTCATTCAAGCCTTTCCTGTGAGGTGGAAGTATTGCTTGGGGCACCCAGGGAGAAGCATAGTGACAGAAGCAGACGTCCCCAGGCGATGTGCATGAAGAAGAGTGGGTGGAGATGGGAGAAGAGAGAGGCAGCTAGGGGGCACAGCAAGGAAATGATAGGGATATGAAAGAAAACCTACAAGGGCTGGAGCAGGACTGGGCAAAGCCTATGCCTGCACTGGCCTTTTTGGTTGGTTAAAGATACAAGTGCCTCTGTGCACCGGGAGTCCAAAGATCTGAGTCCTGGCCCCAGTTTTGTCACCAAGCCACAGAGTGGTCTTGGACTCATCTCTTTTCTCCATGAGACTTCAGGCTCCTTCTCTGTAAAACGATGGGACAGGCCAAGTAACCTGCAATGTTTCTGCCGGTTCTGCAATTCTGTGCATCATATTTTTACCCAGGCCTCACAGGAGAGGGATCCTTTTTCAGTGTCCTCAAAATATGATCTGCAAAGACAGGTATGGACTCATGCTTATAGCTGTACATATATTACCATGCAGGGAAACCTTGATTCTGGAAGTAGTTACGATGTTACAAAGGTTCAAGGAGGCCATGTGCCCTGCAGGGGCCTCACACAGGTGTTTTATCTGGGAGTGCTCGCCAGTGTGCTTGGAGATGGCTTCATTCATAAACACAGGCTCCCTTCCTATGCCTGCTAATCTTTAAGTTCTGACTCATCTGGGCTGAGCACCTTTGTTCTTTTGATGGGGAATTTCCATTCATTGGATACACTTTATTCTTTTTTTTTTTTTTAAGGGGTTGCCTTTCTAAATATTTTGGTTAACTTTTGAGATTTTTCTGCTTTTAATAAGGTGGTTTCCTTTTTATTTGGTTAAATCTTTGGCTTGGAAAGATCAGAGTAACCACCTGTGTTGGTGAAATTTCAAGTCTACCACTGGTAATAAAAGCCACAATAGTAGTTGGGAAAAAAGTCATCATGAAAAGTCTTGTCCGCCCCCTTTATCTGTCCTGTTCTTATAAATAGAGAGTAAATGTTAAAGTGGAAACCAAAATATTGCCCCAAGTAATAAAAATTTTTTCTGATGTTGAACAGCATTTATTACTATCTTGGTATTTAACGTATCTATTTTTGCCAAGCAAATGGTGTTATGATTTTGAGCGAGATAACAGGTAAGATTGAAGAGTACTACCCTTTTCCCTTCTCTGAACTTCTGTTGAATCTCAGTTAGCACAGCTTAGGCCAGCGAGGACTTGGTTACTCTCCTCTATTAGTTTTGAGTAACTTGCAAGTGTTTTTCTCACTAGATTATCAGCTTCTGTGCATTTTGGCTTCTCTTATTACGTATAGTATATAAATGTTGGGCACAAGGCACCTTCCTAGATCCTTCTTGTTGAGCCTTCTGATGTTCGTGGAAGAATTCTATGCACATAATTATTCCTCTTTGGAACCGTATGCAGACTCTGACATTGCTCCACAGAGAGTCTAGGATTGTGAGCAGGACTTCCAGGTAACTTTGCAGAGCTTCTATTTTCTCATTTATAATGTGGGAAGAATATCTGTCTAAGTCCTGGCATTAAAGTGAAGGTCAAGTAGAGAGCCATTGGGAGCTTTCTCAACCAGTGCGGATGGTGTTTGTCAGAAAGCAGAGCTGGATTTGTTGAGTGCTGGGGTTTCCCTCTGTTTTCCTTGCCTCCTGTCTCAGAATTCAGACTCAGGTAAAAAATGCAACAGCCCCAAACACAGCTGCCATCCCTATGTACCTTTGACTAAGATGGAAGGGCACTGGAAAATGTGCTGATTGATAGCTGGTTGTAGTAATTTGCAGGGTTCAGTTTGCAGCAGCCAAAGCATGTAGTCTCTGGGGTGGGTAGACTCTCGCTTCCTCCAACATTTTGTTTGAACCACCTACTTCCTTGTTTCCCACATAGGGGCTCCTCTACCTCTCACACCTTGCCTCAGTGGACTGGGAAGGGGCATCTTATCATGGACCGGGTTTGCCTTTATGTAAGCTCTGAAGACCTCTGCTTCAGCTGCCTTCCTTGCACAGAACAAATTAAGTCAGCAGTTTTCTGCCCAAACCCTTCCATATTTCTATTTTACATTTGACATGTAGCTAACCCCACAAGGCCTTTTGCCTTTAGTCACAGATATTAAAGATGGGAAAGGCTTTAAACCTTAGTCAGTCTACATACAAGGAAAACGAAGTCCAGAGCGGTTGAACAACTTGCCTGTGGCTGCAGTTTGTTACTTATAGAACCGGGACTAGAACCCAGCTCTCGGGCAGTCAGCCAACATTCTCCACTTCTCTATGCTTTTGTATGAAGTGAGATGCAGATTTAGTATAACTTGGGATATAATCTATCCATGCACACAATTTATTCATTTATAAACATCAACGTGTAAGCACTGCTGTAGGAGGCAGAGTGGTATGATAGAGAGACGGCATATGCTCAGAGGTTTTGAGCTCTAGTCCTGCCTGCACCAACTAGCTGGGCTCCTGGCAAGTCAGTCTGCCTCTCTGGGCCCCATGTATATGTTTTAAAATAAAAAATTTGGATTTCAAGTCTCCTCCCAGGTTTACAAATCTGAATCTGCTACTAAATTGAATTATATTTAAAGAATTAAAGATATTTCATAATGAATGCCAGGTCATTTTGAAAAATGAGTAGTTACTTCATAAGTTCTTGTTTTGATAATTTCAGATTTTCGCATGTCAGTTCATTAGGAGATGAACTGATACTCTGAGGGTGAACAGCTTTGAACTACAGAAGCAAATGGCTCTGGTAGAATATGAATGAATGTCCACCACGTATGTTCCAAGCAGGACATCCTCACTGGCTTCACTGAAGAGCCTTGTACGTGTCCTGCTGGACAGCTGTCCTCTCTCTTGCCCCTCCCTTGTAGGCACCCAAGCAGAAAGATGGGGCTCTGGAGCCCAAACAATGGTGACAGCAATCACAGTTCCTTATCCCACTTTGAGAAGTCACTCATTTTCTATCCCAACTTCCACTCACCTGCGAGTGGAGCCAGTCACTTTGCCAACAGACCCAGTTCCCTTGGGGCTTTTCAGTGTACAAGGCCTCATGAATGCTGACCAGTGGAAAGACCAAAATGTGCTCAATTCAGTTATTCATATTAATCAGGGGAGCTGCCTTATGAATAATTCTAAGTTGCTACAAATCCACAAATCTTTTTCACAGTGCCTGCTTGCATTAAGCTCTCCATAAATGTTTATTGAATGACTGAATATGTTAACATACAAATGAATATTTTGCAATAGGTTTTTGGTATTTATATTTGTACATCTGTCTGTTGAATGTTCTAAGGATTTGCAGCAGTCCTCCCCAAATTCTGAAGGCACGCTATTAAAACAAGCCTCCAAGACCAAGAAAACCAGAGCTTACCATGGTTCCTCTGCTCTCCACTGATGGTAAGGAATGGGGTGGTATCATCTCAGCTGATATAAGCCTCCAGCCTGACGCCAGTCCAGCATAGAGCCTTGAGACTCCTGACATACACGGTGCTTGATTTGGATGGTCAAACACTTATTCTGGGTTTCTAGCTGTCTCCTCTGGCTATGGTCAGAGCTATGGATTGGTAAGCAACATGGCCCTTAAAGACGTTCATGCCTCAATTCCTGGGACCTGTGACAATGTCATGGCAAAAGAACTTTGCAGATGTAATTGGACCTTACAATGGGGAGATTACCCAGAACTGTCCAGGTGGGACCAGTGAAATCACATGAGCCCTCAAAAGCAGAGAAACTTCTTCGGCTAGAGTCAGAGATGAGGCAGAAGGAAAAGTGGAGAGATTCGAACCAGGAGAAGGAGTTCATGTGCCCTTGCTTGTGTAAAGAGAGAGGAGCAATGAGACAGGAATTAGGGGGCCCTGAGGAGCTGAGTGGCTGCCGGATGACGACTGGGAGGAAGTGGGGGGCTTTAGTTCTACAACTACAAGAACCTGAATTCTGCCAACAAACTCCATAAGCTCAGAAGTGGAATCTTCCCAGGGTCTCCAGGAGGGGCTGCAGCCCTGCTAATGCCTTGATTTTGGCCTGTGGGATCCTAAGCAGAGAACCAGCTGAGCTGCATCTTGCCCCAACTTCTGACCCAGGGAAACTGAATAATAAATGGGTATCAATTTAGGGCATCAGGCTTGTGGTAATTTGTTACAGCAGCACATGAATACAGAAGCAAACAAGCGTCACTGTGACTTTGGTCATTGCCTTCAGCTCTTGGGACCCTGTTTACCCCCTGCACATGGAAGAGGTTGAACTAGATGATCCCTGATACCTCTCCCAGTGCTCAAGTTCTAGGATTCACTATTGAAAATTGAGTTGATAAAAGTACCAATATTTTTTGAAATATAGCTTTGGCTCAACTGGACTGTGTTTAGACAGCTGCTTTACAACTTGAAATCATGCCACCTTCTGTGTTTTATTCCTTTTCTGTAAACAGGGATAACAATCCTGGCTTTACAAGGTTTTAGGGATTAAATGAGATAATGTGTGGACAAAACCTGGCTCATAATGTGTGCTTGACAAACACCACTTCCCTTTCCTATGTCATTTTAACAGTTCTGCCATTGCAAGTTGTGTTGTCCAAAGAAGTACAAGAAGGCATCTCAGCCATTTTCAAGGTTTATGTCCTTATTGTGGCTGAGACTTGGGTCAGAACTCCAGGGACAAGAAAATGACCAGGACTTGTTACGGTTATGAGAAACCTGGTCAGCCCACACAGCTGCCAGAAATTTGCTTACCTTTTAGGCCCAGCAGCTGGCCAGGAGCCTCTGCCAGCATGCTGAGCAGTTAGGGGAACCCAAAGGGCAGGGGACTGCTGTCCAGCTGGGGCCAGGAGCTGGGCTCTTTCCTACTAGGAGTTCACTTGGTTCAGTTCCATGGCCATGGTTGGCTTCAATTTGGGAGGTTGGGTCACTTCCTCTGGCATTTTGGTATCATTATAGACCTTTCCCAGTTCTCTGCTGTATGTACTTCCTGGGATTTGCCATTTTGAATTCATAAATCTGACTGCTTCAGAGAGAGACACTATTTTTTTTTTCAGTGGGCCCTTTGCTTTTCTGAATCTGGAGTTAAGCTTTTTTTGTCTGTCTTGGTGACACCCCCTTTCCACTCTGGGAGCTGGCACTGAGGAACCATTAGGTCAGTCATTTTTTCAAGGATGATGGGGTCTGAGCACAGGCACGAACATGAGAACCTCGTAGGTCTCCTGTTTCCACCACTCTTAGTCCTCTCTGCTGAGCTCACTGATGTTGTGGTGTCCTCAGCAGGTGCCTGGTTCTCTGGATCCTTCTGGAGGCAACTTGAACCTTCACCAGGAACCTCACTAATAAGGAAACTCGCATTATTTCCTCATTCTTGGATAGATGTGACTAATGACTAGTACACCACCAACTGTCTGTCTAAGTAGGCCCATCTTTGGAAATGGTAGCAAGAAGCAGTTTATTTAAATGTAAATTGGGAAAACATCTAGCTTCAATTCAATAAAGTCTTGATCTTTAAAATGACGTCCATGTATTTATTGGAATAATGAGGTTGAAATTTTAGCTTGGAAAATCTGAGGGACTGCTCCTTACTTGTGTTAGTCCTCCTTACTGGGTTCACAGGAATTTAAATGTGAGAATTTAATTGCGTGGAAGTGAAATACTCAGGATTAGCAGGTATTTTACAGACTTGGAGCTCAGCAGGCTGAGTTTAAATTCTGGCTCTACACCTGACTATGTGACTTTGGGCAAGTTACTAACCTTTCTGTGTCCCAGTTTTCTCATCTGTAAAGGTTGTTATGAAGATGAAAGGAATTTAAATATGTAAATATGCAAAGTATTCAGAACTTTGCTTGGCACAAAGCAAGTGTATTATATAAGCGTTTGCTGTGATCGTGGGATCCTATCAGAGTTTTTGTAATGACCAGAAACTGCAGATGCTCTGAGCCAATCTTCTGCATTCGAACAAATCAGCAAGGCTATGATTGAGCAAACCTCAGGATTAACCTTCTCACCTGAAGTCCTCCCTCTGGTATCTGCTGTGGTGTCCCAGCCCTTCTACAGAGTCTCTCAATCACATAAAACTTTTGGAACTGGCTAGCAGTAATTCTCCAAACCAGGTGAGGTTACTGCCTTCTTTCTCATGCATCGAGATTGCCATTCCATATGGATAAACCTTTTTAAAAATATACTTTTTAGTACTCAGTTTAAACAAATTATGTCAATGGTTTTATTGGCTCAAGATCAGCAAAAGAAAAAAGGGGGGAAAAAAGCTCTGCCTTTCAACAGAGCAATCAAAAATGCTGAATTTGTCTTCCCCCTTGAAGATTTATTTATGGCTTTCTTTTTGGAATTCTTTCCTTTGGTGGTTAAGACATGCACAGTGTCTTTGAAGTGGGCTAGACATGTTTTCTGCATGTGTGAGCAGCTGTTTGCCTCTCTGCAGGGCTGGTTTAGATAAATCATTTTTCCTTATGTCCCGTCATCAATAGAGGGGTCTTGCACAGGACTTTGCATATGATTTGGTCATGGTGGACAAAAAAGGGGATTTCAAAGGTGGATCCTTGGCCCCACTGAGAATAGTAGTCTTCTAATGTTACTTGCAGGCAGCAGTTTTTTCAAGTCTTTGTAACCTGGGTGAGGGGGTGCAATTGCACCGGGACAGTAGGCTCATGATCTGCCCTGTTCTTGTTTGTTTCCATGTTGCTTCTGTGTCAGAAGCTACTTTGTATCAGTCCTACATAGGAGAAAGCCAAGCCTACAGTGCAAAAGATCATAAAAATGTAACTGGGAAGCCTTTCCTATTAGCTCCAAGTTCTAGCATATTCCTCTGGATTATGTTTTCATTGTGATTATGAGTTAGTTCCAATTGTGATTTAACAGTGATCTTTCCTGTCTCTGCTTTTATTCTTAAAGCCAAATCTGTGATTCCATAACAACAAAATTTCTGAAAAAGAAAGAAATTGATCCCATTTACGATAATATCAAAAACAGTGAAGTACTTAGAGTACTTAAAAGTACTCTGAAAACTATAAGACATTAATGAAAGAAATCAAAGAGTTCACATATAAATGGAAAGGTATCCCGTGTTCATGGATTGGAAGAATTAAATAAAGATGTTAGTATGCTGAAATTTGTCTATAGATTTAATACAACACTTATCAATTTTTTACAGAGGTAGAAAAGCACCCCCAAAATTTATATGAAACCACAAAAGACCTCGAATAGCCAAAGAAATCCTGAGAAAGAAGAACAAAGCAGGAGGCATCATACTTCCTGATGTCAAGTTACAAAGCTGTAGGCATCAAAACAGTATGGTACTGGCATAAAAATAGACAAATAGACCAAAGGAACAGGATTGCAAACATAGAAATAAACCCAAGCATATACGGTCAACTAATATTTGACAAGAGAGCCCAGCCAGAATACTCAATAAAAAAAAAATAGTTTCTTCAATAAACGGTGCTGTGATAATTGAATATTCACATGTAAAAGAATGAATCTGGACTTCTATTTTACACCACACACAAAAATTAACTGAAGATATATTAAAGACTTAAATATAAGACCTGAAACCATTAAACTCCTAGAATACAATGTAGAAACAAAGCTCCTTGACATGGGCTTTGGTAATGATTTTTTTTAACATAACACCAAAAATACAAGCAACAAAATAAAAAATAAATAAGCAGGGTTATATAAAACTAAAAAGATCTGCTCAGCAACAGAAATCATCAACAAAGTGAAAAGACAGCATACAGAATGGAAAAAAGTATTTGCAAACCACATATCTGATAAGGGGTTAACATTTAAAAACATAAAGAACTTGGTTCTGGTCAAGATGACAGTGTAGGTGAATGCTGTGCTTGCCTCCTCTTATGACCACATCAAAGTTACAACTAAACTGCAGGAAAACCATTGTTGCGAGTTGCCTGAAGTCTAGCTGAACAGAAGTCCTACAACTGGGGACATACAAATCAAGCCACCTCAAGACTGGTAGGAGGAGTGGAGACATGGTCAGGCAGGTCCCACAACAGTGTGTGGCCATTGAGAATCAGGAGGGATATCTTGGCTGTGGAGATCTCCTGTAAGAGTGAGGGGCCCAGCCCCACACCAGGCTCCCCAGCCCAGGTTCCAGTGCTGGGAAGAGAAGTCTCCATGACTTCTGGCTGTGAAAACCAGCAGAGATTATTGCTGAGTGAGACAAAGGGTAGCTGGAGTCACAGACATTTCTCTTAAGAGGTCCGAGCACAGACTTACTGATGAACTCACTCTCTCTGAGCTCTAGTGCTGGGACATCAGCTTGAAAGGCTCTAGGGAGTTACAGGGAAGAACTGAGTTGTCTGGCTTCATAATGAGGGCTGGAGGAACACGTTCTCTCAGTCAGAAGTGCTGGCAGAATCCATTTTTTTTGTTGTTGTTATTGTCTCACCCTCTCCCCTCCTGGTGTGCAGATACAGGTGGCTGCCATGTCTGAGTCTCCATCAACCTGGCTAACTCCAGTTGCCCTGCCCTGGTGATTTCATGAGACCCCACCCCACCCAATCTGTGGGCCTCACACAAGCCAATTTCAGCATTTTTTTCCCCATACAAATGGCTTGTCTTGGCTCATGCTATGGACTTTACTAAAATCTCTCCAAAGTTCACAAATCCCAAACAAGCAGCGTGTAGCTTTTGTGTGTCCCATACCTCTTGATGAGCAAGCAGCTCCAAGCCTGGCACTAGGGCAGCTGGCCTCTGTTTGCAGATTGGCCTCTTAAGTCACCTCTAAGCTCAATGCAGGTGGTGGCCACCTGTGGATTATATGGTGATTATTGCCAGCTGGCTTTGGGCAGGGCACAGGCTGTGACTGGACCCCTTCCCAAGGACCGTTATCCTTGGGGGCTGGCTTCAAACCTAAGTGGAGCTGAGGACAGCATCTGAAGATGACACACTCAAAGGACAGACTCAGTGGGTACAAGGGCCCTGCTAATTTGAATCCTGCTTGGTAAGGTTACCTCTCACCAGCCAGTCCTCACAACCAACCGGTCCAAGTGTCAGTCCTTCCCAATGACATACAAACAGCAACCAAGGCTCACCTATAACAGGAAGAGAGCACACACAACCTATACAGGGAACACAATTGGAGCACTCAGCCCAGGTAACCAGTGAAGACTGTGCCACTGGGCCTCACAGGACACTTACTACATAAAAAAAAAAAAACACTCTACTAAGACTGCAAGACAGAGCATCCCTATCTAATACACAGAAACAAATACAGAGAGGCAACCAAAATGGGGAGACAAAGAAACATGTCTCAAATGAAAGAACAGAATAAAGCTTTAGAAATAGAACTAAACAACATGGAGACAAGCAATCTACCAGATGCAGAGTTCAAAATACTGGTTATAAGGGTGCTCAATGAACTTAGGGGGAGAGTAGATGAACTCAGTGAGAACTTTAACAAAAAGGTAGAAAACATAAAAAGAAACTAGACAGAAATGCAGAATACAGTAATTGAAATGAAGAACACGTAAGAGGGAATCAACAGTATAGCAGATGAAGCAGAGGGTTGAAACAGCAATTTAGCAGATAAAGTAGCAACAAGTACCCAATCAGAACAGCAACAAGAAAAAAAGAATTAAAAAATCTGAGGATAGTTTAAGGAGCCTCTGGGACAACATCAAATGTAAAAACATTCTCACCATAAGAATACCAGAGGAGAAGAGAGAGACCAAAGAATTGAAAATCTACTTGAAGAAATAATGACTAAAGCTTTCCCTAACCTGGTGAAGGAAATAGACACATTAGCCCAGGAAGCTCAGAGAGTCCCAAATAAGATGAACCCAAAGAGGCCCACACCAAGACACATCATAATTAAAATGGCAGAGATTAAAGACAAACAGAGAGACTCTTAAAAGCAGTATGAGAAAAGCATCTAGTTACCTATAAGGGAGCTCCCATAAGACTGTTAGCTGATTTTTCAACAGAAACTTTACGGGCCAGAAGGGATTGGAATGAAATAGTCAAAGTGATGAAAAACAAGGACCTACAACCAAGAGTACTCTACCCAGCAAGGTTATCAATTAAAATTGAAGGTGAGATAAAGAGCTTCTGAGACAGGAAAAAGCTAAAAGAGTTCATCAACACTAAACCAGTATTACAAGAAATGTTAAAGGTACTTCTTTAAGAAAAAGAAGGGGGAAAAGAGAACATAACTGTGAATATCAAAATGGCAATAACTGCATATATATATCAACAATTACTTTAAATGTAAATGGATTAAATGCTCCAATGAAAAGATAGGGTAGCTGAATGGATAAGAAGACAAGATCCTTACATATGCTGCCTAGAAGAGGCCCAGTACAGATCAAAAGACACATAGAGACTGAAAATAAAGGAATGGAAAAAGATATTTCATGAAAAAGAAACAAACAAACAAAAAGCTGGGGTAACAATACTTATACCAGACAAAATAGACTTTAAAAGAAAGGCTATGGCAAGAGAAAAAGAAGAACCCAATTATCCCACTTCTGGGTATTTATCTGAACAAACCCAAAACACTATTTCTAAGGAACACATGAATTCATATGTTCGTTGCAGTGTTATTTGCAATAGCCAAGATATAGAGGTTACCTGGGTGTTCATCATTGGAAAAATAAAGAAGAGGTGATACGTATATACAATGGAATATTACTCAGTCATAAAAAATGAAATCTTGTTATCTGCAACAACATGGATGGACCTAGAGAGTACTGTGCTGAATGGAGTAAGTCAGACAGAGAATGATAAATGCCATATGATTTCACTAACATGTGGAATCTAAATAACAAAACCCAAACAAACCAAACAGAAACAAACGCATAGATACAGAGAACATTTTGATGGTTGTCAGATGAGAGAATATTGAGGGGTGGGAGAAAAAGAGGAAGGGATGACTAAGTACAAATTTACAGTTACAGAATAGTCGTGGGGATATAAAGTACAGCATAAGGAATATAGTCAATAATATTGAATAACTGTATAATGTCAGATTATGTTGTATATAAATCACCTTGTTGAACACCTGAAACTAAAATAATATTGTATGCTAATTGTAATTGAAACATAAAAAATAATTTTTAAAAATATAAAGGACTCATACAACTCATAGCAAAAAAAAAATAATCCAATTAAAAAATACATGAAGAACCTGAATAGACAGTTCTTCACAGAAGATATACAAATGGTTAACTGGTACGGTCAACATAACTAGTCATTAGGGAAATGCAAATTAAAACCACACTGAGATATCACCTCACCCCTGTTAGAATGGCCACCATAAAAAAGACAAGAGATAATAAATGCTGGCATGAATGTGGAGGAAAAGAAAACCCTTGTGCAGCATTTGTGGGATTGTAACTTGGTATAGACACTAGAACCTGGGGGATGTTCAAAAAATTAAAAATAGAACTAGCATATGATTCAGCAATTGCACTTCTGGGAATATATCCAAAGGTAACACAAACGCTAACTTGCACGAACACTGTACCCCCATGTTTATAGCAGCATTATGTACAATAACCAAGTCATAAAAACAATGTAAATGTCCATTGTTGAAGGAATGGATAAAGAAATTATGGTTTATATATATATCTATCCCACAAGTTCTTTATTCATTTAGCTCCCCCCCGCCAAAGGAGGAAATCCTACCAATTGTGAAAACATGGACTTTGAAGTGAATATGGACTTATGTTAAGTGAAGTAAGTCAGACAGAGAAAGACAATATTGTATGATCTTACGTACATGTAGAATCTAAAAAAATTATTAAAAACAAACAAAGAAACAAAATGCATACTCTCCCTAAACTTGTAGAAAAAGAGACCAGACTTATGGTTACCAGAGGTAGGAGTTAGGGGGCGGTGGGGAAGTGAGAAGAAGGTGGTCAAAAGGTACATACTTCTAGTTATAGGATAAATAAGTTACTAGGGATGTGATGTATAACATGATGACTTCAACATTTCTGTATGGTATATAAGAAAGTTGATAAGAGTAAATTCTAAGAGTTATCATCATAAGGAGAAAAAATATTTCCCTTTTACTCTTTTCTTCTTTTCTTTCTATTTTGTCTACATGAGAAGATAGATGTAAGCTAAACCTATTGTGGTAATCATGTCACAATATATGTAAATTAAACCATCATGCTGTATACCTTAAACTTGTTTAATACAGTGATATATGTCAAATATTTCTCAGTAAAACTGGAAAAAATAAAAAGGTCTTGAGATATAGAAAAAGCTTTTTAAATTTAAATTGTGTACAGTTATAAAATAATCTTTAATTTTAATTACATGTTAATTAAATGTGATATGCATTGAAGTAAATATAACCATCTCATAGTGAGCATTCAATACTTTATAGTAATGACTATCATTATTACATGTTGCTTTAAACAGGGGTTTCAGAGAAATAAAATCTCAAAGATTGCATCAATTATTCTACACAGCAATCTCTCTCAGCACTGTTTTTTCTCTGAGCCTGTCAATATTCCTATCACTTTCCTGTCTTAAAACAAACAAACAAACTCTGATGTTTCTGTATCTACTGTGGCTACCACATACTTTTTCCTCCCTTACAAAGTCAATATCCAAGAAATTAACTTTGCCAACTTTTCCTCACTCTATTTTCAAACTTTGACCCTCCACTGTCAGGCTATGTGCCACCAATAGCCACTGACACCATCATATCCTCCTACTGCTGTGTCCAGTGGCCTCTGACCTTTCATCTCCACCAGCTGCTCTGTCATTTGTTTCTGTGGCTCTGCGCAGTTCACAGTGCTGTCCAGAATGGTGGTAAACTGGGCAGAGGGTTACTGAACACTTGAAATGTGGCGGTGTGCCAAGCAACTGAATTGTTCATTTAATTTTAATTGTTTTATATTTAAATTTAAAAGTAGATGCTTAATTTAGTTTTTAAAAAAGTCAAGTATGATTGGAAAAACTTGAGTCTGTGAATCTGGTTTTTCAACTGTAAATTTCATGAAATCTAAATACCAAGCAAGCATTTCTAAGGAAAATTTAGCATATGAATTGAGATGAGTTTTAATTGTAAAATACAAACCAGGTTTCTGAGATCTGACTTGAAAAAAAGAAAGTTAAACCTATTAATTTTTTTTTATATTAGTTACATTTGAAATCAATATTTTGGCTATATGGACTTAAACAATCTATTATTAAAATTGATTTCACCTGTTTTGATTTTCTTTTTAAATTGGTGACTAGAACTCAGTGGGTTGAATTTTATTTAGATTAAGTGGCACAGCTGTGGGCCATTTGCTCCTGGAAATTATCTCCTCCCATGACTCCTGAGCCCGAGCCTCTCCTTGTTCTCTCCGACATTCTTCCTATCTTTCCTGAGCATGACCACTCCTCAGTGTTCGTGCTTCCCAGCGTTCTGTTTTTTGTCCTGTTCTCTTGTCACATGACACATTTTTGCTGATTGATTCCCCCATGCCCCATTTGCTCCAATGTGTACAACCTCTAACAGTTGCCTGAAACTCTCTGTGGGACAATTCCAGCAGAATGTTTTCTGACATCTCATACTCAACCTGTCCTCAGTTCATCCCATTCTCTTCCCTCTGAATCATGATCCTCTTCCTAGCTTTTCTCTCCCTGTGAATTGTGCCATTATCATCTGCGCGAGAAACCAGGGCCAGACTAGAGTCCTCCCTCTCCCTCATGCCCTGATCTATCAGATACTGAATCCCACAGCGTCTCTTTAATAAATGAACTTCCAGTTGGCCTCTTCTTACCTGCCCCAGGCCTGACTGAGCCTCAGCCCTCCTGTCTCTGCTCCCTCCACTTGTTATCTAGTCTCCACATCTAGCCAGAGTGAAGTGTCTAAAACACAACCCAGCAGCGCTCCCCCACTTAACACTCTCCATTGATGCTGATTTATTAGAAAAAATTGTTAAATGCTTTTTTTTAGACTATGCCAATTAATTTTTTTATTGAGGTATAATTGATAAATAACATTATATTGCTTTCAGGTATACAATACAATGCTTCAATATATGTATAGATTGCAAAATGATCACTACAACAAGTCTAGTTAACACGCATCATTACAAATAATTACAATTTATTTTCTCGTGCTAAGAAATTTACTCCCATTATAGCCCCTCCCCTACTCAAAATATTGCTCATAGCAACTTATCTCACTGTCTTGTAATTTCTGGTTTACTTCACTACATTATCTATTAGACCATAATATTTTTAGGGTAGAGGCTGGATTATATATATATATATATATTTTTTTTTCACAGCCTAGCACAGAGTCTACAATAAAGAACATGTTAAAAATCTCTTGAATTAATAAATAAATGCATATCCTCAATTTACTAGAATATCCTCTGGCAGGAATTCCTTTGTCAAGAAAGCAAGTAGTAAGAAGACAAATACATAGTAGGAATTTATTTAAAATAATCTCGTGAAGTATGTTCTAAGATTGCTATAGATTTAGCCAATAATTTATACTTAGCTTGTCATTATAATATTGAAAAGAAATTATTGTGTATAGAATGTGAATTCGAAGATCTTGAATCAACAATGAAAAATTTAATTAGTTAATTTATTACTATTTTTTCCCTTAGCATGTGTGAGGCCTGTGCTATAGAATAAAGTAGAAAAGTGGACCAATATATTTTATTAAAATTCTCAATGATGACAATAAAATTGTTCTGGTGAATATTTAACTTAAAAGAAAGCCCAGTTAACTAGACATGGAATTTTGCAGGAGTTCCCTGAGATAATATGACATATTCCCCTCCTCTCACAGCAAAGTTTCAGTTCCATTAATCATGACTGCTTGGACACTTCAACCAACTAATGGAAATAATAACCACCACACTCTCAGGAGATCTATTGATTTCTGGATCCCTTTGTTATTCATAACAGAGATCAGACAGTTTTCACCCATCTGGACAGATTTTGTTCATCAGTGTGTGTGTGTCACATGTGTGCACAGAAAAAAGACTTGCCAAGTTCCATCAACCAGAGTCTTTAAGGAGCATGTGAGATGTCCTGTTTTCTTTTTAGGAGAAGCCCTGGTGTGCACTGCCTTTGATCTGTTCTTGAGATGGCCCTGCATTGTTAGGGCAGAGTGGGATGAACTCACTGAGACTGTGGAGGGGTCAGTAGTTACTTTGGCTCAATAATATAAAGCCATACTTTAGAATAGTAAAAGGCCATTAACTCTGTCCACAGTTTGTTAGATTGGCAACAAGATAATAAATCTCAGTTTGTCAATATCATCAGTGTGCTTTGAGGCAAAATTTGCTGACTGGGCAAGTAACAAAGACATTTAATTCATGTTCACATGTCTCTAAAATGTTGCATAAAAGTTGGTGTGCAATAGGACATAATAGAAAATGTTAAAGAATTCTTTCAAAATAGGCTTTGATAACCCAAATTTGATGTCAGTCCTACTGTAATAGGTTTTCCTTTTAGGTTCTATCTGTGTGATGTGAACCGTGAAGAGATTAGTAAGAGTCCAATGTCAAGTCAAACCACTTGTAAGAGTAGATGGGGTGAAACAAATGTATATATAGTTTGCCAAAAGTGAAAATTTGTGGGTGACTTGGAAGGATGGAGTGAAGTAGTGGCTGATCTATGCTCACTGAGTAGGAGTAGGACAGGCTGTTGCAGTTCAAGTCCAAAGTCCCTGACCTTCTGGGTCAGGTGGGGTGGCAGTCAGACCTGTAGCAGCTCTGGCTTTCTAAGCATCTCTTCCTTGGTCTTCAGTTTAGTCTGCTGATCATCTGTGTCATCATGGCTGGAGAAGACAGTGTAAGACAGATGTTGTTCTCATCTGTCACTGGTTTCCCCCACTTCACATCCCCCTTCCCTTCCTGGGGACTGGCCTTGCTGATTTCCAGCTAAGCGCTAGGCCCAGAGGTAGCCAATCTGCACAGATGCATTGTCTAGCTCCCGTAATGGCAGAAGGGCCATTTCCTGTAAAAAATCTGTATTCCACATCACTCAGTGTGGTCTGCTGCTTTGGTTTACCCTGGCTGAAACATATATTAGTTGTTTCTGAGAAGAAAAGGACTGGGAGGAAGAAGGCAGCCCATGCTTCTCTGACCAGAGATGACTGAATAGGAGGCAGGAGTGTAGCTCTGGGGTGCAGGTGAAGTAAGAAATGGCTGGGATGGGTGTTAGACTGCCATCTGTTATAATCAGAAGACTTTTAAGAGTGTCTGTTATGGGGAATTTTGGAACTAGGCAGACTCTCCTCTTTCTGCAGGTGGGCATTGTTGTAAGGCAGAGGAATGGAGCAACTTTTCAGCAACTTCTGATGGGAGATGGCTGTAGTTAAAGAATGGTGATATCCAGGACAGGAGATTGCAGTTTAAGCCCCAGCCCCAATACATTTGCAAGAAGTTTGACCTTGACAACTTGCTTAAACTCTTCACTCCACTACTTCACTCCATGCTTCCAAGTCACACACAAAATCATGATGGATCAAAGTATTGGGGAAATAGCAATTCCTCTGTTGTTTGCTTTTGGATGATTAGGCAACATGATTTTTGTTTTAATGCCATACAATTCACAAAGTGCTATGTGAAGGTTATTTTTATTGGTGTTTGTTAAAATAGTAGAACATTGGATTTACACTTATCTATCTCTATCAATGCTATGAAGGAAAGTCATAAAAGCAATGACTTTGTCAGCTAGTGAGTAACCACCTAGGACACTGTGATAGGTATTGTAAGCATGCCTCTGTCTCCTTCCCAGCCAGACTAGACCCTGGTATTTGTTAGACTGTGTATCAACAGGAATCTGCAGAAATTGGTAGGCAGAGATAATATAAATAGATCCTCATGTAGGCAGGAGACAGCTTCTCCACCTCAATGTCAAGAAGTGATTTTCTCACAGCTTGTCCCCACTCTCATGGCAGAGAGAATGAGATTTGTTATTTTAAAATCTCATAAAGATTTAAAAACCAAACTCAACTGGGATCTAGCATGGAAATTTTTACCAGGATATATTTCTCAAAGACTCATTTTCATTGCATTACCATTTAAAAATAGCTGAATTCATAAACATCTACTGTGCAGTATTGAACTTGTCTCATTTCAGAAGTGTTCTGGGAAAAGTCTGACATTTCACAGGGAGAGCTGTGAGTTAAAGTCTTCAGGTCAGCATCCTGGAGCATGGAATTATTTTGGTGACTATATTTGCAGACAAGGTCCAGTAAAAATCACTTATTTTCAAAGGCCCATCTGCATGGGGGTAGGCACAATGATGTCTCAGCTAGTGTGACAATCGTAAGATGAGTTGGTTTGCAAAATGCTGAGATAGGGAAGAGAGATAGAGGGGAAGAGAGCAGAAGGTGAATGCAATGGCTCCCAAGGCTCTCTGAAGAGAGAGGGAGGGACTAGGATCCTGATGGGATGCTCCCTGGAGGTGAAGTCATAAGGTGAGGAAAGCTGCTAGCTCAGACCTACCTTATGGGTTCAAGTCAGCATTCATCCTCTTGGTACCAGTCTGTGGGCCCATATAGGGCCCAGATTGTCTGTGGCCTCACCTCCAATGGTAAGGGAGGAGTTCTGACTGGCATTAGCCTGGGATGGTGGAGGGTCAGGAAGGTGGATCAATGCCCTCAGTGTGTGGCCCTAGAGTAAGCATCATTTTTCTTTTCTATATAGAGCTACTCTGCTGAAAAGTTCTCCAAGGACATCTAAATCCAAGTAAGCCTGAGGCAGAAACTCTGATGGCTCCCTCTACTTTACTTGTCATAGGTCTTAGTAAATATTTACTAATCCGATTTATTTACTCTGATATAAGGACAGTAATATGTCACTCCCATGCAATTCTAGTGGATTTTAGTTTATTTCTTGTAACAGACATGTAGATAGTCACCAGGTTCCCTGATTTTTGTTTTAGTTGCTAAAGATACATTTTACTTCAAAATTTAAAAAATAAGTTCATAAATTCAGTTTAGAAGGCTTCTTGTCCAAAGATGCACAATATCATAAAATGGAATTACTCACTGTATTGCACATGTACCTGAACACAGGTCTGAGGTGGATAAAAAGAAGCTAGAATGCTTCTGTTTTTCTCACCCTGACACCCACTGCTGACCATTACCCCCTGCCCTCCACCCAGGGTCATTGCCAAGCTGGGGTGTAGGTCAGGTGAAAGAAGAAGAAGAGGAGAAGGGGAAAAGGGAACAAGAAAAAGAGACAACAAAAAAGAAGAGGGGTAGAAGAGATGGGAACACAGGGAGGTGGTGGAGACAGGAGGCAAATGTGGGTGAATGTGTCAGAGTCTGCGGAGAGTGTTTCTGAAAGTTTCCACCTTTGAAAAAAATTAGTGCATCACGAAATTCCAGTCAAGTTGGTGGAGTAGGTGAACATTATGCTTGTCTCCTCCTAGGACTACATTAATATTACAACAAAATTACAGAACGATCAACATGAAGAACCATCTGAAGACTAGCTGAACATAACTTTTATAACTAAGGATATAAAGAGGAGGCCACATTAAGACTGGTAGGAGGGGTGGAGATGTAAAGTGGATTGGTCCCACACTCACATGTGGTGGTTGAACATTGGGAGGGATATCTTGGCTGTGGAGTTTTCCCCTGGAGAAATGAGGGGCCCTAGCTTCACACTAGGGTTCCCCAGTCCAAGATTCCAGTGCTGGGAGGAGGAATCCCCACAAAATCTGGCTGTGAAAATCAACGGGAATTCTGACAATGTAAGTGAAATGAAAGGGTGGTGGAAACCCAGATGTCCTCTTATATGGCTCACGCACAAACTCACTTGCTCTCAAGTACTCACCCTAGGCTCTGGCAGCTAAAGAGGTAACAGACATACAGGGAGAGACTGAACTGTGTGGCTTCAGGGTGAGGGCTGGAGGAATAGCCACCATTATCCCTGTGTTGAACCCTCTTTCTGAGCAGCCTACAGATAGGTGTCATTTTGTCTGTGTTAAACTCTCCCCACCCCCACTCACACACAGCCAAATCTGAATCTGTATTAGTCTGGTGAACTCCACTTGCCCCACCATGGTGACTCCCCATTCAACTTCTGCATCACTGGAGGCACTTTTGTGGCTGGTTAACCAGTCCTGCCCCTAACTTGGCCAGAGACTCTTTCAGCAGCAATCAACAGGGTTCAACTTGAGAGCCTCTGGAGACACTTCAGTGGCCAGCAACCAGCCACAGCTCCAGCTGCAGTATTTCTCGAACAAATCTCAGGGGTCCTTGGGCCAAAGGCAGGCAGTAGCTGGCCTTGGTGTGATTTGAGAGGTTTATGAGTGGCCACAAGCTCAGCATTGGTGCCAAATATAAATCTGCAGTAACCTGGTGAACATACATATGCCCCACCCTCGTGACTCCACGGGACCCCTCCTCACCTAACTTGCAAATCACTTGAGATCCTTTCAGCCGCTGAGCCTTATGGCAGCTTGCAGACAGGTGCCCATGAGGTGCCCCGGGCCAATTGCTGAGCTTCCCCAGGACTGGTCTTGCAGCAGCCAGCCTCAGTTTGCAGCGTGGCATCTCCCATATGCCTCTAAGTCCAGCACAGGAAATGACCAACCTTAGCTCCTACCAGGTATCCCTGGGCTGATCATAGGCAGTGGCTGACTTTGGCCTGCATGAAAGCCCCTTCCAAAGGGCCCCAGAACCAATACACTTGAAGGCTGGCATCAGATCACAACAGAGCACAACCTGATTAGTCCCACAAGAGGCCCACCTAAAGGGTGGTCACAACAGGGACATGAGCCTACTCTGTGAGGTAAGCCCTCACAAAGCAGCTTATATGACCATTCCTCACAGCCAGTCAGCCTGAGAGTTGATCCCATCCACTGATGTGCCAACAGTAATCAAGGCTCAGTTACAGTAGGAAGGTACACACAACACACACAAGGGATACTCCTGGAGCACTTGGCACAGGCGATCAGAGAAACTGCCACTGAACCACACAGGACACCAACTATATAAGGCCACCACCAAGATGGGGAGACATAGAAAATCTACTTGATACATAGAAACAAACACAGAGAGGCAGCCAAAAATGAGAAAACAAAGAAACACATCTCAAATGAAAGAACAGGAAACAACTTGAGAAAAAGAACTAAATGAATTGGAGGCAAGGCACCTACCAGATACAGAGTTCAAAACACTGGTTATAAGGATGCTCAGTGAACTTAGGGAAAAAATAGATGATCTCAGTGAGAACTTCAACAAAGAGATAGTAAGTGTAAAAAAGGACATAGAAATCATAAAAAAGAAACAGTCAGAAATTAAGACTATAAAACTGAAATGAAGAATACACTAGAAGGAATCGACATCAGAGTAGATGAAGCAGAGGATTGAATTAGCAATTTGGAAAATAAGGTAGCAGAAAACACTCAATAGGAACAACATAAAGGAAAAAAAATGTTAGGATAGTTTATGGGACCTCTGGGACAATATCGAACACAATAACAGTTACATCATAGGGGTACCAGAAGGAGAAGAGAGAGGCCAAGGAATTGAAAACCTATTTGAAGAAATAATGACTAAAACCTTACCTAACCTGGTGAAGGAAATGACACATAAGCCCAGGAAGCTCAAGAGTCCCAAACAAGATGAATCTAAAGAGGCCCATACCAAGACATATCATAATTAAAATGGCAAAAGTTAAAGACAAAAAGAGAGACTCTTAAAAGCAGTATGAGAAAAGCATCTAGTTACCTATAAGGGAGCTCCCATAAGACTGTTAGCTGATTTTTCAACAGAAACTTTACAGGCCAGAAGGGATTGGAATGAAATAGTCAAAGTGATGAAAAACAAGGACCTACAACCAAGAGTACTCTACCCAGCAAGGCTATCAATTAAAATTGAAGGTGAGATAAAGAGCTTCTGAGACAGGAAAAAGCTAAAAGAGTTCATCAACACTAAACCAGTATTACAAGAAATGTTAAAGGTACTTCTTTAAGAAAAAGAAGGGGGAAAAGAGAACATAACTGTGAATATCAAAATGGCAATAACTGCATATATATATCAACAATTACTTTAAATGTAAATGGATTAAATGCTCCAATGAAAAGATAGGGTAGCTGAATGGATAAGAAGACAAGATCCTTACATATGCTGCCTAGAAGAGGCCCAGTACAGATCAAAAGACACACAGAGACTGAAAATAAAGGAATAGAAAAAGATATTTCATGAAAATGAAATTTTTTAAAAGTTGGGATGACAATACTTAGATCAGATGAAATAGACTTTAAAACAAAGGCTATACTAATAAAAGACAAAGAAGAACATTACATAATGATAAAGGGATCAATTCAACAAGAGGATATAGCCCTAGTAAACATTTATGCACCAAATATAGGAGCACCTAAGTATCTAAAGCAAATACTGACAGAGATAAGGGAGAGATCGACAGTAATACAGTCATAGTAGGTGATTTTAATACTCTGTTGACACCAATGGACATATTCTCCAGACAGAAAATCAACAAGGAAACAGTGGCCTTAAATGATAAATAGGACCATATGGATTTAATTTTTAGAGTATTTTGTCCCCAAACAGCAGAATATACATTCTTCTCAAGTGCATATGAAACATTTTTCTAGATATACCACATGTTAGGCCACAAAACAAGTTTCAGTAAATTTAAGATTGAAATCGTATTAAGTATCTTCTCCAACCACAATAGTATGAAGTTAGAAATCAATTACAAGAAAAAAAAAACTGAAAAATACACAAACACAAAGAAGCTAAATGACATGCACTAAACAATAAATGGATTAAAATGAGATTGCAGAAGAAATAAAAAGATAACCTTGAGACAAATGAAAATGAAAACACAGCTACCCCAAATCTATGGGACACAGTGAAAGCAGTCCTAGGAGGGAAATTTATAGCAATTTAAGCCTACCTCAAGAAACAAGAAAAATCTCAAATAAACAATCTAATCCTACAATCTAAAAGGAACTGGAAAAAGAACAGCAAACAAAACCAAAAGCGAATATAAGAAAGGAAATAATAAAGATCAGAGTGGAAATAAACAAAATAAAGACTAAAAGAAATGATGCAAAAAATCAATGAAACCAAGCGCTGGTTCTTTGAAAAGACAAACAAAATTGATAAATCTTAAAGAATTTTAGACACTAAAAATACCAGATTCATCAAGAAAAAAAAGAGAGAAGTCACAAATATGTAAAATCAGAAATGAAAGAAAAGTGCAACTGACTCCACAGATATACAAAGAATTATAAGGAAATATTATGAGTAATTGTATATTAACAAATTGAACAATCTGGAAGAAATGGATACAGTCCTAGAAAGATACTGTCTTTTAAACTGAGTCAAGAAGAAACAGAAAATCTGAATCAACTGATTACTACTAATGATATCAAATCAGTTATCAAAAAACTCCCAACAAACAAAAGCCCTGGACTGGATGGCTTTATAGGCGAATTTTACCAAACATTCAAAGAAGAATTAACATCTAGTCTTCTCAAACTATCTCAAAAGATTTCAAGAGGAGAGAAATCTTTCTAACTCTTTTAACGAAGCCATCATTACCCTGATTCCAAAACCAGACAAAAACATTACAAAGAAAGGAAACTATAGGCTGATATCCCTGATGAACATAGATGTAAAAATCCTCAGGAAAATATTAGCAAACAAATTCAGCAATACATTAAAAATATCATACACCATGATCAAGTTGGATTTATTCCTGAGATGCAAGTTTGGTTTAATAGTCGCAAATCAATTCATGTGATACAGCACATTAAAAGAATGAAAGATAAAAATCATACAATCATATCGATAGATACAGAAAAAGTGTTTGACAAAATTCAACATCCATTTGTGATAAAAACTCTCAACATAGTGGAATAGAGGGAACATAACTCAACATCATAAAGGCCATATATGACAAACCCACAGCTAACATCATACTCAATGGAGAAAAGATGAAAGCATTTTTTAAAAAATCAAGAACAAGACAAAGATGTCTACTTTCACCACTTCTATTCAACACAGCATTCAGACAAGAAAAAGAAATAAAAGGCATCCAAATTGGAAAGGAAGAAGTAACTGTCCTTATTTACAGATGACATAATACTATATATAGTGGTCCCTAAAGATTCCACCATAAAACTATTAGAACTGATAAATGAATTTAGTAAAGTAGTAGGATACAAAATTAATATTCAGAAATTGGTTGCATTTTCATTTACCAATAATGAACTATTAGAAAAAGAAATTAAGAAAATAATCTCATTTATAATCGCATAAAAAATTAAAATACCTAGGAACAATTTGACCAAGGAGGTAAAAGATCTGTATAAATCATTGAAGAAATAAACTGAAGAAGATACAAATAAATGAAACATATATAATTCTCATGAGTAGGAAGAATTAACATTATTAAAATGTCCATATTATTCAAAGCAGTCTACAGATCCAATGTAACCTCTATCAGAATATCGATGACATTTTTCACAGAACTAGAACAAATAATTCTAAAATTTATATGGAACTACAAAGGACCCTGAAAACCATGGTAATCTTGAGAAAGAAGTTGGAAGTATCACACGACCTGATTTCAAGCTATACTACAAGGATTAGTAATCAAAACAGCATGATACTGGCATAAAACAAACACATAGATTAATGGAAGAGAATAGAGAGCTCAGAAACAACTCACACCTATATGGTCATTTAATCTACAACAAAGGAGGCAAGAATATACAATGGGATAAAGGCAGTCTAATCAATAAATATTGTTGAGATACAGGTAAAAAAAAAAAAAAAAAAAACAAAAAAAACAAAACCAACCTGGATCACCTTACACCATATATAAGAATAAAATCCAAATGAATTAAATTTCGATCTTTGGAAACATGGCAGAGTGAGAGACATCCCCAGATCTCTCCCCTTGAAATAACAATAAGCTGAACATCTAAAACTCAACAACAACAACAAAAACACCCAAACTGCACACCAACATCTCTGAGTGTGGGATCTGTACATAAGAGCTACCACAGGTCAGAGCCCTGGGTGTCAGACGGTAGATTGGGAGAAATAAAGACGTTGCCTTTCCCAGCTGACGGAGCTTCCTGTAGGAGGAAGAGGAGGGGAGAAAGAGTGGCGATATCTTTGAACAGCCCTGCCTGGGAAAGCTGTGAGCTCCCCATGGCTGGCTGGTGGCAGGGCCCAGTCATCAGGGCAGAAGGCAGAGAAGTGGGACAGCAGAGAAACAATAGTTGATTTTTATTGGCCCTGGTTGCAAAACCAAGGCTAAGCCTCCAACCCCCAACCCAGGAGGCCTATCCCCTCATACCTGCTGAGACTGAACAACACGGAGCTCTAGGGGAATCTGAGCAAACACTACCAAAACTGTTGCTAACACTGACAGGGAGTGAAATTGGGAGTAGCGAGCTTGATTAAATATCTATCAGAAAATAAAAAGGAATTTTTTAAGGCTTTATATAAAGCAGGGATCCAAAAGGCCTAGACGCCACCTACTTGAAACAAAAAGAAAAGCGCCTTCTTTGCAACGGGCTAAAGAAAAAAAGCAGAATACGTTTCCATTGATGCCCAGGCAGAGAAATAATCCATTAAACACCATGAACAACCAAGGCGACAAGGCATCTCAGAAAGAAAGAGAAAAATCTCCAGAAAATAAACTTACAGACATAGAAATATGCAAGTTATCTCAACCCAAAGAGGCCTTCACCAAGACACATTGTATTAAGATTATCAAAGACAGAATTCTCAGGGCAGCCAGGGAGAAGAAAACAGTAACTTATAGAGGAAAACCCATTAGATTATCGTCGGACTTCTCAGCACAAACCTTACAATCCAGAAAGAAATAGAATAAATATTTAAACTATTAAGTGAAAGGAACTACCAGCCTAGAATAATGTATCCAGCTAAGCTCTCATTTAGATATGAAGAAAAAATTAAGACTTTTCCAGACATACAAAAATTGAGAAAATTCTCCACTATGAGGCCTGCACTACAGGAAATACTGAAAGGGTCAGCTCTCCTAAAACAAAATGACAAAATAATAATAATAATAATAATAATAATAATAATAATAATAATAATTAGGAGTAAAGTGACTATCAGGCAAATAGAAGCAGAAGAGTGCAACCCTTACTAAGAACAGGGTATTATAGGCTTAAATAATAAGAAGGGAATTGTTATAACAAGATAGTAATGAATGTTCAGCATACATAGGGACAAAATGAATAAAAATGACTGTAAAGGGGGAGGATGCAAAGTTCCAAATTTGCAAAGGGGAATAGAGATAAGGCACACACAGAAGAAAATGAAAGACTCTCTTTATATAACTATGCTTTACATATTTGTAATGGTAATAACATACACGGAAGATTCAGAACTGAAGTATATAACATAAAACAAGAACCAGAAGCAAAACCCACAAAAGCCAACCAAAATAAAGAAAACAGAAACGAAAGGACAAAGAAGCAATGGGAACACCGAGATACCAGAAAGCAAAAGATAAAATGGCTGTAAGAAGACACCATATTTCAATAATCACCCTAAATGTAAACGGACTGAACTCACTAATAAAAAGGCATAGAGTTGCAGAATGGATCAAAAAACAAAACCCAACCATATGCTGCCTCCAGGAGATACATCTCAATTCCAAAGACAAATACAGACTCAAAGTGAAAGGGTGGAAAATGATATTCCAAGCAAATGGCATTCAGAAGAAAGTGGGAGTAGCAGTACTCATATCAGATGAAACAGACTTCAAAATAAAAAAGGTAAAGAAAGATTCTAAAGGACACTTCGTAATGATAAAGGGAATCATGCACCAAGAGGACATAACACTTATTAATATCTGTGCTCTCAATCAGGGAGCTTCGAAATATATAAAGCAATTACTAACAGAACTAAAGAGAGAAACAGACCCAAACACTATCATAGTAGGGGACCTAAATACCCCACTGTCTGATATGGATAGATCATCCAAATAGAAGATCATAAGGAAATAATGTCCTTAAATGACACATTAGAACAACTGGACATAACTGACACTTACAGAGCCTTCCATCTCAAAACAGCTGCTTATACATTCTTCTCTAGTGCACATGGAGCATTCTCCAAAACTGACCACATACTGGGAAACAGAGATAGCCTCAACAAATATAAAAGGATTGAAATCATAACAACTATATTCTCTGATCATAATGCTCTGAAACTAGACATCAACTGCAAAAAGAAAGCAGGAAGAACCAGAAATAGATGGAGATTAAACAACATGCTACTGAAGAATAACTGGATCAGAGAAGAAATAAAAAGAGAGAAGAAGAGATACATAAAAACAAATGATATTGATAGTACAACATAACAAAACTTTTGGGACATGGCAGAAGCAATCATAAGAGAAAAGTTCATATCATTACAGGCCTAGCTCCTAAAACAATGAGCCCAAATAAACAATTTAATGCTTTATCTTAAAAAACTATAAAGAGAAGAACAAATGAAACCTAAAGTCAGCAGAAGGAAAGAAATAATCAAAATTAGAGCAGAGATAAATAAAATTGAAAACAAAAAAAAAAAAAAAAAAAAATAAATAAATGCAACAATGAACTGGTTCTTTGAGAAGGTTAATAAAATTGACAAACTACTGGCTAGACTCACTAAAGAAAAAAGGGAAAGAACACAAATAAACAAAATCAGGGATGAAAGAGGGAAAATTACGACAGACACTGCAGAAATGCAAAGGATCATACAAGAATACTAAGAAAAAATATATGAGACCAAATTTAATAACCTAGAAGAAATGGACCAATACTTAGAAAAATACAACCTTCCTAGACTGAATCAAGAAGAACTGGAAAATCTAAATAGACCGATCAGCAGTATGGAAATAGAAACAATCATCAAAAACCTACCAAAAAATAAAAGTCCAAGACCAGGTGGCTTCACCAGTGAATTCTACCAAACATTCAAAGAAGATTTAATACCTATTCTCTTCAAATTCTTCCAAAAAATTAGAGAGGAGGCACTACTTCTCATTTTATGAGGCCAATATTACTCTGATACCAAAACCTGGTAAAGATATCACACAAAAAAGAAAACTACAGATTGATATTTCTCATGAACACAGATGCAAAAATCCTAAATAAGATACTAGCAAACTGAATACAGCAACATATTAAAAAGATTATACACCACGATCAAGTGGGCTTTATCCCAGAGGCACAGGGATGGTTCGACATACACAAATCAATTAATATGCTATATTACATAAATTAAAAAATAAGAATCATATGATTATATCAGTAGATGCAGAAAACGCCTTTGACAAGATACAGCATCCATTTTATAATCAAAACACTTAACAAAATTGATATAGAAGGAAAATACCTTAACATAGTAAAGGCCACCTATGACAAACTCTCAGCCAACATTATATTTAATGTTGAAAAACTAAAAATCTTCCCTCTAAGATCAGGAAAAAGGCAAGGCTGTCTACTATCGCCACTGCTATTCAATATAACATTAGAGGTCCTAGAGAGTAAAATCAGACAAGAGAAAGGTATAAAAGGCATCCAAATAGGAAATGAAGAAGTCAAACTGTCACTATTTGCGGATGACATGATTCTCTATATAGAAAACCCTAAAGACTCCATAAGAACATTCTAGAAACAATAAGCAAATACAGTAAAGTCTCTGGATACAAAATCAACCATTCAAAAATCCATAGCGTACCTATACTCTAATAATAAAGTGTCAGAAAAAGAAGTGGAAAAAATAAATCCTTTTGCAATTGCAACAAAAAGAATAAAATACCTAGGAATAAATTTAAAGAAACATGCGAAGGACCTATATAATGAAAACTACAAGACCCTATTAAAGAAAATCGAAGATATAAAGAAATGAAAAGATATTCCGTGTTCTTGGATTGGAAGAATCCAATAAGATGACCATATTACCTAAGAAATTATACAGATTTAATGCAATCCCCATCAAAATCCCATTGGGAGTTTTTAAAGAAATAGAACAAAAAATCATAAGATTTATATGGAAGCAAAAAAGACCCCGAATTGCCAAAGCCATACTGAGAAAAAAAGAATGAGGCTGGAGGCATCAATCTGCCTGACTTCAAATTATACTACAAAGTGACAGTAATCAAAACAGCATGGTATTGGCAGCAAAACAGACACATGGTCCAGTGGAACAGAATCGAGAGTTCAGAAGTAAACCCATATTTATATGGGCAAATAATTTTTGACAAAAATGCCAAAAACAGACAGTGGAGAAAGGAAAGCCTCCTCAATAAATGGTGCTGGGAAACCAGGAAAGCCACCTGCAAAAGAATGAAACTAGACTGTTGTCTATCACCACACATAAAAATTAACTCAAAATGGTTTAAGGACCTGAATATAAGACCTGAAACAATAAAGTGCATAGAAGAAAACATAGGAACTAAACTTGAGGACCTTGCGCTTAAAGATTTTATGAATTTGACTTCAAAAGTAAGGGTAGTAAAAGCTAAAATAAATGAATGGGACTACATCAAACTAAAAAGCTTCTACCCAGCAAAAGAAACCATCAACAAGGTAAAGAGACAACCATTCAAATGGGAAAATATATTAGCAAGCAACGCCTCCGATAAGGGCCTAATGTCCAAAATATACAAAGAACTGATACAACTCAATAACAAAAAAACAAACGATCTAATCAAAAAATGGGCAGAGGACCTGAACGGACACTTCTTCCTAGAGGATATACAAATGGCCAACAAATATTTGAAAAGATGCTCAACATCGCTAGCTATTAGGGAAATGCAAATCAAAACCACAATGAGATACCATCTCACACATGTTAGAATAGCTATAATCAACAGGACAAGTAATAACAAATGTTGGAGAGGATGTGGAGAAAAGGAACCCTCATACACTGCTGGTGGGACTGCAAATTAATACAGCCACTATGGAAAACAGTATGGAGGTTCCTCGAAAAACTAAGAATTGATGTACGATATGATCCAGCAATTCCCCTACTGAGTGTTTACCCCAAAGACTTGAAAACTCATATCTGAAAAGATATTTGCATACCGATGTTCACAGCAGCATTATTCACAATGGCTAGGACATGGAAGCAACCGAAGTGTCCTACAATAGATGATTGGCTAAAGAATCTGTGGTACACATATACAATGGAATGTTACTCATCCATAAGAAGAGATGAAATACTGCCATTTGAGACAACATGAATGGACCTTGAGATAATCATGCTAAGTGAAATAAGCCAGATAGAAAAAGTTGAAAATCATATGATATCACTTATATGTGGGATATAAACCTAAAAGCAACAAACGAACAGGACAAATAAACAGAGGCTCAAAGACATGAACTATAGACTAGTGGTTATCAGAGGTTAGGGGGTGGGGATGTGGGAGTGGTAGATGGTTAAAGGGAGTCAAATATAGGGGGTAGGATGAGGGTGTAGTGGGTAAAGAGGATCCAATATATGGTAGCTGAAGGAAACTGGACTTTGGGTGGTAAACACACAGTGGAATATACAGATGTCAAATTATAATGTTCACCTGAAAATTATATAATTGTATTAACCAATGTTACCCCAATAAACTTAATTTAAAATAAAAAAATAAAAAGAAATGAATTAAAGACTTAAATGTAAATCTGAAACCATAAAATTCCTAGAAGGAAACATAGGCAGTAAACTCTCTGATATTGCTCTTTAACATCTTTTCTGATATATCTCCTTAGGCAAGGGAAACAAGAGAAAAAATAAACAAATAGGACTACATCAAACTAAATGTCTTTGCACAGCAAAGGAAATATTCAACAACGACAAAAAGAGCCTACTGAATGGGAGAATGTATATGGCCGTGATATATCTGATAAAGAATTAATATCCAAAATTTATAAAGAACTCATACAAGTCAACACCAAAAGAAAAAACAAAAACAAAACCCCAAACAATTTGATTAAAAAATGCGCAGAAGACCTGAATAGGCATTTCTTCAAAGAGGACATACAAATGGTCAATAGACATATGAAAATTTGCTGAACACCACTAATCAGCAGGGAAAGTCAATTTAAAACCACAATGAGGTATCAGTTCACATTTGATGACTGGATAAAGAAATTGTGGTACATATATACAACGGAATATTACTTGGCCATAAAAAATGCAATCTTACCATTTATAACAACATAGATGGACCTAGAGGATATTATACTAAATGAAGTAAGTCATATGAAATATCATATGATTTCCCTTATGTGTGGAGTCTAAGGAACAAAATAAACAAATAAAATGAAAATATACTCATAGATACAGAGGAAAAACTGATGGCTGCCAAATGGAAGGGGGTTGGGGAGCTGGGTGAAAAAGGTGAGGTGATTAAGAAGTATAAATTGGAAGTTACAAAATAGTTATAGGGAAATGAAGTACAGCATAGGGAATATAGTCTATAATATTGTAATCACTATGTATAGTGCCAGGTGGGTACTAGACTAACTGGGGGGAATCACTGTAAATTATATGTCTCACCACTATGCTTTACACCTGAAACTAATATAAAATAATATCAAATGTGTACTATAATTGAAAAATAAAAATTAGAAAAAAATTAGCACACCATGAAAAATTTTCTCTATTTCTCCAAAAACAATCAAAATCAACAAACAAGCAGGCATTGGCATGACACCCTTTTGCCATGCTCCCTATACTCACTCTCAAATACAGAATGGACAGAGTTGCCTACAGCTCGGGAAGGCAGAGTAGGAGAGGACCTGGTGACTGTGGAGGCTGTTGGCTCCTTTTCTGGGCACCTAAGGCTCCCCAGAGCCTACAGTGTGCTGAGCAAAAGGAGGAAAGTCTGTTCCAGCCTCTTTGCACCAGAGCTGGACATTTTGCCAAGAATCAGCTTTCTTTCGGGCTGCTTCTTAAAAGAGAATTGGGTTCTGGGATTAGCAGTCACCAGGGAAAGGTGAGCAGATTGGCTCTTGAGCAGATATGGATTCTCTTACAATCATTAGACACCATGTGCTTGGAGGTGTGTGTGTGTGTGGGGGGGGGAGTATATTGTTTTTTTTTTTATTTCATTGGATTGTCACTGTAACCCCACAGAGCAGGCAGTTATTGTCCCTCCTTCTCTGGCTGTGCTTGTTGCTGCAGGTTGAGTCCAAACAGAGCTGAGCCTGGTGTTTGCCGGATTTGGACCCTCCTGGTTGTTGATTGGACACTGACTGCACAGGTGCTAGTTTGGAAGGCAGGGCTTTAAGACTGTCTGAGGTATGTAGGGCTTGACTCATGGAGTGAAACAGACAGAATCACAAGCTACTACAGGGCCACACACACCATCAAGCTGTATGTTTAATGGAAGCCCTGAGAAAAATCCCACCGTTGTTCTAATGCAGCAGATGATTGAGTGGTAGTCGCAGAGTTGGTGGTTCGTCTTGAGCTAGGATTGCCATCAGATTCCTGAGATGGTTATCAGAAGCTGAATCAGCATGTCCACTCTGCTCTGGCCAAAACAGAAACCCCCAGCTCTTTAACTTAATATATCTTTTTTTCCAGGCTGGTGGAGAAAGTGAATGCTTTCTTCAGTCCCACTATGTGATGTGATCAGCAGTGATAGCCGGTGGTACCCGCAGGAAAAGAAACAGCTGGGAATGTAGTGTTTTGGTGCAACACAGGCCCGAAGTCTGTGTCTGCCAGCCATCTGTCACCACCTCTGAGAACTCCTAAGCCAGACCAGGGGGCTCCAAAGGCCTGGTTCTGAAACTGACCTCCAGGTGGTCATATGGGTTGCGGCTCCTGGTTGCTAGACACGCGGAACCCCTCTGTGTTCAGCTAGGAATGCCTTGGGGAAAGACAAGGTGCCTCTGTGCCTGCTGATGCTATTTGGTGCTTATTCCTCTGGGCGATGAGAAACCAACAAGACCATTTTGGCAGACCTGGCCCAGAGCCACCAGCATTGTTCTCCCCTCCACCTAAAGCACTGAGTATTGGACCACAGTTGGGTTTTCATGTGTTCCCTACTGAGAGGGAACGAGGAGATGCCTAGAGCATTCAGGGACAGCCAGAAAAGAGCGAGCACTGTGTTCTTTGCCTGAGTTGCTGTAGGAGAGGGGCTGTGGGGCCAAGGAGATGTGGGGAAGGTATCAGCCAAATGAAGAGCAGATTCACTTCTGAGGGGCCATCTTCACCTTCAGCCCCTCTTTTCCCTGCTCTTTTGTGTCCTGATTTTCCTCTTTTTTCTTGTGCTTTCTCTGATCTCTGTGGCACGTGATGTCCTTGTACTCTTCTCCTTATTCCTGGCACGATTGTGATATACCACCCTCTGGCCTGCCCTATGTGGCCCCCTGTTCTCAAGGGGCCATTAGACCAGCCCTACTGCCAACTGCCCTTTTGTGGCCTTTGGACAGGTCATTCATTAGCCAAGAGGCCCTTCAGAGGACCCATTACTTTTTTGTAATTCAGGATGAAACAGGTTCAGTAAGGATTAGTGTGGCACCCAGTTTTTATGCAATCATGGCTAATCCCTTGTTTTCACAACAAGGTTGGAGAATCTGTTTCTTGTTAATCCAGATTGTTTGTTGATTCTAAATAGTTTTAGTGCCCATAGCAGTGACAGTTAAGCTCCATCCATGACTCATCAGTACCCCCGTGTCTGTCTGGCAGGTGTCACTGCTGCCTACAGAGTTGGTCATCCTCTGACATTTCAGCTGTTCAGCCTTGGCTGCATGCGGGAATCACCAGAAGCTTAAAGAATTACTCATGGCTGGTTCCACCTCAAGGCTTTTGATTTGAATGATTTCGATGTTGGCCTGGGCATCAAATTAAAAACAAAAAAACAAAAAAACAACTCTCTTGGTGCCTCTCATATACAGCTATGAAGAAAACCACTGCACTAACTATGTGAAATTAGGAAAGGCTAGAGGTAAGAGCTGGGCTGGGGCCAGATGTGGGTGTGGGCATTCAGATCCTTTGATACTTAGTGTTCTCGAATGGTTTCGCATGAGTCCTGTTTCCCCAGTATATGGAAATCTTGCTCCTTCACTCATTTATTCACTCAGCAAATGTAAGTTGAGACTCTACTACGCATCAGGGGTTAGGGGGACCCATGAAGAAGACACAGAGGCAACTCTCACAGAGTTTCCCGGCTCTTGGGGAAAGTAGAGTTGAAAGCGGATATTTTGAACACCTTGCTCTATGTATTTGAATAGAGATTATATATCAGCTTAGTGGAAGGAAGTCTAACTCAGCATGCATAGGTTGGGGGTAGGATTATAGAAGGCTTTGTAGAAGTCACAATCCTTATTTGACAGGGAAAAAAGTTGAGGGGTTTAAACCAAGTTGTGTGCTCTCAGTTATTCAAGGTCAAGGAGCAACAAGGCATCGGCTCCCTCAAGCTCTGTCCTTAGTTGTGTCCAAATAGGCTCCCTCTGCCCCACAGCTAAGGGAATTCTTACCATTTGCATTATGAGATATTAGATATTTTCTGGAGAATTAAAATGTTTCTGCTTACTGTCCCGTGGATCTGTTTGTTAGTCCCTAATAGGGGGCTGTATGTCATCACTGCTTTGTGTGCCCTGAGAACAGCAGTGTCAGCCTCACCTGGGAGCTTGTTAGAAATATAAATGCTCAAGCCCCATCTCAGACTTACTGAATCTGAATCTCTGCAGGTGAGCCCACAAATCTGTATTTGGTGGGTGCTGTCAGGCCAGTGATATCATTGGGCATCAGAGTGTCAATTAGCTGAGAGTTTGTGCTTGCTTATACTTTTTTAGCCATTTCCTGAAAGCAAATCTGAAAGACTGAGTGGTGGTATTCTCATGCACTATTTACATTAGAGGAGAGAAAACTGTCCTCTCGTGCTGTCAGCCTCTCTTCCATGTGGCACAGAAGGAAGTAGCAGGAAAACTTTCAATTGCCTTGGCGGGAAAAATGCATGGGCAAGGTTTCTTTGTGTACTTTTCAGCGTATTTGATTAGCTTCTTTTGCTTTATATGTAGTTTTCTAGGAATCGGCGGATGTGCTTCTCACCGTAAAGATATTAATACCCCAAGCAAAACACTTGAAGGAGAACAATCACCACCAAATGGGGAAGAATCGGGATGGAGAGAGAAAGAGAGAGAGGAAGAGAGAGAGTGGGAACGTCATTGCCACAAAGTGAAGTAAGTACAAAGGGAGCTAAGCCAGGGGCACTTGGGCATACAATTCAAATGATCTGTTTTATAAGTATAGTATGCTCACAGAAATGTTCTATGGCCCACTAAGTGATATAAAATGTAGTTTATTATTATATTACATATATATTAGAATTTTATATATTATTACCCAAATTAGCTGATAATTTTAGAAGTATTAGAAATAATAATCATTTGTCAGTCATGGGGCAAGTTGGCCCTACCTCCTTCTAAGAGTGAGATGGAGAGAAGACAAATAATGCACCTCAATAACAGAGCAGTCTAGGCTCTGAGCAGTCCTTTGGAGAGCAAGGCACTATTTAGGAAGACAATTTGGGGGCGACTCCACATTGGGAAATCCCGGGTTCTATGAGCATTCAGAGTTGAAATAAATATAGATTTATTTCATCTTGGAAGCTTACTTACAAGACAAGAAGTATAGCCTTTCTTCTACAACTAGAGATTGTAACTAATGTGGAGCAAAAAAGATTTCTTTTTTTTTTTTTTTAAGGCTGGTAAGTAAGACAAACAATGTTTCAGTTTTTGGAAAACAGTCTTTGATTTTAGCCTAAATGTAAACTTTTAAATCAGTAGGGGAGTTTATTCTAAATGGAAGTGTCAGGCTCACTGCAGTAGACATACAGCATATTCTTGTGTGTTTTTATGTTTAAGTCCATAAAATTGGGCTAGGGAGTGAAGTAGAAATACTGGGGAGAGCAGGAAAATTGAGCCACTAGATAGGGCTCTGACAAAGGAAACTTAGGTTCATGTGTGCTTGTTGGGAGAGGGGAAGGAAGGTCTGAGGACTGGGGACTCAGATGGGGCCTGTCTACCCTCCAGGGTACACCCAAATCTACAAGAAATTCTCTGCTGAGGGAGCGTTAGGAGAAAGAGTGGCTATACTTTCTGAGATTACTGTGTACCTTGGGTGAGATGAAAAAGGTTGAGAGATGTCAGCCAACCGAGAAATGTAGTGCAGAAATATACTACTTGGAGTATTTTAGGGACAGTAAAGAATAGATGCCCAAAGTAAAAATGGTGTCAGAACAGAGTGGATCCAGACTGAGCAGTATTTACTGTGTAGATGCAATGTCCTGTTTTTTAAGGCAAAAGGTTTGGGTAGTGACTGTATACCTTGCAAAATCTCTGTGAGCTAGACAGGCGACTGTTAACAATGACTGAGAGCTGGAGCTTGGGAGGGCAGAGTCCTGGGCTCTCCCTGGGTCTGGGCCGGGGGTGAAGTGTCATAGTCCAGGGGGACCTCTGGTCCACAGCCAGTAATGATCACCTGGGAGCTGGAAAAAGCACTGATGCCTGAACTCCATCCCGGAAAGACTACAGCAGAATCTCAGGAAAGGGGAGTGGGACCCAGGCAGCAAGAGTCTAATGGGAGCCACCAAGTTCTTACAAGGTTGTCAGGGTTGAGAAATACTAATAGAGGGCTCAGGAGATTTAGGAGTATCCCCTCAAAATTCATGTTCACCCTGAACTGGAGGATGTGACCTTATGTGGAGTAAGGGTCCTGGCAGATAAAAGTAGTTGAGTTCATACTGGAAAAGAGTGGGCCCTACACGCAAGGGCTGGAGTCCTTATAAGAAGAGACGACATGCAGAGATGCATGTGGAGAGAGGGCCATGTGCAGATGGAGGCAGACAGTAGAGTGATGGTGCCACAAGCCAAGGAACTCCTGGAGTCACTGTAGGCTGGAAGAGACAAGGAAGAATTCTCCCCTAGAGCTTTCAGAGGGAGCACAGACCTGCTGACACTTTGAATTCTAAGCATCAGCCTCCAGGACTATGAGAGAATAAATTTCTGTTGTTTTAATCCACTCAATTTGTGGTAATTTGTTCTAGCAGCCCCAGGGAATAAATACAGAAGGCATTTATAATATCTGACTTCTGTGGCCTTTTTTCCCTAAGGTATAAACAGATTTTTATTTAAAGAATCTCATCAGAGTCTCACATTCTCACAAGAGAGAGCTTAGTCTAGGCAGCCTTTTCTTTCTCAACAGCTACAGAGACTTGGATTTCCCAAATAAAGGACAGTTCCGGGTTGTAAGGCTGCATGGATGCCTGGATGCCCTCAGTGGATAGGTGGAGACATTTGGAGAGAAGTTCAGCAGTGTGAGGAGTGTGACTATCATTTGGTCTCTTAGAGCAAATGCAGGCACAGCTGTAATTGCTCATCTGTAGCCAGGCTGATCCTAAAGCATAGCCACAAGCATATACTGTAAATCCCCCTCTTGTCCTTCTCCAAAGGGATGTGTGGCTATTTTTTCAGGTGACTGTGCTTTGGGAAAGGGGAAATAATGAGACTTTAAGGAGATTTATTATGTACTGGTTGCGGAATGACACTACTTCCTAGGGGCTTGAAATTTTACTGTGGTCCATCAGCCAGAGGAAGGGATTGTTGGGTTTAGTTGATTAAAGAGATTTTGACTCAGGTTCATTTTAGAGTAGGCCAACTGTGTCTCTGAACCCATCCTATGCTATCCCAAGTTTTAGAATATACAAATGGAATAGACTGGACTATATCAGCAACTGGCAGAATCCCCACACTGCTTCTCTGATGCATGGAATGACCCAAGGGCTATTACGATGACAAAGGTCAAGTGGAAGATTCTAGAATTTCTTCAAACACACTATGGCATTACTGGAAGGATTGCAGAGATTAGTGCCACTATTAAGAACTTGAAAGTCAGAGTTAGTGAATGCAGCCATTTCCATTTAACTTGCCTTTTTGGCCTGTGCAGAAGACAGGTGAATTTTAGGAATCAATGGTGGATTATTATAAGCTTAATCAGGTGCTGTCTCCAAAGGTAGTTGGAATTCTAGATGTGTACAGGTGTACTTTGTATTATTACACTTTGAACATATTGCGTTTTCATCAACATTGAGGCAAGACCCTCCACCAGCAAAAGTTACTACTCACTGGAGGCTCAGGTGATGGTTAGCATTTTTTAGCAATAAAGTATTTTTAAATTAAGGTATGTACATTGTTTTTATAGATGTGATGCTATTGTACACTTAATAGATTACAGTATAGTATAAACATAACTTTAATATGCACTGGGAAACTAAAATATTCCTCCGACTTGCTTTACTACAATACTTGTTTTATTGGAGAGGTCTGGAACCAAACCCACAATATCGCCGAGGTATTCTTTTCATATCTTTTATTATCTGGTATGCAACTACCAAGCTTACAGATGCTTTCCTCCCTATTAGTAAAGATCATCAGAAACAGATTGCCTTCAGCTGGCAGAACTAGCAATATACCTTCACTAAACTAACTCAGTTTATATCAACTTTCTAGTCTGCCATGATCTATTCCACAGGACTTTTGCTTGCCTCTCCATTCCACAGGACATTATTCTGGTCTACTACATTGATGATAATTGACAACATCATGCTGATTGGACTTAGTGAGCAGGAAGTAAGTTGGAATGAAGATGACCTAGACACTTTGATGAGACATAGTATAACAGAGGGTAGAAGTACATCCCACAAAAATCGGGAGGTTTTTGTCACTGAAAATTTCTGGAGGCTCAGTGCTCCAAAACATGTTGAAAGCTAAGTTTCTGCATTTAGTATTTCCTCACAAAGAAGAAAACACAAAGTCTAATGGGCCTTTTTGAATCTTGAAGGCCACATATACTTCATTCGAATATGTCACTCTGACTCATTTGTTGAGTGATCCAAAAGACTGCTGGTTTTTAGTGGGTCTCATAACAAAAGAAGGCTCTGCAGGAGATGGCTGTGCAAGCTGTGCTGCCACATTGGCCTTGTGATAAAGTATATTCGTGATGCTTCGTGTGTCTCTGACATATAGCAGCTATATTGAGACTTTGGCAGCCCCTTATAAATGAATTGGAGAGCAGATCTTTAGGGTTTTGGAGCATAGCCATGCCTTTCCATAGGTAATGATTCTTTTGAGAAATAGCTTCTGGCTTGTTACAGGGCCATAGAGACTGAGTTTCTATGTCTACACAGAGTAGAGACTGAACACTTGACCATGGGCCACCATGCAATCCATACTGCTCATCATGAACTGGCTGTTTTCTGACCAACCAAGCCATAAAGTTGGGCATGCACAGCATCCCATCATCAGGTGGAAATAGAATATATAGTATCAGGCCCGAGCAGGTCCTGAGGCTCATGTAAGTAACACGAGCAAGCGGCTCAGATTCTCATGGCTCCGACTTCTGTCAATTGCCTCCTTTCTCTATCTCTAAACCTCCGTTTACTGGCATTATTGAAGATTCGCTATGACAAGGAAAAAATTTAGTCTCAGTTTACAAATGGTTTCGTGTAATATGGTCACCCAAAAATGGATAAAGTAATGTATGGGACTTTGAGCACTACTGTGGGGAGAGACTTAGTATGTCTTTGGTTGTGTGAGAGATAGTTGCACCATGTTAAGCGAAAACATAATTTTTCTAACATCTTTATTTGGGAGTTCAAAATGGAGAGCACAACACAGGGAATGCAGTCAGCATTAATGTAATGGCTAGGTGGAGAGCCACAGGAGAGAAAGAGCGATCAGGGGCATCGTTTCATAAACTATATAAATGTCTACCAATGTACTGTACACTTGAAACTAATAATAAAATAAAATTAATAAATAAAATAAAATGGTTTAAAAAGGTATATATGGGTGTCTACTTGAAAAGGGGTGGGTTATGGTGGTTTTGCACTGTGTCAGCTTGGCTAGGCTAGAGCAACATTTCCCAGAATCCTTTTATGGATCTGAATTAGACCCGTAGAAGGACAAAGTTGTGTGATGTTTGAAAGGTGGAAAGAAAGCAGCAGCCATTACCTTCTGAAGATGGTTGCAGTTAGATGTGGTGAGAGACAGATACAGAGATATGAGTGGTTTCCAGGCTGTTCTCTCTGTTTGTCATGAGGGATGGTCAGAGAGCTGCGGGTGGGGTCCACCCTGCCTTTGCTCTGCTCCACTCCACTTCCAGCTCATCTTCCTGACTGCTGATCCTGATGGCTGGCAGTGACCCAAGCCTGCCTTCTACAGACTTCTGCGCTGGCTCTTCCCTGCTGCCCTACCTTGGTAGATGGATGTGCCACCTGGTTTCCCAGCAACTCTGGGAAATGCTGACTTGTCCACTAGTGCAGTGCCTCACGAGGTCTAGTTAGTGATACTTTCTTTTAGATCCTTATTTTCCTAGCTGTCCTCACAATTGTTTGAGGTTTTATTTCTATAATAAATAAGAATCATTAATACCATAAGCTTGGGCGGGAAGGAGAAAGGTACCAAATCCTTGAAGAAAGGACAGCCAATCTGGCCATTCTAATGGAGCACAGCAGGAGCAGGTGATTGACATGTCTGTCTTTTCTACCTCTGCCGCCCTGCAGGCACGCACTGGCACATATCTCAATAGAAGTCTTAACTGTAAAGTTTTCATCTCAGTGATCTGATCCTTCAATGTGCAATGTTAGGCCTAGAGGCAATTGTGAATCCAAATAGATTCACGGCTATACTTCACCAGACAGTAGGAGCCCTATGCACTGGTCTTGGCAATCTAAGTTTGAGGAGAGTTATTTAATAATGTCAACAACGAAATCTGGTGTGTGGGATAGAGAGAGAAGGCTTTTAGAGTATGTCAGTGGCAGATTGCTGAGGTTCAAATCTCAAGCAGCCTGTATTAACTGAAAATTTAACTATAAGCAACGTGTGAGTTGGGAACTTAAGGGAAAACTCTTGAAACATGTGTCTGGTGTCTCCAAATGGCACAAAGTAACTGTTTTTGTACTTGTTTTTCACTTTTTACATCTTAAATGTATTTTTATAGAGCTGGGATTGTAAACACAGACTTCTAAGATAAATTTGGAAACATTTCTTATCTAGACCTCAAAACAAACAAACAAACAAACAAACAAACAAACAAACCCAAGACCCTATGAAAGTTCACTATAGGATTCTAGAAGGTTAAGATCAGAAATCTATAAACCATAATGCTTAAGTTGCAAAGGTCCTTAAACCTGGAACTTTTAGAAAATTAATTGAGCACCTTCAAATTTGGCTCTGTTTGCAGGGCAAGGGGATGTTTAATGTTTTAGTTACGGAGAGAGCTTAGTTACCAAAGCAGAAGCAGGATGCTTTTATAAGAACTCTGATAAAATCAGAAAATCTAAGTTCTCATCTGGGTGTTCCCAGAAGAGTCACTTATTCTTGTTATGTCAAAGTTTCTTCATCCGTAAAACAAATGCGTTGAACTAGATCAGAGGATAGATTAATCTCCTGATTCAGCTCTCATCAAGTGGAGACTTTTAGGGCTGGGGGAAGGGTGCTTGGAATGACATCGACTGTGGCCTTGAAGGGGCTTGTAACTCAATGAGAACCAACTCTTTAGACCAGGATCTTGAATATATAGCTTCACCACTTACTGGCACTGTGATTGAACTTCAGTTTCCTCAGTTCTAAAATGGAAATGGTATAGCACCTATGTGATATGGTGTTTGTAAAAGCTAAATCAAATGTCTATCAAATTCTTAGAATAGCGTCTGGCACAGGGTAGGATTTCAATGAACGTTAACCAGTAGTATCAGTATTAATATCATATACTCCCTGCTTCTCGGTTCCCAAATTCCACTCGGTGCTCTGATGGCAGAACCAACTGGCTGCGTTTTAGAAATACTGATCCCTGGATTCTGAAATTGGAGACTGTTTCAATAGGTCCATTTTGGGAACAGGGATCTGTATTTCTAGAAAGTTTTTCAGGTAATAATGATTGGTAGCCTTGTTTTGAAATCAGTGCTCTAGCCAACACACAGCACATACACACACACTCACATACACAAATAAACACTCGCATACTTACATCTACCTAACAAAATCTTTTAAAAAATAGAATCATAATTTTAAAAAGAAAGAATTCTTAGTCTCACAATAAAATGAGTTTATTTATTTATTTATACCCTTCTCATACTTCCAAAGGATTTGAAGTGGCCGAATGTTCTCTCTCCCACACTGAGTAAGGTTCAGTTGGAAGTTCTTCATCTGACTTTCACGAGCCTGCGGGAAAAGCCTCACATGGAGGAATGCGGTGGGGACATCCGGCATCTGGACATTCCTTCCACGTGATGGCACACATCTGGCTCTTTGGGATGAGCAGAACATTTCCCTTGCAGTTTCCTTCCAGATGTTCGAGGATGTGAAAGATACAGGCCAAGAGGTGAGCAATTTATCAAGCTTCTCTGATTAATTAAAAGCCAGTGCTCAGCGGATCCCTCACGGGACTCATTGTTTCGCCATGTGTTTCACCAGGCTTTTTCACACAGACACGCCCGGCCCGACAGGCCTTCCGTCAAACAGACAGTGAACTTTTTCCTTCTCTCCACTTTATACATTCGCGCCTCAGAGGCCCAGAACTAAGTGAGCAATTGGTGTGCATATACAGATGGACATCCTGGAGCAGGCAGATGGGTGGACTGCTATCTGGCTTCTACAGAATCCAAATTAAGGTAATATTTAAATTCCTGCCCAGCTATGTGTGCCTTCTCAATGTTGCTGAAATTGAATTCAAAAGTCACAAACATATGCTGGCCGTGCTTAAAGAGCAACTGTCGATTGCAAACACATGGCTTAGAAATGCATAAGATGCTCTGGGGTCACATTTTGGGTTGTCGATTAAGTGGAATAATCACAAGACACATCTTTCAAATCCCTTGCCCTTGCACAGAAATACACACTTAAGAGATTTTTTTTAAAGCACTAAGATAAAAAATAATATCTGATGAAAATGCTTAATGGTTCTAAAAATGGATTCTAAATTTTGGATTTGAGTTTTACAGATATTAGTGGAAAATGCTATATAAAGCAAGATACTGTGTAATTAGGATTTCTTATAGTATTGGGTACAATTTTGGAAACAAGAGAGATTAAGATCCATGGCCATAAATACTCCACTATAAGTGTCTTAGGTCACAAAGAAAAAAAAAAGGAAGCGAACATGTTGAGTCCATCAGATATGCCTACAGCACCAGGCTAGGGCCAAACCAAATGCTTGCACTCAGAAAATAGCCACCAGGCTTAGAAGGGGGAAAGGGAGGAGGTGGTCAAAGACAGCCTGGACGCCTCCTTCGAAATTTCTGGTTGGAAACACTTTGTTACTGGACAGTGTCCAAGTTCCTTAGCTTTGCCAAGTGACTCTTTGAAGGTAGGGCTGGTCTTAACAGCATGGGTTAGGATCGTGTGGGTGAAATTTGAACAAAGAAGGTGGTCCTGCCGCGTGGAGGAAATGAAATGTGCTGTACAGAAATCCCTAAAAAGTCCGCTGGCGATCGAGCAATTTCACTGTTCTGGAGTATTTTCTTTCAGTGTATGCCATTAAAATAACGCCTGGCTGTATGAGGCAGTGGATGTTGGCAGACTGTGCCCTGGCTCAGCTCTCAGGGCTGTGTTCTTGGCCTTGTTGCAAATTTCCTATGCGACCTTTGTGATTTAGTCTTTCTCCTCTGGTCTCCATTTTTCCTCACTTCCTTCAGTAGATTCCCTTAGCAAGAAGAATTCATAGCAAAGCTCTCCCCTCTTCCTTCCTTCTTGTCTGTAACCAAGATTCCTGCTAAATAAATCAATTTGCATATACCCATTAACACTTTCCCAAATCTCTTCACAATGTAATAATAGCAGGCAGGGTGTGTTTTTTTGAGGAGTGGGTACATGGGTAATGCTGCTGCATATGTAAATTATGACAGGAACAAAAATGTGTAGTTTTTCTTTTACTATTTTGACCTTCTATTATGTAGATTTTTCTGAGATTCGGCCTGGCTGGAGCAGAGGTAAGGATCAAAACATTCTGAATTCAGAAAGAAATGAAGTAAATGCAATCAACAAATATTTCTCAGGTTCCCACCATGTTCTGAGTGCTGGGCCAGCCCTAGTGTCGAGTGACTGTTTATCTGAGGCAGCATTTCCCAGAGTCTATCCTCCCAGAAGATGCTCCAAGACAACCGAACTCTGGGCTGTGTCTGGGGTCATTTCTCGGAAAGTCACTGTGCCCACTGGTGGGCTAAAGACTTGGGAGTCTGCAAAGAGAGAGTTTAACTGCGTTTGACTAAGTGTTCTCCAAATGTATTGACTCTCCCCAATTTTTCCTTTTTTGGAACACTTATGTATAAACTTATGTATATATATGTGAAGAATATGTTTGGGAAGCTCTGGCAAGTAATCAGGAGTGTGGGGAAAGATCCCACAGCAAGTTAGCAGTCAACAGTGACCAGAATCAGGGAAGCTTTGTGTGCAGAGGTAGGGGGCATTCTAAACTGTTTCAATTCCGGGTGGATTCTCACCTGAAGCGTTTCTTGATTTTTTTTCATTATTGCCTCCCAAAGGAGAAAAATTGAGCTCAATTTAAAATCTCTCTAATGAGAGAATTGAAATACTGGAAATCAGATTTTGTTGAGTAGCAATGAGACTTGAAGGGCCACAAACTGTTATAATAGCTGTTTTTTGGTCCTCAAGAATCAATTTTGCCCCCTTTGGAGTGATATCTCCCCTTTTGAGAATCTATGCTTTGGAGGTCCAAGTAAACTTTCCAATCCCTTTGCCTGGTTTAGAGGGGATATACCTGGCCTCTCCTTTTCTTTTTCCTAGGACAGATGGGAGAGTGGGGACGGGACGTTGGAGGGATTGAGAGAAGAGAGGAGTTGGCTCTGTTGTTCCCATGGAGTACCAGCAAGTTAGGAGTGACTTTCCCAGTTTCTGATAGAAAAACAGATACAAAAATTATTAATGTATGGAGGTGATATGGGATAGGTTTTAAGAGCAAGTGCTCAAATCTTAAGTCTACCAATTGTTGGATATGTAACCTTAGGCAAGTTACTCAACTTCCCTGGGCTTCACTTTCTCCATCTGTAAGTTGGGGATAATATTACCTCATTGGGTTTTTGTGAATATTTAATGATAAAACACTTGAGAAGTGCTTAGGGTAGTTCCTGGGGCCTATTTGGCTTTCACTAGAATCTCTATTTATTCATTTTTTAAAAAAAATAAATCGCTAATCTAATTACATAATTTTAGGAATGTCAGTGACAATATTCTAATATTTCCTAAGTAATACTTTTATATTTTTACTCATTGGGGTGGTAGCAGTGCCAATTTCCCTTTTAAGGAATGATAAATGCCAGGAATTCTTGGTTCTTGTGGTTGGTAATTAAAAGAGCTGTATTTGGGGCAGCATTTTTCTGCAGCTTCCAGTTAGGTCACTTTGTTAGCCATGAAATTATAAGGAACCCAAGTTTTGAAACTTGGCTCTATTGCTTAAAACCTGTGTGAGCCAGAGCAAGTTGCTAGACATTGCTGTACCTCAGTTTCCTCTTCAGTGAAATGGGAACTATTATGCCTACCTTACAGCCTTACGATTCAATGAGATAATGAATGTAATATTGTGATTTAGTTTCCGGCCCTGCCATAGTGGACATTGTTGATTGCCTACTGAATGTTAATTCACACCACTCTTCCTCTTGCTAATAAAACTGGTTAGGAAGACTATCTAGTCTTGATGAAAAGTTCATATGCCTTAAATGGTGCTGATTCCACCTCTGAGTTCAGTGCAAGCTCGTTGGCAAGAGACCTCTGCTGGGTGATTGGGGTTGTGTGTAGGGAGTTGTGCTATCTCCCATTAGATGTGCACAAAAGCACACATGGCCCCAGTCGCTGCTGGCAGCAATCTCACAGCCACGGGACAATGTGCTCGAAATGAAGCCAGTAACGTGGCTGTGGAACAGAGAGGTGGAAAATGGTTGCACTTCTGATGACAGCACTGAGTCATTTATCAACCAGGCCTGATGCTCATCTTCCCACTGGGCTTCTGTTTACATGTGATAATAAGAAAAACGAGTGTCTTTACTGTGTAAGGCAGTTTGAAGGCAGGTTAAAAGCATCCCAATGAATATATCTATTTTTAAAAAAAAATCATTGTAAGTTTGAGTTTTACTTTATTTTATTTTATTCACTTACTCTTCTGTTCATTCATTTTTTTTTCTTCTGAGCTCCTATTTGAATAGCAGTATACCACACACTGTGGAAATACAATGAATTTGTATTTCTACAGTCTCAAGAAACATAAACTAGATAGATATGCATCTCTCTGTGACCAAGAAAATCATGGATGAAGGCACTAGAAGAGGGAAGACCCCTCAGGGAGGAGCCCACAGAAGACAAGGCACTGTGGGTGGGGTTTCTGGTCGGCCGATTTAGTTGGAGAATTCATGTAAGAAAGACAAGACTAGAATCTAGGGAATCTTGAATGCTAGCCCAAAGAGTTTAAATTTTTTGTAAACGGAAATAAAAATTCATTAAAGAGTTTTAAGCTATAAAGTAATAGAATAAAAATGGTATTTTAGGAAGAGTAAATTGACAGAATTGTGAAACAAGACACCGAGATTGGAGAGAGAAAGTCCAGTTTGAGGGGTCTATTTCCTACTCCCCTCACCCCTTTTGAAATGACAAAGATGTTCATGACCCCACAGCGAAATGCTGGTTTCATCTGCTTTAACTCTGGTGTTACCATAAGAGCTACTTTGAACTACAGTAGGATATAAGGATGTGAGGGATCGTATCTTGTAAAGTAGCAGATTTCTGTTCATTTGCCTTCATGTCTTGCTACCTCAAGTGAACAGAGTTGAGTTCATCACATTCCTCAGGGCGAGTAGGAGGGCTGAAGGAGGTTCTGAGTTAATATTCTAGAGTGACCAGCCCAAAATTCAGATGGTTATCCTAGTTCATCTTTTTATTGTCATTGTCTTTTCTGTTTGTTATTATCCATATTCTTAAACATTTAAAATAATCTAAAAATATTTAGACTATTGGCTCTGCTATTATCTGGGTGAGAAAAATAAACCTCTGCCCAAGGCAGAACAAGTTCTAATTTTCCACATCATCAGATTTACAAAGCCAGAGTATTTGACGATCTGATTTATTGCATTCATTACAGTGGGCAACTGTACAGTTATATCATTAAATAGTGTTTATCCAACTAAAAACAACTCAAAGCTTTTCTGTAACTGATTAGCAATTTTAAAGCTGCCCTTTTCCCAATCTTAATATAGATGGTCATATACTCAGCAGTGATGGATAGTTCTGACTGCCTCTTCCCAAGTGTTTATTTCTGCATTTACTTATGCAATAAACATTTAAATGTCCACCATGTATTGCATCTGTTACCAAATGTGGCAGTCATTCCTAGTCCACATCATGACTTTCCTTCACTGTTCAAACATGGATATCTTGACCACTGCTCCCCTGAGACCACTGTAAGATCTCTTGGTCTAACCAGTTGTCAGACCCAATGGAATCCTTAACTAGTGCCCTGATTCCATGGTATTGGGTAATGTTGATCATCCTCAACTTGAACTGTTTCTCTCGACCATTAAGAAATTTTGCTGTTCTTCTAATTCTCTGGTGACTTAGACCTTAAATGTTGGAATTATTCAGAATTCCGGTCTTGGTCCTTTTTCCTTTTGAAGCTATGACCCGACCCTAGCTGAGTAATCTCATCCTATATGCTCATGACTCCCACGTCTTTCTCTCAAGGCTGACTTCTCCCTCGAGACCTGGCCTCTGCCTCCACCCTACTCCTGGGGACTGCCTCTCAGTCTCTATCTGAAAATAAATTCATTGTCTTCCTTAAACCCTCTCTTTACTCATATTTTCTGTCCTGGCTAATGGTGCTTGTCACCAAAGTCAGCTTATTCATCATGGGGTTCACCTATGAGAGAGATGCTGCAGAAAACTTTTCCACTTCCAGTAACTTGTGTCATTATTGATTGGGAGATGGGTGACGGAGGTGTTCAAAATAAAACACTGAAAGTTGGTCTTAAACATTAGAATGATTTTTCCAAGAAACATAGCTTGAGATCTTTCCAGAGTGACAGAAAAAGGAGTGGAGGAAGGCTATGTTGTTGGCAGGCCCAGGGCATCTTGCTCCTTTGAGTGACATCTGTCCTGAGTGTCAGAGAAGAGGAAAGTTGGGAACCAGTCATAATTTGACCTATTCCTGGGAGTTTGTCAGGTTCAAATTAAGCATGTTAAGATGATGGAAATGATGGGGTTTCAGGAGAATTCCTGCTCCTATGGCCTCATCTCTGGGTCCTGCAATGCAACCATTCCAAACAACTTCCTGCAGCACAGACTTACAAAGGCTGCTCTATGCCTTGGTACCTTTGCACAAAATGTCCCTGCTGGAAACTCTCATTCATTCATTCATTCATTCATTCATTTATTCTTCCATCAAATATAAATGAAGGCAGAACTCCACAATCCCAGTCCTAGGTAGATAACTAAAAGAATTGAAAGCAGAGACTTAAACAGATACTTACACACCCATATTCATAGCAGCATTATTCACAATGGTAAAAGATGGAGGCAATCCAAGGGCCCATCCATAGATGAATGAATGAATAAACGAAATGTAGGGTATATATGTAATCGAATATAATTCAGCCTTAAAAACAAATAAAAATCTGATACATGTACAACATGAATAAACGTTGAAAACATGCTAAGTGAAATAAGCAGACACAAAATGACAAATATTATATGAGTCCACTTATACGAAACATCTAAAAAAGGCAAATTCATAAAGACAGACAGTAGATTAAAGGTTACAAGGGTCTGGGGGAGGGGGAGAGTGGGGAGTTATTGCTTAATAGGCACAGAATTTCCATGTGAGATGATGAAAGGCTTTGGAAACACATACTGGTGATGGTTGCACAACATTGCGAATGCTATGAATGCCACTGAATATTACATTTAAACAAGTTAAAGTGGCAAATTTTATGTGTATTTCACCACAATAATATATACATTATTAATATAACATATAATACACATACACACACGTATATATAAATAGAGGGACAACATTTATCATAATGGTTCTCAGTGTTATTTGTAGATCTTTAGATCTTTGTGAATGAATTTTCTAGCTCAGGAGTGATACTTGATTTATCAGTGTACCCTCCAAGTCCAGCACAGAGAAGGGACAAATAAGAAGGTTTGGAGTTGGGTCTTAAAAAGCTGAGAGATGAGAGGCAGTGGCATTTTATTACATAGAGAGATCTTTTTGTTTTATTATTCTGGAATTCAGGTGCAGAGTTGGTTAGTCCCTTTTGCTCTAAAAATGTTTTTATCACCTCCTGGTGTGAAAAGGGCAGAGAGAAAGGCTGGCCATGGCTGGGTAAAATGTTTCCTGGTAATAAGCTTTGGACAAGCCTGGATGAAGGGCATGGTTTGTTGAGGGCACACTTGGGAGCTGGACTTGGAAAAGCACATGAAGGTAATGCTTTGATTCTCGGCTCTGAATCAAAGAGCCGAGAAAGCTCAAAGCTCATCTGTTTTGAGCCTGACGTGGTGAAGGTCCTTGAGCAGGGTTAACACCATAGGAGAGGGCAGATTGAGGGAGATGTCCTTCCAGGGACCAGATGTGCCCTGCCTGTGCTGGCTGGACTCCTCTAGGCAGCTTCCAGGAGGCACATGTGGCCTCATGACTTCAGGACGTGGCCAGGCACTGCCCATCCACAGGTTGTAATTATGTTCTTCAGAACTGTCTTTTCCCTAGGGAAAGATGGCTCTTCTCTTTCTTCTTTATTTTTAAAAAAATAAAAATAAAAAATGCAAAAACAAAAAAGTACTCTTCATTTCCTTCAAAGCACTGCGGCATCTTCAGATCTGGGTACTTAAAAGCTAAAGCCAATCATAATTTCCGATGGACATAATATGCATTGGAAATTCTTTTCCACATCATATTAAATCTGTCTTGGACTGATTTCCTGGAAGTGTTTTTCATTAGAATAATACTCCTCAGCTGAGAGATCGGAGAATTCAATACTACAGAAGGGGAAACAGGAACAGGAACAGGGCATCGTCAATTGCATCCTCCAGGGAGCTACCCAGTGACTGCGTCTGGGGACTTTGTAGGGAGAAACTGTCCTCTCTCTAGGCTTGTCCCAAGGGAAATGGCACTGGGTCTGGTGGGCCACCATTTACTTCAGTGAAAAAATCTTTTTGTTGTTGTTGTTGTTGTTGTTGAAGGTATAAAGAAGAAAGAAATTGGATTCAACTAGCCGATCAGCCAACTAACCAAGTTCATCATGCACCAACTGGCTGCCCATCCTTCTGTGATGCTAGGACTATAATAGCAAAAGAAAGTTCTTGAAAGAGTAAAGCTTGGAGGAGGCTCCAGGGACCAAGACAAAGCTCCAGGTTTTTTTCTTGGTCTTAAATATGTCCTTCTGTGTAGTGCACACACACTTTGCCTTACAGAAGGTTATGGAATGATGGAGGAAATCCTTCTGAAATTCTTTTCTCCTTCTTCTTCTGAATCATGACTTGTTTACTGCGGTCTGCTAACGGATTTGAGATTGTCTTTAATCCTTAGCCAGGGTCTTTAAATACAATACATCAATAACAGGTAATTATTTACTTTGAACTCTTTGCTCCCTTTTCCCCATACCCCGCAGGGTGAGGCTTGGAACTTTTAAGCATTGTAACATATTCTTCCTATCAAAGTGTCAAAACTCATACGGTGAATGTCAAAGAATTCATTTGCTTACTTCAACATCTCCCCTCCTCCCTTCTTTTACTTCTAACTCTTGCCACAAGCTTTGGAGATTACTGCATTGAGGGCCAGTTTTCATCCTTGTGGGTTTTCTTTAAGACAACACTACCTCGGACCTTGAAAAATTTGTCCCCAAGCATCCCACCTGGTTGCCCTTAAGAGTTGCATGCAATTGAGTTTGTTGCTCCTGGCCTGTCACATTATTCCTGTTTTCAATGTGTCCAGGAAAGTCCTGTCAAATTCAAAACTTCCTTTTACCCAAACCAATCTTTGATCTGAGAGGCCTGGACACAACTGGCTCTGAGCAGCTCGTTCTGTGCACATTTGTGCTCTGGAGCACCTTTCACAAGTATCTCAAAGTGACGTGGTTTATTTGTTCTGTCAGCCAGGGTTGGTGTTAGATGACCTGGTCTTTGGCTCTTGTGAGCTCCTGGACTAGCCCTGTTCTGAAGACAGCTCTCTCTACATTTTTGAGTGCTGTCAGCAGACCGAGGATTTATCTCCGCCATAGAAGTTACAGGCACAGTTTTCCCATGTTTTTCTTTCTAACAAGTTGGAATAGCCAAATGATTACTCTAACCCCATTGCTAAATCATTGCATTCAGTGGGGCAAGTTTGGTTCTCTGTTCAAATGAAATCCTTGGTGCCTACTCAAGGTTCTCCTGTGTTTATGAAGGGATTTTCCTGACAGCTGAAGTGGTCCATTAATTAATATAGATGCTGTACACTCAGAAAGAAACGGCTGAGGTGTGCAGAACTCATGGTCAAGGAATTCTGTCGCTATTTTCTATTTCAGGTTCTCCTATGGGAATGGAATCAGTAGTGAACTGGGAACACGTTTTAGATTTAAGGAGTTAGCCATATTTAACTAAAGGGAAACACTGAAGGTGTTATTTGACATTGAAAAAGTTATCCACGTTTCTATATCTAAACAATCAAATTAGATAATTAAATTCTGTGATGTTACTCAGATGATTTCCTTACTTGCTAATGATAGAAAGTCACTTTGAATGTAGACATAACAAGATCTAACAGGATGTGCTGGAGTCTCACTGGGGAATAATGACTAATGAAGTGGAAACTTTCACTCTTCAATCTGATTTCATTCTTGACTTTGCTAGTGACCTTTGGCCTATTGCCTACTCTTTCAATATCTGTTTCCCTATGATTATGATGGTTATACAATATCAAAGAGGCCTTTCCATGTCAAAAAGAACTTATATGATAAGCTATGCATAATTCAGACTGTCTAAACAGGCTGTCAAATGTCCTTTATTTTAATCAATGTGGTTAAAAAAAAAAATCAGTGTTTAGATATCATGAAGATCAATGAGCTAGTGTGCTGACTATTTTTCTTTTACCCAACAGTTATTTTGGCTGAGTGCTCTTTGTGAATAATTAACAATGGTGTGAAAAGCAAGGATAACATTGTGCTAGTCACCTTCAGGGAGGGTCTGCCTGCCCATGAATGAGTTCAGCAGGGAGGGTGCACTGTGCTCTGCAAGGAAAGAAGTCAGATTTAAAGCTCCTCGTTTGAAACTTCAGTGAGCAGAGAGACATCTGGTAGAAAAGATATCCACGGTTTCCTGTTCTCTGCTTTGTTATTCTTTCCCTCTTTCTGATTACAGGGTAGGCTTCCAAAGGCTGCCTTGGCCAGCCAGGGGTTGGAAGATGGAGAGTTACAGGAGGGAGAAGTTGATCACTTTAATTACAAGAAAAGAAATATCCTATGTCTTTAGGATATTTCTTTTCTTGGGATAATCTTCTGCAGCTTTGTTCACATTTTAGGGAACCATGGATTCTTGTCAACACAATGCTGGGTTCCCACAACTGGCTCGCTTTCTTGCTGAAGAACTAACTGTCAGAAATGTGGAATCCATCAGCATGAATTCCTAACCAAGTATGAAGAGTAATCATAAATACTGACTGATTGTTAGTTTAGTGTCAAAATGAATTCTTTATCATATACTTGAATAATCTGACTATAGGGTATTAAATTGAATAGATAGTTTAACAGATTTTTAATTGTTAGAATTAATTTGTTAATATAAAAACATGTTAACACAAACAGAAGACAGCAGGATTTTTTCAATAAAAATTGAATAAAGAGGATTATTGATATCTTTAGAAATAAAGATTTAATGAATCTAACTAGAATATACATACTAAAAGAATCTCCTGCTATCCATAGTGAATACATATGAAAGGCAAAAAGAACTGGCGCCAGCTTCATTTATATAAGGACTTCTAGCAAATCACAGGCACACCACAAATTATAACCACGGGACTTAACTAACATCCTACACACTTCTGGGGCTCAGATCATAGGAACAATGTTCTGGGTGGGTCCGGATATTGTTTCCAATTTTAGGTGTCACATTTCCAGAGGGACGTTATGAACTCAAGAGCAACAAGAAAAGGGGCAAGTTGGTTGTAGTGGGTGTACTGGAAACTATCTCCAGTGGAATAGGTTAGTGTGTTTTATTCTGGAGAGGATTGAGGGGATGTGAGATATTTACCTTCGAACAATTAAAAGACTCTTTTGTAGAGAAGAGAGTAGACTTTTTCATGAGAGAATGGTTAACATTTCAGAGAGGGAAAATTGCTTTCACTAAAAGAAATATCTGCCTATGAGTATAGTTTTCCAGCCCTGGAGTGGACTGCCTCCTAAATGGGGAGTCTCTGTGATTAGATAATTATGCATGCAGGGAGGCTGGAGAAGAATTATTCATGTATCAAGAAGGAGTTTGGATAAAATGACAGTAAAGCCCCTTGTTTGAATCTGTGTATGGGTTGGTTGTCCACTGCTTTCTCTTTTCCACTTGCTAGAAAGCCTCCATCAAACCTACACCCATTATTCATAGTGTTATTATAAATGTTAGATGAGTGTTAAAGTTTAAATTTTAAAAGAATAAAATCATGACTCATATGATTTTAACATGAACATATATTAGAGATTTTACATAACTAAGGGAGTCACTAGATGTTACACTGGTTCAAGAAACACACATCTAGAGTCAGGTAAGGAGTGATGAAATGAATTTACAAATGGATACAAAGCTGGCAAAACTGGTCAGTATCCACAGGGCGATAATCAATTGCATGCCACCGGATACAGCTTGCATTTCTATGGAATAAGCTGCATTGCTCTCAGTTTTCTACAGGCTAACCTTTATCTCTACAGAGTTGTGAAACAGTCTAGTCAAAGAGAAATCACCAAAGGAATGTCTGGATTCTGGTAATCACTTCTGCCCATTTCAAAATCTTCCACAATTTTTTCCTACATTAGTTAACATAGGAAAAGTTCTCCCTAGAGTGTGGGGAAAATGGTAAGTGCTCAATAAACATTATTTATTGTCATTGGTGTTATTTCTGCCCAAGTCCTGGGCAGATGGACCACCTGGTGGCCAATGTGAACAACTTTTGGACCACCATTTATTCTCCTTCCCTTTGGAAACATATGCACAAGAGGCTGCCATATTTCATCTTTCACAGATCAGTGCTTCTTAATGTTCAGAAATCTTTTTTCTAATATGCATACAAAAGTCTTTCTTTTCCTTGATCTTTTCCAACTCTTTCTCAGTTACCTATTGTAAAAAAATTTCTCTCTGACTCAAATTTGTAGTTAAGTGAAAGAAAATTTTGATGATGTTCCTCTGTTAAGAGAACAACAGACTGTAAGTTTTAATTAAAGTTACAAATGATAAGTTTAGATTTAGTCATTTCAGAAAACAGAAACCAAATAACTGTGGTTTTGAATTGCTGAATACTCAAACATTGACACAGGAATAACGTAAGGTAGAATTTATATATAGTATATATATGTGTGTATATACATAAATAAATACATATTTAACTTGCCTTTTTATGTATCTGTATCTATTCCTATCTATTTTTCTATCATATATACCTGTGTGAGTGTTTAACTTGCATATATATATATATATATATATATATATATATATATATATATATATATACACTTACTTTCGGTAAGTATGTATATGTTTGGCTAGGGGTTTATTTTATTTCAACCCCTCACTCCACTCAACTGCATATATATATATATAGGCAAGTTAAATACATGGGTGTGACTTGCCACCTCCGCCTGAGTCCTGTTGACCATGGTTCTGAACCACTTTGTATTTTGGGGCACTGTTGCTTCGTATAACTGTAGTTCACAGGTGAGTCATGTCTAGCCTGTCTCGGAAATTCAGACTGGGACAGGGAAGGCAGTAGCAGAGAGGAAAGAGGAAGTTACTGCTGGAGGAGAGTGAAAGCATGAGAGAGCCATGGATGCTGTGCAGAGACCATTGCTATGGAAGGACTACAACCATGAAATTTGAACGATGTTTCTTATGATATCAATTCATCCAGAAAGAAACTACTGTTGACCGTGATGGAAATATCACAATACTAAATGAAGTAAAATGTTTGAGTGCAACAAAGCCCTGCAAGCATTGACCTGGGTGAGTGTGTCTGGGTGGTGGGCCGACACAGCAGGTAGCCCGAGGCAGTGCAGACAGCTGTCTTCCCACGTGCATGCTGATGGGAGACTCAGCTTTTCATTGTTGAAGAACAATAGAATTGAGACTTACATTTTAGGATTTCTCTATATTATGTGCTTTGATAGTTCTATTCCATTCCTGACAATTATGCCTGCTTTTCCCTCATCTGAGACTTGGAGGAAAGCCCAGCCCTGCTCTTTTCAGGCCACAGCTGCCATGAGGTTTATGGCGTATCTCGTTGTTTATGTAGGCAGAGCCAGAATCCCTTCCCTGGTGACCTCTTCGGTGCATTGGGATGATCCTAGGTCTGTAGGAATAATATATAATCGAATCTTATAATATTTAAAATGCAAGATAATTAAGCTCTTAATAACCAACATTTGGTTTAGGACTCATGTACTATTTGAGAATATTTTAATAATGCTTTATATATTGAAAATGTTCACAAAACATTTTTAATCAAAAACTTGCTCATAAAGTTTCCTGGGTCTATGTCTAAACATAAATAAACACTATTGCGATGTATCTGTCAAGTAAAGATCTGTTTATAGAAGAGTCTATGTTAGTATACTTTCGGTAAGTATGTGTATGTTTGGCTAGGGGTTTATTTTATTTCAACCCCTCACTCCACTCAACTGCATACGAAAAAAAAAATCACAGGATTAATTTCTGGGTGTGGATGAAGGCCAACTCAAAGGCCACCTCACCTATAAATCAGGGAATTGGAGGGCTTTATTAGATTTACCCCAACCTCTCCCAGAGGGATGATGTTTTCACGCAGATGGAGCAGACACCGAATGCCAAAAATACTTCCAGAGCTGCTTTGGGATTTTGCCATCTCCTGAAGAATTCTAGACATCTATGTATTCTTTAGTAAACTGTGTTTATTTATTGTTCCATGGCAGTGAAATCTCTCTTTCAATACATTTAATGGTTTCAGCTCCCTCTGTCTTTTGAGCTTTTCATGTCACCCCGGCTGTGGTTTGCAGAGCTGAGCCCATACTATCTGGGTCACATAACTGTTTCTAGTGCCAACACACGTTTTCTTTCACATTGCTATTAACTCTGCAGTAAAGAAGGGAGATTGGCTGGTGAAAGTGTCCTGAGTCCTTCAAGTTTTACTCAGGTTTCATAGTCCCTGTAACGGGAGCTCCCTAAACTGAGCGGTTTAGCAGTTATGGTCAGATGACTGCTTTATTCTGACCTGTCAGCTGGACAATCACATGTGGGATGTGTGTTTACACAGCACCATAATTGATATGGAGGAGCTCAGAAATATCTTGAAGGAGGCCTCCACATAGATATACAATGCAGCCTGCATCTCTGCTTGTCACACTGTCAGCTGCACTTGACGCCCAGGCTCGTTGGTTATCCCTGGCCCTTCAGCCTGAGACATGAGTTTCAATTTACCTGCAGCAGAAAACTGACGGCTATGCTGATGTGAGCCGCTGCCTCTGTCTTCTCTGAAACAGCCGCAACTATTGCAAGCATGTTGGAAGAGGGTGTCCATGATAAATAAGTGAGTTAGGGATCTCCACTAGCAAGGCCTAGTGGCTCTGGAAGAGGCAGAGCTGTTTTGAAGTTTATGGTGGCAGCTATCTTTTACCCTGTGGGCCACCGGCTGGGTTGGAATTAGAGTGGTACTTGTAAGGCCTTGCATTCCTTTTATTTAAGCAGTGTGTGTTTGCACATTTTTGGTGTAGCTATTTATAAGCACATTTATGTCTCAGTCACCGTGCTTATTAAAGACAAATATTTTACCTCTTAGCAAAGATGAAAATAGTTTTCGCAGATTTCCTGGCAGGCAACAGCCCCTTTCATCTGCGGATTTCAACCTAATAAAGTATTGATTTAGAGAACAGAACTTGTTTCAATGTCACATTCCCAAAAAGCAGAAAACCAGGTTGACCAGGGGAAAGGGCTGCTTTCCTTCACCTTAGGATAATTTGAATGTTACTGATGCTTGTTGAGTGATGCTGAAATAGAAGTGGCAGTAGAATAAAAGAGAGAGAACTCTCCAAGGAGTGAAGATGCTTTAGTGAACAGGAAAACACCTTTCTTGCGATTCCCTGATTACTCATCTTAATCAGGTATTATACTGTATGACAAAAGACTCTTCTGGCTCCAACACCCTGTAACGATTTTAGTTCTATACCAAAACCTCATGGGCAAAACTCTCCTGGTGTGGTAGAGTCTTTCCACTGAGGATGGAAATCCAGCCGGGTCTGAAGCTGGGCTCTCCTGGGGGAGCAGGACAGGACAGGACAGGGAGCAGACGGGGAGGCCCATCGGGGATGTGTTAAAGGAGACAGTTCCCCAGCCAGCTGGGACTTAATAAAGAGAGAGAAACAAGAGGAGGCTCTTTGAAGGAGCAAGGTAAAAACCACTTCCTTTCCTTGACCAAGTGTCAGCCACTGGGCTAGCACGTTTTCTATGTTTTCTCACCGAATCCCTGCCACAACCCATGCAGTAGCCCCTTCTCTCCCTCTCTTTATGAATACGGCCAGCTTAGAGTTCCTTAGCAACCTGCTTCTCAGTGGGGTGTCACAGCCCCCTTCTGGCTCGCTCTTGTACCCCTGGCCTGCTCCAACAGGGTTCTCTTTCTTTGCATTGTGAGGCTGTGTCTTTATCTTACCTCGTTCACCCTGAACTGGAACTAGAACTCTGTCTTACCAGGCATAGCGGACACATGGTGCTAGATGTAATAGGTTTTTATCCCTGATTTGTAGGTAACGTAGCGGGCAGCAACACTTCAGCCTTGCACAGCAGTAACCTAATTAGAAAGTAGACCTCTCAGTTATTTTTTTTTAATTAAAGAATAATTGACATAGAATATTATATTAGTTTTGGGTATACGACATAGTGATTTGTCATTTATTTACCTTATGATGTGATCACCATGATAAGTCTAGTAAACCATCTGTCACAGGACAAAGTTATCACAATATTATTGATTATATTCCCTGTGCTGTACCTTTCAGTAACTTATTTATTTTATAACTGGAAATTCGTACCTCTTACTCCCCATCATCTTTCTCACCCATTCCCCCCACTTCCTTGCCCTCTGGCAACCCCAGCTCTTAAATCCTCCTGTTGCTACTGTTTTGCCAATGGAGATCCAGCTCAGCTTGACTCAGCTCTCTCTCATTTTCCCTTTCTCTGTCTTTTTATCAAGTCTCCCCACCACGGCCTTCCCTCCCTTTGTCGTGGAGAGCCATCCCGCTCTCACTAGCTCCTGTCGCAGAACCACAGCCTAGATCCACTTAACAAAAGACCCCACATTCCCTCTGCTCTACCAAGGGTCTGGGGTATGCCGGCCTCCCACTTCCCCAAGTTGCTTCTTGGAGCGACACTTTTTATTGTGCATCAGTGACGGTTTCTATTTCAAGTCCCCAAGGTGGGGGCTCATCTTGCTACTGAGAGGAAGGCAGGACACCTAGGACTCCAGATTCTCACTATCCAGCCTGGAGAACAGCCAGTTCTATTCTAGGTCATCAGGTCTCTTCTCATTTTTCTGTTCCAAACCTGAGCAGCCAAATATCCAAAACAAATTCACAATGAAGGTCACATCTCAGAGATATGAGATCATTCGCTTGGTGTTCATTTGGGAAACAAATGCCAGGAAGTGGTATAAGGGGACCAACACATTCGTTTGCCATGCCAGCAGGTATGGTTATTATTGTTATTTTTCTAACCCACACCTGTTACATTTCGATTAAATGAATGCTTCATTTACTAGAGAATGTACTTTTGCAACACAAACGGGAAGGGCTAACCTCAAAAGTCCCAGGCCTTTTGCCATTGTCTACTGGTGAACCTGCTCTTTCCTCAGCCTGGGTCTGATTTGCTGCCCCAGGTCCCTGTGTTAGCGACAGAAATGGGCTCATCATGAACCCAAACTGAAAAGGTAGTTCTGCCAAGTGTCTGAGAGTGTGGAATTTCAAAACATTTTTTTTTGCCCTGGGATGAAAGGCCAATCCCAGACATTCTGCTGCTTACACAGATTCTGAGAACGATGCAAACTTTCAGAGATTCTTTCTCTCGCAGGATAGATTAGACTTATTAAAAATCAACTTTTTGTTTAAATAAAGAATGACATTCATACAGAAAAGTGCATGGCTATTATGTATACAGCCCAATGCCTTTTTACAAACTAAACTTACCTGTGTAACCGGCTCCCAGAGCAAGAAGCAGAACATCCCAGAAACACCCTGGTGTCCCCTTTCAGTCACTATTGCCTTCCCCTCAGGTGACCTTCTCCTGACTTCTACCATCATAGATTTTTTTTTCTCTGCTTTTAAACTTTCTATAGGGGGAACCATACAGTGTGTGTTCTTTTATGTCTGGCTCCCTTCCCTCAGCATAATGCTTCTGTGATTCATCCATGCTGCTGAGGTTCATTAAGTTTTCTGTGTGGTTTAGACGTTTATTCCATTTCATTTCATTTCTAACAATTTCATTGTTCAGATATACTATAGATACCATATTTGTCCATCTTATAATTAATGGGCATTTTGATTGCTTCCTGTTTTTGAGTATTATGAACAAAGTTGCTTTGAATATGTCTACTTTGGACACATGCACATATTTCTGTTGGCTATTGACCTAGGAGTGCAATTGCTTGGTTGTAGGGTGCGTGTGTGTTCAACTTTGGTACATACACAGCTTTCAAAGGGTTTATATTGTCGATGTAAGAGACGTTCAAACCTGTAGAGAATTTTTATGAGTCTGTTTGAGTCAAACTGGCAATTGCTGGGAAGCAAAATCTCAAGGGATTGAGAAAATACTCCAGAGAATGACAGTTTTGCAACTTATTTTATACATTAGAATCAAAGGAGATGTAAGAAGGGTTACATGACGTCCATTGGTGGCAGATTAAGAAGGTGAGAGAAAGCAAAGTGAGGAAATCTTTGGGACTAGATAAAAAATAAAACCAAGAGACATATTTCTTTTACACTGGTGGGTAAGGATAGTTAATAATTAACATTTACAGCACAGAGAGATGGTATTTGGGAACAAGACAACAATGAGGGGTTCTGTGGTCTCAGTGCACTGGTGCAGTGGGTGTGCCCTATCTGGAAAAAGAGATTACTCTGACATTCCAAGGGTATGTTATCTTAGTTGCAAAAAGACAATAGACAGGCTCACTTAAGGTAATGATTGACTTTTGTCAAGGAAGATACAGGTCTAGGATGTGACTGCCCACTATGACCCACTTTTAGTTAGAAATTTTTGTGTCCAGACCATCCTATGTGGTTACTTTCAGTCTCTGAGTTTGTCAGGTATCATATGTGGCCCCTTTTTCGTCTATAGTGCCGGCACATAATCAGCAAGTATGAGAGCTCTGTTTGCTCCATATTCTTGCCAACATTTGGTATTGTCTGTCTTTTTAACTTTGGCCATTAAGTGAGGGTAAGTAGTGGCATCCAATTGTGGTTTCTTTGCATTTCCCTCATGACTAATGAAACTGAGCATTTTTTTATAGGTTAATTGATAATTTGGACATCTTTTTTTATTGTGTGTGAAGTACCTGTTTAAGATATTTCCCATTCAAAAAAAAAAAAGAAGAGAAAAGAAAAGATACTGTCTTCCTTTTTCTTAATTACTTGTGGGAGTTCTTTCTATATTCCCAATTTGAGAGTCCTCTGTCAGATAGATGTATAGAAAATAGCTTCTCCCACTCTATGGCTTGATGCCCTCCTTATTGAAACATTGGTAAATAGTTTTCTATAAGGCAAATTATTGTGAAAATTTTCTTTATCTCTAGAAATGCCTCTTGCCTTAAAGTGTGTAATATTAAGACAGCTACATTTGCTTTCCTTTATTGTTTGCATGCTGTATCTTTCTCCATCCTTTCTATTTTTCTTTACTCTTATGTTTAAGATGTGCTCTTATAAGCATCAGTTTTTCCCCCACCAATCTGATATAATCTTTGTCTTTTAATTGAAATGTACATTTACTCATAGTGTGATTACTAATATAGTTGGATGAAAGTATACTTTTTCACTATTTGTTTTCTAGTTGTGCCTCTGTCTATGTTCTTTTTTCTTTCTTTTATTGCCCTTTTCCTAGGTTAATTTTTTTTCATCCCTCTCTCCTATTAGCTTGTTAGTTACATATTGTTTTACTGTTCTTTTAGTGGTTGTCATAGAAATGATAATATCCTCCCTTGACTCACTGAAGTCTAATATAAATTAATTCTTTTACACTTTCTGAATGAAGAGGCCTTAGAACACTTTAACTCCATTTTTGTGTGCGTCTCAGCTTATCCACAGTGATGCTATCAGCTAAGAATGCCTGAGGCACTCACCTGGACACCTCCTACTTGTGGCAGACCTCACAGACATTTATTTCCCCAACCAGAGTCAATGTTGTGGCTGGACTGGCCCTCATGGCTATTGTGATTGCAAGATGCACCTCAGCAATAACCATCAGGGAACTTTGAAAATACAATGTTTATTACTCACCAGACAGAGGGTACATTGCAGCCTGGGGCCAAACAGCCAGGTCTGCAGTAGAAAGAAAGGGAGGGAGCACATACCTGAGGTTCTGCCTTCATTAGGTCCAATATGGAGGGCTTAGGGTTTCTTGGGTTCACTTTTTATTGACAAATTTAAAACATAAGAGTAGGAATTAGGGAGTGGGAAGGGAGAAGTTGGATCACTTAAGTAGTCAATTATCTAGGTTACCCGGGGCTTTCTGAAAGGAAAATTCATGGGTGGGGGTGGCCTGGTTCTTCTCTAGTTGATTTGCTAGCAGCTGTGTTTGACAGTTGGCAATATGTTTATTTGAGACGGTTGCCTAGGCAATGAAAAGCTCAGTGTCAGGCACTTACTCTGCATTAAAAAACTTAATGTCAGGCATTTATACTACATCATTTATCCACCTTCCTCTTTTTGTGCTATTGTGCATATTTAATTTTATGTATACCCTTCAGGGAAGAATTATTGTATTATGTAGTTAGTATTCATTTGTTTATCCACATACTCATGGCTCTTTGTATCTTCATGCATCTGTGGATTCCCACTTGGGATGATTTCTTTCTTCTTGAAGAATATACTTTTGCTTCTGAGAGGTTGCTGAACATTTTGGTCCAGTTGAGGACTGAGATGGTTCAGTGGCCAAGCTGGGCTCCAGTCCTTGTATGGGCTGGTTCTCACTTGCTTCTAGCGTATAGTCTTTCAGGATTTGAATGGAGAACCTGGGTTGCTTCCCAGGGCCCCTTCTCTTCACTGAGGCTAAACTCTATGTTTCACCTCCCAGCACCATGAGTTCGCAAAAAGCTCTGCTTAGTTTCCCAGCTACAGCCTTAGCTTTTGAAATTGGCATCTGCCCCAAGAGGAAAAGTATCCCCCAAATCTAGGGCTCCTCTCTGATGGCTCCCTTCTTCTTCTAGTTGTGTGAAGTCTCATTGTTTGGTAGCTCTCAGTGTCCTTCAAGTGGGTTTTTAAGTATGTGTGATTTGCCTAAGATCATGTAGCTGGTTCAGGGTTTAGCCTACACTCCAATACGGGGACTTCTAATTCTCATTCCCAAGCTCTTCCCTGAGGCCATATTTTTGCATCACTTCTGAGGCTGTCTTTGTGGGATTGGAGGGAGGAGGGGGCACACTCTCAAAGTGGGAGATAAGGAAACTAGACATAGAGGCAGCAGAGAAAATACTGGAAGAGAGGAGGACTCTTGGTAGCTCTGTGCTGTGTGCACTAAACCCTTCTTGGAGTCAAATGCTGCTCTGTGGCATGGTTGCCTGGTCAGCAGGTACCAAAGCCCTCTGTAGTTGGCTCAGCCTTTCAGTGTTGGTTAAACTAAAAGCCTGTTGTAGAGCGATGTCACATTCTCACATCAGCTTTCTATTAACAACTATATTGGACCATGGGGATATCTATGGAACAGATCCTCTTACTATACATATACCTCCCAGAGAAGGAATAACATGTAACAAACATTAGACCAGTATTTTCATTTAGAATCCCAAATTTCTCAGGCCAGCTGGATCCCATTTTGTGAGTGCTCATTTTTCTAAGGCTGAGGGTCTGGGTCTTCTCGGGGTATCAGTTCTCAGGCTCCCATTGTGTGCATTACCTGCTGTCATCCTGGGCCACACACACATACCTTGAGCCATGTCATTGGACTTGGATTATTTTCCAGATGGACTTCTCTTGGAGATAAAAAGAGAAATAAAGACTCTTTATCTCTGAGCAATGCCATTTTTATCTCTTTCTCTCCAACCCTATTGGTTTGGTTTGATTCTCAGAGAGTCACTTCTGATCTCCAATTCTTTGCTTGCACAGTGCATTTTCCGAGAATCTCCTTTTGAAGTCAGTTTGAATCTTTACCCATGTCTTCCATTCATTACTGCCCTCAGAGAGGCAGGGTGGCCAAGTGCTGACTGGAACATTCTGGCATCAGAGAGACCTAGCTCTATTTTAGTTCTGCCATTTAGTGCTTGTGTGAACACAAGCAACTTACCTACCTCCATAGGCCTCGGTTTTCTCATCTGTTAAATGAAGTTATGATAGGAATTTAAGGTTATTGGAAGATCTAATGAGATAATAATTGCTACTACAATGTTGACACAGAGTAAAGATCCATTAAATGGTAGCTGCTGTGGTTGGTATGGTGTCAGCCTTATCATGAATTTGTTACCATAGATTTAAACTCAGATATTATTGTAGCCATGGAAATGAATCTTTCCTCCTTAAGTTTTGCAAGAACACGTAAAAGTGTTTTAAGACTGGCTCTTCTCATCTTCTAACCTACTCGGAACTTGCGAAAACATTAACCTGGGTTGCCATCTTCATCAAAGAGCCAGCTCAAGTTCTCTCTTCTTGAGAACTTTCTTGGTACTTCCAGCAGACAAGATCACACCCCTTCTTGAATGCTATAGCACTTACTTTCCATCCCATCACAGGGAGCTGGCAGTTAATATCTATATCTTATTGCACAAAGATATCATAAACTCATAGCAGGCAGATGGGGACCACAGATATACGATTTTATATTCCCCAACAGGTTTCCCTGTGGTGTGGTGGCAGTATTAGACAGGTTCAGAACAAGGATTTTGTAGTAAAACAGACCTGGAGTCAAATCCTATCTCTTTTGTGTCTTAGGAAAGTGGAGATAATGGTTCCCACTTCTCATGAATGCCATGAGGATTAAACAATAGCTTATGGTGCTGGGAACATAGTAAATGCCCAACAAATAGTAACTATAGTTAGTAAGTAGTGACTGGTTAACTAATTGTGTTAACAAATTAATTGGGATGCCTGAGATTTTGGACATCTCCCTTCAGGGGTTGTAGCCTAAATGCCAGCTTCCCTTTTAGCAGATCACATTCATCAAATGCCTAAGTGAGCATATGTTGAGTTGAGCTGAAGAAGAACGCCATAGACTTGGTCTTGCTCTGCAGCCTTCACAGCCATTAGGCAGGAACAAATGAATTAGCAAGGCACACTTATGAAAAACAGACCAGCCAAGAGGAGCCTCTCATGTTTAACACACTGCAGACCCAGTGAATTGTTGAAAGCAATTAAGGCCCACAGTGCTATTGTGTTTTGAAGACCTTAAAAAATTCTCTTGTAATCACAGGGCAAGGAAATATGTTTGAAAACTATGCAATGCTTTAAACATGATGCCATCTTCTTACAGTTTTTCTGGGGACTTGCATCCATCTTGAGAGTATTATGGGCATTTTCTTTTGTTTTTCCAACATAATGGCCACTTCAAAGAGAAATCATGACTGTAACAAATAGCTTTAATTGTCAAATGCATCTTAGATTATATTTATGCTCAGAAATGACACATTCTAGCAGTTAGTATGAAAATCTCTTGGGGGGATGGATGGTAGATGAGATGTTGGAGTTGCCACCCAGAGTCAGGAGGGGATTCCTTTGGTCAGCTGCTTCTGATTTTTTCCAAATGAGGCATCTCTGGCAGTCTTAGGCAGGGTGGTCTCAGTGTAGTCAGGTATTTCCCTGCAAAGGACAAGCTGCCCAAGATGGCTTGGCAATGTTGAAACGTTTTCGGACTTAGAACATGAAGGTTAAGGAGAGGCATTTACTTCCATGTAATGATAAGGTGACTACACCATGCTGCTTCTGAATTGGCCACTTTAACTTTGACTAATCTCACTCCTTCCTCTACACCCCCATCTGAGTTTTAGCCTCTTTTAGACATAACCTGTGAGAAACACTTGTTATCAAATAAACGAACAGATGTACTCTGTTGCCATGCTCAGGTCTCAGGGGTCTCCTCTTCCTTGCTTCAGGATTCCTTACCAGTTCTACTCTTCGCCAAATCACAGGGTCAAAGAGAGCAACGCTACAGCTGATGGACTAGAGGAGAATAGCTAGAATCCTCCAGGGTAAGCTCATCACCTGGACATAGGAAAAAGATACGATATGACAGGGAAATTCCTAAATTTCCTCTGGGTAGTGGAGGCCTTTGCATCTTTACAGTTGTTTCCTACAAATGAGTCCCTGCTTCTCTTTCAGACCCACTTCATGTCCTGTGTGCGCAATCTTGAGTGAACTCTATTCCTCTTCCATTCCATCCAGTTCGACCTCTGCTAGTCTAATTAACCCAAAACCACAGCTGATCAGCACTGGGAGTCAGCCATTGGGGGTGGGGGTGGGAGCGCTACTTGATCTATGCCTTCAAAAGAGCTCAATTAACCGCTGTAGCAATTTATTATAAATTTAACCCATGTCAATTAAAAAAACCTTAAAGCACACACACAAAAAAGCAAATAAAAAGTACCTTTAATCACTACTCAGCTATTACAACTTGATAATTTTACTATATAATATACATATAGGTATATATATAGCACATATACCCACAAATTTTGATTCCGATGTTTTAATTTCATGTTGCTGTGCATCATTTTCTCTTGCTTTATTCATGAGCGGTCAGTCTGGACTAGGAGGCAGAACACATTCTTTTCCTTTCAGAGTCTTGGCTCCCCCATCTGCAGCTGCAGTGGATGGCAGCTTCAGCTATTTCCCTTGTGAATTTGTTGAAAGGCTAAATACCTGTAAATAATTAATATTACTTTATCATGTGTCTCCTAAGACTGAGCAGGCTCCCAATAAGGTCTGGGTTGATTATGTTTTCAGTCCTGGGTGTGTTGCCTGTCCACATAGCCCCATAGCAGAGACATATCATTTCTCACAGCCTGCCTTGTTGGGAAAATCATCCTGGGCTCTGAAGACAAAGGGTTAACCAGAGAAATGTGTCAAAAGGCTTTAAAAAAATACAGCCCCTTTGCAGAGGGGCCTCAAAACCTCTTCCCAAAAGAGAAGAGGCAGTTAACAGGAGCCTTATCTAGGAGAGCAATCATCAGGAAAAGTTGTACGTTTTCTGCAGTACAAAGGCGCTGCTTTCTTCTCTTCGGCTCCGACTGGAGCTCTTGAGATCGAAGAAAACTGTTGGCTACAGTTCTAAAAACTCCAGATAAAGGCTTTGATTTGTTAATTAAAATTTTACTATCTGCATTTGATATCTCAGCCAAATTGTATCCGCTGCAGGAACAAGAAAGTTCCTCACTTCAAAGGGGCGCCCACTCTGTGACCTGTAATTATGGAATTTACTGCAGGGTGAAGCGCTGTCTGGGGTGCACCTGCCGCCCTAACGCCCACCGTCTCTTCCCCCGCAGAGAGAGCCGCTCGCCCCGACCACTTCCAAAGGAGCCTGGCCCCGCGCAAGCGCACAGGGGTCGAGCCGGCACACAGGACTCGTGGGGCGGCGCCGGTTCCCTGGCGCTGCGCAGGTGTGAGCCCCCGCCCCGCCCATCTGGTCCGCCCACCGCCTCGGCCCCCGCCCACCCTGAGCGAGGCGGCCTCCTGGAAGTCTCAGTGAAAAACGGCTTCTTTAATGAAAAACTTGAAAGGCCGGAGCCACGCTGGGTGAGGTCACCTGCTGGCTGCTGGCTCCAGGCAGGGTCTCACCCTTTCCTGTGAGCTTGACCAGACTCACCCGCTGTTTGGCAGAGACCACGCCGCCCTCTGGTCCTTTTGTTCCCTCTGGAGTGCAGACACTATTAAAGGATATTTAGATGTTCCTATGTAGGGCTGCTTCCTGAGAGGAAGGCATTCACCGGTCAGCACTGGCCATTTTTTTACATGAATGTAATCGAAATCTGCAAACTGTCTCTAGGACTCCATCTCTACCGCATCAGCTTTGCCTTGGCCGCAAGCAGAGGAGAGCCAAGTGTCGAGATACAGCTAGAAATTCTGCAAGACTTTCTGGTGGACTAATTCCAATGAGGGCTTCACTTTTACTAGTTTTTATTTTCTTTATTCTGTATTTTTAAAAATTCAATTTTGGTACTATTTTAAGTACAAAAAGTCTTCCTCCAAACATTTAGGAAAGATGCAAAAGTATAAACGAAGTGGTCAAAAGTCAAAATTCAATTTAAAAAGTAATTTGGGATCTATATAATTTTCATAGAATAGATTGGAATGGATTTTTTTCTAAGACAGAAGGCCTGGTTGTTTTGATTCAGGGTAGAACCAATCATGACTATTGCACTGGTCTGCGTAAAGGGGGAATTCATGCCTAGAAGAGGAAGTGGGGGAGAAAAGAAACACTTCTTAGTGACTATATGTTGCATTAAAGGGTACAATCTAACATGGAACAAACGGTTGTTGAGCTGTTGATCTCTGGTTGAAAATGCAGGCTTACCGATTATCAGATGAGATAGGTCCTCTTGTCTCTCTGTCACAACTGATGCTACTTACCATTGACCTGTCTGTTGCCTGGGCTCTCTTGTGGAAGATATCTGCTTTCATTTGCTCTTGCCAGGCTATCTCTGAAAAGTGTCCTTTGAGTATCACTGTGAGATATTTCACCAAGAAGGATTTTAATGGTGTCTACATGTAGGTTCTAATGCAGACTTATTAATTCCAAGGAAGAACCGTTTTAGAAACCACAAATTCTTGTCTGGAAGTCTAAGAGAGAAGACACAGCACCAGGTCAGGGAGTTATGGAATTTACCACGAGTAAGAGAAATCAGTGGTGGATGACAACTAGAGCACTAGGAAGGGCGTGCATGGTAAGCATGCGTGTGTGTGTGACTGTGGTGTTATGATACTCAGTGTCTTAGAGAACATAATCTATTTGAGAACATTAAAATGGGTACTACTACTTCTAGTATTCATCAAACGTACATGTCCCAGGCTCCACATTGAAGAGATTCTATCTATTATCTTATTTAATTCTGACAATAACGTGGTAAGGTAGGTAACATTGCCAATGAACAAACTAAGGCTTAGAAAGGTCAATTTCTAATGAGGTCACATGATACAAAAATTTGATCCCAGGTCTGAGCCTGTATTTTTCTCTTCTATATTACACTGTTTACTAAGAAGGAGAGAATATTGTTCATGGGAAATAAAGGTATCTGTTGGATGCAATAAAATGTCAGAAGGTTGAGTTTCTCTTTGCTGAATACCTTCTGGAATGATATAGAATAGAGAAGTAGCCAATGTCACTTTTCTTTAAATATTAAAGGATACATTTTGTTATTTGCTAGTGAATTAACCTCATAATCCCAGGAATTTCTGCACTTCCCCCAGATGATGATAATACTTTTTATAATTTGGCTATAAACTATGAGTAATTTATTTTGCCAAGTTCAAGAAATAGTAGGTAACTTCAGATCTTAAACAATGAAAATCAGAGAAGAAGGACGACTTATAAAAATAAAGAGGAGAGAATAAAACAACCCAAAAGTTAGAAGCTCCATAGGAAGATAAACTTGTCTTTTTCAAAATGTGCATGAAGTCAAGAGATCATAAACTAGAGAAATGAAGATTATACTACAACATCTGAAGTAACTCCAAAACATCTTATTTTTATTTGAATGAAATCAAGAGTACCTTCAAAACAAAGTATGGTAAAAGATACATCTGATGTGCTTTTCATGGTGAACTTTTTGAATGGCTCTGAATCTAGAGGTGAGTTAACTAACCATATCTATTGTGAGTTTAACATAAATTTTATAGTTATATTTGTCCACAGCCTGCCAATATTCTCTTATACACCACCCTCCATAATTCAAGAGGAAGGCATGGCACACAGGCAAGGTCAAGGATGTGGGGACTCCCAAGATGAGGGTCTGTCTTTAAGCCCCTGAGAAGAAGAGACACTTCCACCAGAGGATTTTTACAATGTGACTCAAGGGTGGGGGACTGAGGGTGAGGGCTCCAGGATGTCTCAGAATCACCTGATCATCTCTTGTAATGTCAGAAAAAAAGCACGTGGCAAAATCTGTCTTAACTGTAATCATTTATATTTCCCAAAACATCATGAAAACTTTGAGGCTATTTGATATGACTTTGGTTGCTTATCTATCTAGTCACTTAGAGATAACCATGGGAAAATAAAATTAAAATTAGTATCCTCCATAAATCTTAGAAAACAGTGTTAAAATTTATATGAAGTCTGTTTAGTCGTAAGCTATGTGAAGGGCCAGGAAGACAAATTAAGATGGATGCAGATGGCCGAGGATCATTGTCTATGGGCCTGATAACTACTGTCTGCTTTCTGTGTCTCTCCAGGATCTTTCATGAGATAATTTGGGTGTTCTAATACAACACGACAGTGGACTGCTTCCAGACACTCCTCTTCTCAACTAAAGGAAAGCCGGAAGTTTTCACCCACAGAGTATGTCCTAGCGAAGGACTTCTCCCGGACTCACTCTTCCATTCTAAGGAACACATTAATGAAATCTTCACATGCATGTTTTGACAGATTCTTTCAAATCACATCACTTTGGCACTGATGCACTAGAGGTGGCGGAAAAACTCCTTGGACATGAGGCTGGGCCAACCTCCCATCTTCAGCCTTCATTCCTGATGACTTTAGGAAGACAATCAGTTGCTTTGACAGGAAATCCCTGCAAAGGCCATCTTAATGGGCTGATGTAAATGGGAAGAAAATGCAAACTTAGCTTCTTTCTTAAATAAGAGAACAGATTGCTGGTGCAAGTGTACATGGAGAGAAACCAGGGCAGGGCTGACTGGAAAAGGTATAATGTGGCTCAACTCTGAACTTCAAAGGGGAAAGAGGATGAAAACAGTAAAGCAAGCACTGCCTTTGAGGATCAGAAATGACCCCAATAGTGGCTTGCCATAACCCTGCTCAGTATTCTGGAGATGCCAGGTTTCACCTGCTCCCTCTGCAGCCAAATGTTTGGATGGAATCCCTTCCCTGCCACTCAAGTGTCAGGTAACCTTGGGCAAGGTCATTGGTGATTAGAGTGAGATATCTTCCTTATTGATAAAATAGGGCTAGTGATGATATCTATTTCATAGTGATTGTTATGAATTAATACATGTATGGCCTTAGTAGAGTCTCTGCTGCATAGTTGTCACCCACATATTAATTATTGCTACTAGATGGAGGCTGAACCCTTTTCTCATAAACTTTAAATATCTTCTTAGCATGCCCTTTGGTCAATCTGAGAGTCAATAGAGTAAAAGCAATCTTCTACTACAGTCAGCCAAACTGACCATCATTGTCCTTCTGGATTTGGAGGGAATGACACATGAATTGGGGAGGTGTTCATCTTTCCCTGCTTCCAGGAGACAGGAGAAGTGCACATCTGGCCAATATGGAATGTGTAGTGCCTCCCCCAGTGGGTCTATGTGTGGACCCTGAGAGGCCATCATGACACAGCCCTTGGTTCTCCCCAGAGCCAGTGAGGTGAAGAGCATGAGTCAGTATCTCAGCTCTGCCACTTATTAGTTGTGTAACCTTAGTCAGGTCATTACCAATCAGTGCTCCAGTTTCCTCATCAGGAAAATAGGAATGATAAATAGTGCGTTCCTCCCAGAGCTGTAGGAGAATTAAGTGAGTTAGTACATATAAAACACTTAGAATCATACCTGGCATATTGGAATCAACATATGAATGTTAACTGTCTCTAGGATTATTTTTATTAACAGCTAATAGGGACCCAGGTTCTTGGGGACACAGTTTCTGAATGCCAAGTGGAAGAGTTAGTATTCATTTATTAATTAGTTAATAAATGTTTAAAAATACTCTGTCAGACACTCTGCTAAATCCTGAGAGACAGGTTAATAGGGTTCATGTCTTTGAACCCTAAAACAGGAATTCAGGAAAGAGGGTAGAGTTGGCTTCACTGAGGGAACATTGAGCTGGTGCTACACAATGCGTAGGTGTTCACCAGGCAGGCAGGGCTGAGGGAAAAGTAGTGAAAATGATTAAGGGTGTTTCCCAGTGCATTGGGTTTTGGGGAACAAAAATAGTTTATTATGATCAAAGCATGGAGTGGGTAGGGAAAGTGATGATGTAGATAAAGAAAGCTCATGGGGAATCTTTATGCCATGTGCAGATGGACTTTGTATTAAGACAACGGGAAGTCACTGAGGGCATTAAGAGACATAGAATGCTCAAGATTCTGATTTGGAATCAGTAAGGAGAATGAAGAAGGAGGTGAGTCTGGAAGTAGGGAAAGCAACGAGTACAGGAGAAAAGGCAGCTTGACCTGACAAAGGGACCTGCTTTAGGTAGAGGGGACAAATTAAGAGTTATTTATGAGATACGGGTGATATGTTTCAGTGAATAAGATGAATAAGAGATAGAGAAGAATCAAGAATAAATTTCAGGTTTGTGAAATTGTAGGTATTAGTGAGTTTTTAAATTTGTATTTTATTTTAATTTATTTTTTGGTGGTGCTGGAAATAATTCAGAGGCAGAGAACCCTCAGGATATTGGGGGTGATTGAAGTAGATATTGACTTTGGACCATCTTAGATTGGAGAGTTAATTTTTATCCCTGGAATTCTTAGTTCTTAGGGGAGTGATTTTCTTATGCCCTCAAAATGCGCATGGCTAAGTGACTTCTTTTAGGCTAATAAAAAATCATTTTATTGCTGGTGCTCATGTCTGTGTTTTTCCCCTGCTGTGGGAATGAAGGGAGCAAAGAAGATAAAGAGATGCCTCAGATTGGATCACTGAGCCAGTACATGGAGGACAGTGGAGAGTTACCCGACCCTGCAGAGTACTTTTCAGGAGTGATAAAGAAGCTTCTGTTGTGTTGGGCCGTTGTAGACGAAAGGGAGAGAAGACAGCGCCGTGGACTCAGAGCTGGCCCTGGGTCATTTGGTTATTTTCCCCTCTGTGTAGATTCAGTTTAAAAATCAGTAAAATTTCATAAGAGTTTATCTTCTAAAGTTAGAGTGTATTAAAAATCCTTGGAAACTGAAGCCCTTATCCCTAGGAATAGTATCCAGGTGGTAGAAAAATCTGGAAAATAGCAGATTCTCAAGAAATGTGTTTTTCTTTTCTCTTTTTCCAAGCTTCTCAGCCGATACCTATCTGTTCTGACCTAAGAGAACTATTTCTATTCCCTTCTGCTCAGACATATACAAATGATGTTTTATATAGTCGATACTCATTCGTATGTACTCATATATTTACTGTTTACTACCTCTGGCCTTCTATCTGGGAACGCTTCCTTCTGCCAGAAGAAAATCGCTTAGTATTTCATTCAGTGTGGGTCTGCTTGTCACTTGCGTACTTTGGCTTTTGTTGGTGTAAAAGTGTCTTTATCTTACTTTTACTCTTGAAAACTATTTTCACCATGTACAGTGTTCTACTAGGTTTTCAGCTAATTTCCTCTTGTCTTTATAGATGTTGTTGTATTAAATTCCTTGCCTTCCATTGCTTTTCTGTTGAAAATTAGCTGTCAGTCTAATTATTGCTCATTTGCAGTTATTTTGTCTTTTTTCCCTCTGGCTGCTTTTAAGATTTTCTTTCAGCCCTTTTGTTTTCCTGCAGTTTTATTGCGATATGTCCAGCTGTGTATTTCTTCATATTTATCTTGTTTGGGGTTTATAGAACTTCTTGATTCTGTGGATAAATAAATTCATTATTCTTTTACTTAGCAAATATTTACTGATGTTGCTAGAGCTCAGAGTCTAGTGGCAGGAAAAATAGGAAAGTAGGCGATCTCAATACAGAGGATTACCAGGACGTAGGGGTAAGCTCAGGTCTTTGGGAGCACATCCTGCTGGGCTGTTGTCTAAGCCAAGTCCTGAAGGACAAATGGGATCATCAGGTAAAGCATGAACAGAGACTGGGGAGAGTATTTCTGAATGTAGGTTCTGCATATTCAAGGCTCCAAAGGAAGAAGACATGAAGGGCTTGTGGAACTGCAAGTGGGTCAATGTGTCTGCAGTGCTGAGCAAGAATATGGGAGCTGTGAAGAAGAATAGTCAGAGATAAGGCTTATTTATCAAATGCCCAGATCCATCTACAGTGTCTCTTTTTAGCTTTAGACACATATCTACTTCTTATATGATGTCTTTCCTAGGATGATCCAAACCACCTCAAACTCAGCTTGTCTAAAGCTCTGGCTTACATTTCCCAAAATCAGCCTCCTCCAGAATCCCAGTCCCATAGATACAGTTGCACATACTAGAAAACTGGGAGTCATCTCTGCATGGCCTGATGGGCCAGTGTGAGTTTTGTTCCTCTCCACCTCTGCAGTCTCATTTCTCAGCATGCTTTGTCTTGCCCTCTTCACTCTAGCTATGTTGACCTTTTTAGCTTCTCGAACACATGCTCTTTCCTGTCAGGGAGATTTTACAAACCTGTTCTCTTTTCTTGAGAAGCTTCCCCTACCACCTCATCACTTTATTGGGGAAAGCTTTCAACTCCTACCCCACCACCATTACACATTCACATCCCATATCTTATTTCCTCTCACAGTGCCAATCATGACTTGTAATTAGGTATTGATTGGTGTGGTTATGTGTGTGGTGCTGGCTCCCCAACTAGTCTAGTTTCATGAGGACAGAGATGATGTGTACTATGCTTACACTTAGTCTCAGGGCCTGGCTCAGAGAACGTGCTCAATAAGTACTTTTTGAATGAATGTCTCTATTAAGGAGTTTGGTGTTATCTTGAGGAACGACCAGTGTTGTAAAAGAGGGGATGCATCATGAGAATTTTTTTTTTAGAAAGCTCACTTTTGACTACAGTATGGATAATGGATTGGAGGGGCCAAGACTAGAAACAGAGAAATATGTTAGGGGACTATTATTCTAACGCAGGTGGGAGATGATGCTGGTCCCATTGAAGACTGTAGCAGTGGAGGTGGAGAAAAAGTGGATAGGTGTGAGAAGTGCTAGATGCCCCGAGTTGGTGGGATTTTGTGATTGAATGGAGGAAGTGGCAGGATGACTACCAGACCTTTGGCTTTAATCACCGGGCCAATGCAGTTCCACTTAGGAAATAGAGAGCAAGAGAGGTACTAGGAAATGAAGATGATTATATGTAGAGGAAGATGATTAATTTGGCTTTGGGTTTGTTGAATTGAAGTGTAGGTGCCCAGGAGGCAGTTGATCTTAGTCTCAGGTGAAAAATCTGCCCTGAAGATATAGGGTTCAGATTTGTTATAAAATTCATCATAAAGTGCTTCATTTACAGTATGGCTTAGCTCTGAATAGCTGAATAACCCCCAAGGACTTACACAAGTGTCACTTTATAAATCTGGACAGTCTGAAAAAATATATATATATTTTATTTTTGTGGGGAAATAGCAGCAAAGATAGGTCAGAGACAAGTCAACATAGAACTTGAAGGAATTGAGACTGGTAGATTATTCTTTTTTTGATTGATTCTGTCAGTTGAGTATAGAATTTTCACTAAAGCTGGAGAAGGGCTGACAGCAGAGGTCAGAGAAATGGGGATAGGCCAAGTTGGCAAACACCATTCCCTCATAGTGGGGCCCTCGCCCCCTGCCGAGAGAGATGTCCGCTTAGGCCTCTTTGGTTTGTAAATAGTTTCTGTTTAGTTTTCAGCTCTCAAGGAGAAAGCACATAAAAAGATCAGTCATAGGGCAGAGCCAGTAGGGTAAACATTAACTAGATATAGACCTGAACTCCTTTCACATCTGATGAGTAATTTATTGAATGCACAAGCTGAGTAGTATCTAGCTTAGAAAGTTTATCTTGACTTTTGCAAAATTATAAAAGAGAAATGAAGGTTACCTAAATGGGAGTTGTTTTCACACATGTTGGATGGGTCAACTAGTCTGAGTGCATAGACTAACGTGGAGTGGCCAAATGGTAGAAAACAGTGGGAGACTCACCCCGGTCTGATTTCATCCATCAAATCTAAGGGTGCAGAGGAGTTTGTTTTTGAAGTATGAAAACTCTCTTCCTGACTCAATTAATAATCATTGCTACTCACATCCAGAGCACTTGCTTTGCAGGAGAACTCAAAGTGTTTCACTGACCTTTGAGTTAATGGGAGACCTCACAACCCGTAGGGCAACGGAAGCCCTTATCACAGAAGGAATTCTTACTGGGGGATGCAGCTTCACTCTAGCCACTGTTAACATGGGTGCTAGCCATACTCCTGGGAAAACAATAAGTCATTTCGATTACACAACCTTGGGTTTATCAAAGAAAGTCACGCAGAGGAATTCTTCTGCATATTTCTGGAATCTCCTAAGACTTGACTCTCCTTGAGGTTTTGTTCTACTGGGTCCCCGAGGAGACCATCAATATTTGAGTTCTCTGATTCTCCCACCTTGTGACGTGGCAGGACATATCAACATTTTAAATGTCACTGAGCATGTGAAAAATTTCACCTTTTCTCATAAATTGTCTAAAAGACACAAACTAATTTTATGACATTGTTTCTTTTCTCTACTGTTTATTTTCCTAAGTTCACTTTTTTTATTACTATGGCCTGATAAATAAATTCAACTTAATAGCAGCCAACATATTTAGGAAGTCCAGAGAATTCCCACTTTCAAATTGTTCACAAGCATTGCCTACTTGTGGTAAAATAAACCCTTAGAGCCCAGCGTGACTTACGTAGGTGTTGATATTTTTCAGATAATGAAATGAATGCAAATAACCAAGTCTTCCCTTTCCTTTGAGCCTCTCCCTGACAGATAATGAAGGCATGAAGACCATTATGATTTCAATCCCCAGTATTGGAACCCTGTGTTCAGACTTAAACTCACTTTGCTCTTGATTACATTATTGAGAAATTCGAATATAAGTTGTGACTTAAATTTTTTGTATTATTTATATTTGTTTGTTTATTTATTTATGAAGGAGCTCTGGGTTGTAAGATTTAAATGGAAGCACCTGAATTTGAGTTTTAACTTTTCCTTGTGACATGGACTAGTCATTTAACCACCTGGCATCAGTTTCTGTAAAATGTAAATGAAAATTGATTTATGTGATTTTAGAGTTCTTTCCAGGTCTCTTTCCCCCCAGTTTGGTCATTATAAAACATCCCTGACTCACAGCACTTGATTCCCATTCCCCAGCCCCTCACTCCGTGTTGGCCCAGCCCCTAGGGGCGTGCTTCGTGAAGCTGTCACTCCTTGGCCTCCACCCAGGTGTGCAGCTTGCTGCTCCCTTCCCTTTACAACACTGGTACCCTCTCCTGAGTCCAAGTTCCTGGCTGAGGTCCAGTCATCCCATATTATGTTCCTGTTACCCCTCCTTCTGCAACCTTCTGCCTCTGCTTCCGCATCCTCCAGCACGAGGAAAAACACTTATATTAAGCCAAGTTTGTCTTCCACGACCCTCCATTTCCTCTTACACGTTTCTGTCCCCTTTCTTGCCACCTCCACCCTTTCTTCCAAGCCCTGAGCTGGTGCTATCATTCTGCACAGACCCTCTTATGAAAGAAGAAAGTAACCAACGAGCAAATTCACTTCGAAATACTAATGACAGTGCTGTTTCTTTCTTGGGAAGTTCTTACATCTATTGCATATTTATTGTGTACCAGGCTCCCGTTTACTCCTCTCCCAACAATGTGATGTGGTCAGTATTACTCTCATGCTCAACTATAACTGGCACAGTTGAAGCCCCAAGCAGTTCCTACAGGGCTGCTGTGGGAATAAACTAGCGAGTTACTGACAGTGCTTTAAGAAGATAAACTACCGACAAATGTTCACAGCGGGTGATGACTGGAGCCAGCGGTCCTTTGGCCTTCTGAGCTGTGGAGACCTGATAGATCGCAATGGAGAAGTGGCCTTCTTGGTCCTCTTTCTGCCCATATTATTTAGCTCAATTCTGAGTTCCCCTCACTATCTTGGGGACTGGTGGCTGCACAGTTCCCTCCACATACCCTGGTCGGGCTTCAGTAGGCCAGGCCCTTCTCCCCATAGCCAATGTTTTTCTGCTCCAGGTTCCTCCCACAGCAAGATGCTCACATTATCTTTAGTGGAGCGGGAGGGGAGTGCCATTAACATTGCTAAGGCTCATTATGTTCACACGATAATTTGCCCTGGAAAACAAAGACAAAAAATATTTAGATGCCATACATTTATTGGCTTTCAAGAACAAGGCCTTAATATTCACTGCAGAGTCTAAAAATGTACAAAACCAAAATGGCAACCTGCCAAACAAAGCTCATTTGCTGGACCATTGATTGCTGATGCTGAGTCAAGAGCGGATTCTGAAGCATCAATTTCTAGCTGTCTCTTTTCTTGTGTTCTGGATCTAAGTATAGAGGCTAGCCTTTGGACAGATTGCATTTTCTTGAGAAAAGCAGCATGCCCTTAACTTAGGGTGGGGATTGGGGGTGGGGAAGGGCATTGTTCCACTTACTGACATCTTCATGAGGGTCAGAGAAATTTCTGTCACAGCTTGTTTGGTTTCAGATAGAGAAGACAAAGAAACTGTGTCTGTGCATCTTAAAATTCATCCTGCATGAAAAATAATTATTTACTTCATTTTGTACTAATTTTTAATGATTAGTTGGCATTTGAATTAAATGCTCAGGCTTGAGCAATGAGTATGAAGGAAGTAAAAAGTAATTTGGAGAATGTTGGAAACTTCTATTAATAACTTTCATGTTACAGGACCACCCGCTTTAAATAGCAAGGCACAGATAATCTCTCCTTGAATCCCACTTCTTGAAATAAAAGTTGAGATTATATATGTCTGTTCAGGGCATTTTGAAATGAAGTCATCAAAATAAGGGAGGTGAACAGGAAGGGAAGGGAGAGAGATGATGTCTGATTTTCTCTATCTTGGTAAGAATTGAAATGCACTCAAATCAGTTATGTCATGATTTTAGATACCTTCATGTTTGTTAACATCATAAGAAACGCTGCCATATACGACACCAACCACACATAAGGAAAGCATGGTCAGATATACCCAGGTCACAGATAGCTCTGAGAGCTTCTGACTCACTCTGCTAGTTAACCTTTTGGGAGGGTATTTGAAAGCTGCATTGGATTAAGAAAATCCCTTCTCTGGTACTTAGGTTGGGATTTGAAGTTCTTTTGGTTCACTTACATTTTCATAATTAACTTCTGTTACTATGATAGTCGCTTTGTCCCAACCACATGCTCAGCTGTATTGAGCACTTACTTGTAGGGTGCTGCTTAGAAATCTAGTGAGGGACTGAGATGAAACAGCAGGAGGCCAGTGTTCCCAGGAGGTGTAAGTTCTGAGCTCTGACCTGTGTTAATGCTCGGGTTTCTGGGCACTCAGGACACATGCAGATACTGAATTGCATATAAAAATTGGTGTCAGCCTTTAACAGAAAGGGGGAACTCCCCAAGTATGCACAGCCAGTGGCCATACAGAAGTACCTCCTGAGTTTGCCTGTGACAGCCACCGTCGTAGCTATTGGTCATCTGCTCAGACAGAGGCCTGGCCATCACAAAGGCAGGAATGGGGAGAAGACACTTCGACAAGGAGGTTCTCAAATCAAAGTGAGACCTTTCCATCTGGAGTCTGATCCAAAGGCTCTCCCCAGCCCTGGAGCATAAGCTCCAGGGACACATGGCCAACATATGCAAACACTTGAAAGCAACAGACAGCTTGAACTAATTAAACATGAATGAAATCACAGCAGGTCTTACAGTTGATACCTGAGCTCTCCATTGGCAACTGAAGTCATAAAAAGTACATTGAAGAGGGGCCAAACGAGAGTGTTAAAAAATCTAAAAGGAATAAGAAAATGTTTTGAAGAGGAGGAGTGTTTTAAAAGGTGCCTTGACAAGAATTGCTGGATAATGGATAATCCAGTAGGCCGTATGTATTGTTCAAAAGCAAGTTGTAAGCAAATCTGCTTGTAGTTACTATTATCCTTGGGGAGAGCAAATTGGGAGTGATTACTATAGGCTAGCGATTCTCAAACTTTTTGACTTTGACTTAATCTAATCCTATCCTGATAGCTCCTCCTCCCATTCATACAATCTCAAAAAGAATCTCATGAAACAATACTTGCCCTTTCTATACATTATGCAGTGATATTTCCTATTCTATTCTATTCTATTCTATTCTATTCTATTCTATTCTATTCTATTCTATTCTATTCTATTCTAAATTTTTTCTTCTATCCTATCCTATCCTATCCTATCCTATCCTATCCTATCCTATCCTTTCCTTTTCCGACCTTTTCATTAATTCATTAAACTACTTCTATTCAGTATTTTATCAAATTGATTTCCAATATATTTCATTGTCCGTTAATGTTCTGAAGCCATCATGTGAAAATTACAGGTTCAAGTAGTGTATGTATATACGAGGTTACAAAGTAAAATGTATTTCTTATTGTGAGTCATGGTCAAAAAGGAGTTGAAAACTACTTTCCCTGCCTCCATCCTTCAAGGATAGAAACCCTGCCCCTCTTCTGATGGTAAAGTTACTTGAAGGAGGCTTGAGGCAGAGGGGGCAGAAGGACTCACACCAGCAAGCACTTAAAAGGAGGAGAGCTCGTACTCATGCAGTGAGTCTACATTTTCTCCAACCAAACAGTGGTCGTAGGAGAGGGAGGGGTCAGCACTACGGTCTGTGAGCGAAATCTGGCCTATTTTGGTGTGTAGAGTTTATTAGAACACGGCCAAACTATGGTTTTACCTATTGTCTGTGGCTATTTTTGTGCTACAACAGCAGAGTTGAATAGTTGTAAGAGAGTCGATATAAAATAGAACATATTTTCCAACTGGCCCTTTACAGAAAATATTTTTCAACTCACAGCAATGCTTCAGTATGTCTGACTAGAAACTGTTTCACTTAGCCCTTCTGCGAATATCTCTCAGGCCGCAGGCTGCCCTTTTGCAGCACTTCTCCCATTCAATCCTTGGGGTCTATGTTGGGGGTAGTGCAGACAGAATTCCCCTTCCCACTTCCTATACTCCTGATAGGTGGCTATTGGGGGAACAACTTGCCACAAAATCCAGTGGCTCGTGCTGTAATTGAGTTGTCTGGAAGCAAATGCTGGGATAGAGTTTGAGTGCAAGAAGAGCTGCTGTAGAAAGAAAGATGAAGTGAGACTGGGCAGAAGAAAGAGCTAGACCACAGGGTAGGCCTGACAGAGCCTCAGCCAACCTGATAGGGAACATTGGAGCCAGAGTCACCCTCAGAGGCTCAATTCCACTCCTATCTCATCAGTCAGATGTGAGCTGCCCCCAGACAGATGTGACCTCAGTGAAGCTGCTATCTGCAGCCCAGGCCTACCTGTCAGACAATCATGCTCCCTGAGAATGGGCCATGTGTCTGTTGTCCCTCTGTCTACCTCTGTGCCACTTGATGGACTTCCTCATACTCTTGGGGAGCTCGGGTGCTTCTCTCTTCCTAGGGGAATCCTGGAGCAGGGAGGCTTGTGAGACACATTACAATGTCCACTGCTGCGGCGGGTCCTGGGGTTTACCTCCTCTACCCTTGGTCTTGGATCCCCTCTCCCTCAGCCACCATCTCTGTCGTCTTGGTTCCTCACCTTGTAGCATGACTGAGACTCTCATTCCTGAGGGATTGTAGGCCATGGTCACTCACTCCTCTCAAGCTAGGTTGGCTGTATCTGTTCATGTCTAGTCATAGCTAGAAAAGAACACACAAAGGGGGGCCAGTGTGGGTCACCTGGAGTCCACACCTATTCCCTTCTGCCACCAGTGTGGAATAGCGGCCCCTCTGCCCGGTGGTCAGGTCAGGATGGTGACTCCTCTCCTGACTGCCCAGGCGGCTGTCCAGCTTGCAATTCAGAAACTCTTGCAATGCTCCCCTAGGGAACATATGTCCCTTTGGAGACTAAGACTTGTTGCCTTGCAGGTCCCCGTTTTGTGGGCATGGAAAATAAAACTTCCCCAGTGGGTCATTGAGGGTGATGGCAAGTGGAACCATTGGGCCACTCTTACTTTCTACCCCTTGATTCTTAAACTTACATATTCTTTCTTTTGTGGGTACTGTGTCATATAAAGGTCTGTAAATTATCGTATATCCTGTGTCCCTGGTTATAGCACCCTGTCCTTGCAGAGTGTTGTTTTCATTTAAAAAAATTTTTTAAATTTATTTATTTTAATTAGTTTCAAGTATACAGTAAACTGGTTAGACATCTATATAGTGCATAAAATGATCCCCTCAATTGCTCCTTCCCTTCCCTGACCCTCCACCAAGCCAACATATTAATGCTAGCTGCATTCCCTATGCCGTGCTCCAGCTCCGTGACCATCCATCCGCTACTAATTTGTACTTCTTTAACCCTTCACCCCATTCTCCCAGCCCCCCAAACCCTCCTTCCCCTGTCACCAAATTGTCCACTATATTTGTGAGTCTGTTTTTGATTAGTTTGTTCTTTTTATTCCTTAGATTCCTCATATAGGTGAAATTATATAGTGTTTATCTTTCTCTGACTAAATACCTTCTAGGTCCATCAAAGCAATATCTTTTTCTATCCCCTTCCCTTTAGTCTGTGTGTGTCTTTTAATCTGAAATGAGTTTTTAATATTTTTTCTTCTTATAGAAGTCCTTCCAACATTTCCTGTAATACTGGCTTGGTGGTGATAAATTCCTTTAGTTCATTTTTGTCTTGGAAACTCTTTATCTGTCTTTCAACTCTAAATGATAGCTTTGCTGGATTAAGGATCCTTGGTTGCAGATCCTGAGTCTTTATCCTGTCGAATAATTTTTGCCAAGCCATTCTGTCCTGCATAGTTTCTTTTGAGAAATCAGCTGCCAGTCTTATGGGTGTTTCCTTATAAGTAATTTGTTTTTCTCTTGCTGCTTTGAAGATTCTCTTTTTGTATTTAAACTTTGGCATTTTAATTACGATGTGTCTTGGTGGGGGCCTCTTTGGATCCCTGATTTTTAGGCTTCTCTGAGCTTCCTGGGTTTTTATGTCTATTTCCTTCACCAGGTTCGGGAAGTTTTCCATCATTATTTCTTCAAACAGCTGTTCAACATCTTGGTTTTCTTCAGTTACACCAATCAGATGGATATTTGGACCCTTAATAATGTCCCATATGCTCCTTAAATTATTTTTATATCTTGGCATCTTATTTCTTGCCATTCTGCTTGCGTGTCCTTGGCTTTTCTGTCATCTAGATAGGGCGTTTGATCCTTTTCTTTCTTCCCTTTGTTTATTCCTTTGTTTATTCCATTTAATATACTTCTCATCTCAGATACTGTATTCTTCATTTCAGACTGATTCCCTTTTATAATTTCCATTTCCATTTTTATGTTTCTTATCTCTTTGTTGGAGTTCCCTACACTTCCCAAAAGTTCATTGAGCATCTTTATAACGAGTGTTTTGAACTCTGCATCTGTTAGATTTCTCGACTCTATTATATCTCGATCTCTGTTCTGTTCTCTCATATGGCTTCTGCTTCTTTGTCTTTCCATTTTGGTTGCCTTTTGTGTCTGTTTCTATGTACTAAGCAAAGCTTTTAAGTTTCCCAGTCTTATTAGTGTGGATTTGTGAAGTAGAGTCTGGCTAGTGGCACAGTCCTGAGAGGGGTTCAGCTGCAGGCCAAACTTAGCCCAAGCCTCTACCCCTCCAGGGCAACCTGTTAAGATTCAGTAAGCAATCCATAGATGCTGTGCTGATAGTTGCTTCAAAAGGCCACACCAGAGACTGAGGCCAGCTGCTTCCAGTGTGAGTCTAGGTGTTGCTCAGCAAGGAGCACCTGACTCACTGAGGATATACCTAAATGTGGCTTGGGTGGGGCTGTGAGTTGGGGGAGGCGGGGTTTCAGGGAATCCTCTGGGCGGAGCTACCTCTGTTATCCAGCTTGATGACACCACAGCTATGGCTGCGCTGTGTCCGCGCACTGGGAGTGGGGAGGGCTCAACAGGGAACAATGGGTACTGCTGGCACTTCTGTACAGTGTGGGTCTCGCCTTGGCCCTCACTCTGACAATGTTTCCCTGTAAGTCCCTGTTGCCCCCTGTGCAGCCAACACATCGCTGGTGCTCACAGCGAGCAGGTCTGTCACCAGGAAAATCCGCTCGTGGATGTGGCCCCTTTAAGAGGCGTCTGCAGCCCCTCGTCCTTGCCCCATCCTACCTTCTGATGTTGCAGGGTGCTTTCTTTGATTTCTCTCTAGTTGTATGGCTTGTTTCTCTAGATCCCAGGTGATTTTTCCTTGCTGCTGCTCCTGCTTTCCATCACAACTTTGATTTGGTCGCCAGAGGGATGAACAGAGTCTAACATCTACACCATTTTTTTTTGGTCTCCTGCAGAGTGTTGCTTTTGAGCTGGACCCTTTGTTGTGCCTTTAGCAGGCCATTCCAGTGCTCCATCAGCCTGACATATTGAAGGCCAATATGTTATGGGGACAGTAGATCTCATGGTCATGGTCCTAGGCCCACACTTTCTTTGCTGTAACATGGATTCCTTGGTCTGAAGCTATGCTATGTGGGATGCCATACTGGGTCAAATGCTGTAAAAGCCTTGGGATAGTGGTGCTATCTGAGGCTCTGCAGGCAAGAAAGACAAAGCTAAACCCAGAATTTAGGTCTATTCCTGTGGGAACAAACCACTGGCCCATCCAAGATGAAAGATGACCAATGTAGTCAACTTAACACTATGAAAAAGACACAGGAAATGGTGTCACATTGGGGGCTCAGTTTCTGCCTCTCTTGCTGGCAGACTGGGTGCTTGGCAGCAGCACTAGCCAGGTGAGTCTTGACAAGCAGAAGTTCTTTCTGTTGGGCCATGAATAGCCTCTATCGTGCCAGCACCAGAGTGACTGAGAGTCATTTTGTATACTTCGTCATTCAGTACCTCTTTCAGAGTGCATGCTCTTGGAGGTCATGAGACACATGTGATACAAAGATCTTCATATTCAATGCTCACTCTCATATGTCCATTCAATGGCCCATATGTCCATTCACATGCCACCATGCATCTCACAAGAAAGAAAGAAAATCAGAGATATAAATACATCTAGGTAAAGCATAAATGTCCCTTGTTTCTCTAAGGTTTGGTGGAAGAAGTTCCCAAAGAGAAACCCTCAGCTATGTGAGTACGAGTTCATACAGGAGCAGTCATTCTGCTTTAGAAAACTCCTGTGTGGAATCACTCAGTGGTTTCCATTAGATTATAAATAACAAGATTATTTTCCTTTATGAGATAATTCAACTGATGAGAGGCTGTCCGAGTAGCTTTGACATTAAGGAGTAGTAACCTTCTTAGGATGGTTTATGGACATCAGAAGTGGTACATGTTAGGGTGCTGTAGGGTTTCTCCCACTCAGCACTGTTGATATTTTGGGCTGGATAATTCTTTGCTGTGTGCTCTTATGGACTAGATGTTTGTTTCCCCTCAAATTTATGTTGAAGTCCTCATTCTTAATGTGATGATATTTGGAAATGTGGTATTTGGGAGGTGATTAGGGCTGGTTGAGGTCATGAGGATGGGTTCCTCATGATGAGATTACTGACCTTACACAAGACTCTCTGTACCATGTGTAAATATACCAAGAATGTGGCTGTATACAGGCCTAGAAGGGAGCTCTCACCAGAAACCAAACCTTTCTGGACCTTGATTTTGGACTTTTCAGTTTCTGGAATTGTGAGAAAATAAATGTACATTGTTTAAGCTATGCATTCTGTGGTATTTTGTTATGGCAGCCTGAGCTAAGACATGTGTATTGTAGGATGTTTAACAGCACCCCTGGTTTCTACCCACTAGAGGACAGTAGCATCCCCCCCGCCAATAGGAACAATTAAAAATGTCTCTGAACATTGCTAAATGTCCCCTAGGGGGCAAAATTGCCCTCAGTTGAGAATCATTGGGGTGCAGGCCAGGAGTGTGTCTCTTATGTTGTGTTGTTTAGTTCATAAGAGTTTTGCAGATTGGAAATGAATGAAAAAGGAATTCATTCTGGAAACTGGCCATCACTTGACCACTTCTGGAATCTCATTCTGTGGCGCTATAATAGTTGATGAAGAAATGCCTGTAATGAGAGTGGGAACTACAACAAAATAAAGTACATAGGCACTGGCCCTCAGGGAATCCCTTTAGGACTTTACACCACTTTACAGGGACAATGCCTGTGGTCCATGCTGATCCTTTAGCTCTTACCTTCCCTAAGTGCATTGCCAGGCTGGCTGACAGGGAAACAAAGCTCAGTATCATTAATGACCTGGTTTCTTCCCAAAGTTTTGAAAACGTTGTCTTGATTTTGCCATTGTTACTCACATGAAAATTTCTGACAAATGGATTTTGGAGGAGCTCTATTTTAGCCAAGAGTGGATGAGACAAGCTTTGAAATCTGAAAAGAAGGAAGACTCCAGTTAATTGCCCTTAAATTATCTGGGACTTTTGAAATGCTGAAGACAGAAAATAGACATAGCCTGAGAAACCATTTTCATTTGGAGTGGTTTGAACCAACTGACTTTCTGATAAAGAGACAATGTGTCTATTTCCAATTGACCTTCCCCCCACCAAATAAACTTGGCAATTGCAATATTTCATGACTCCCCTTAGGTTATTAGTTTTAAGCACGGTCTCTACTTTTTTCCAGGCATTTCTGGAACCATGAGAAATACAAAGGCACATTCAGAATTTATGGACAGAAAGGCACCACATAACACATGTGTCAATTGTGACAAGTACCTCAAAGGTGACAAGTACCTGAATCTGCAGACCCCACTCCTTCACAGCCACTGGGAACAGACAAGTGGGACACAAAGACGTGCAGACTTTTCTGTGCTGCTTCCCAGTCTCTTGACAGTCTTGGTTACAAATGTTGAATTTGGGAAGTGGCTAGAAATTTCATTCTACTATCTCTTTTCTCTGCTTCTCTGGCTCTTTTAAGCCATCTTCACTCTTCTCTGTACTGGGAGCCACCAGTCAGCAGTAGCTGTCTGAGTCACTCTCTACAACAGACACACACACACCACAGGAGCTTGTATCGATGGAAATGTACCCTGTCCCTCGTATTTGTTGTTGTTGTGTGGGTCCTCCAAAGACTTTATGCCTCTCATTCTTCCAATGCCATCTACAGCTCTGTCTTGTTCAGTTCTGGCACATGCCAATCCTTTGTGAGTGACCCAGTGTGTCATGATCATAAGCCATTATGCCACCAGTGCCCCCCTGCTTCCTGTTCTTTGATCTTTTCTTATTCCACGGTGCCTCTTTCCACTCCAGGCCTCAGTTCTCTCACGTTCTCCAAGTCATATTTGTTCTCCAGGAGCTGCTGATTTGACTTGCCTCCTGCTAAGTGTTCATCCAATCCCACTTTTTTTTCCCTCTGAGACTTCCTCCTCAGCCAAGATTCCAAGTCTGGTAATGTGAACAGAAATGAGGTCTGGCAGGCCTTGACTCTAAAATACTTCCCAAATGTGATCTTTTATGCTCTCTCCTTCCCTCTTTTGCTGTCCAGATGTAGAGAATCCAGTGGAAGACTATAAGACTTGAAGATGGAGAAAAAATATGGAAGGAGGTCCCAGGTTTCTGGATGATGCTATGAGGCAAGCCACCCAAACCAGTTCCTCCTCTACTGACCCACATGAACAAAATATAAACTTTAGTTGAGCCAAGTCCCCAAGATCCGCTGGTTGTTCCTTAATAAATAGTCTACCCTGATTCATGCTCTGTTACTTTCCAAGGTCATCTGAAGCCACAGGTGGTCTTTTCTCTCCTGTAGACCCTGAACTACTTTCCCAGATGGTCACAGAGTTCTCTTCTCTGTGAGCTCATCTCTGTGGCAACTTGGGTTTCACATTGGTGTTGACCCATTTCATCAATGCCCATAAATGAGATTGCCCTCCTCTATCTTTTTTTTTTTTTTTTTTTTTTTTTTTTACTTTATACCATTTGTGTTGGCAATGTACACTTAGATTCCAATATTATTCCCCTATCTAGAGTTTGCCTCCCTTGTTCCAAATGTCTGCTATAGTGCCAGGCTGTCTGCTTCTCCAGTTGTATAATACCCAAGGTTATCCTAACACCTGCTGGGACCCCTACAACCTGCTGGCCTCCTAGGAACCCTGACATCAGGCTGCCATGGGTATGAGCTGAATTCCTCAAGTTCCAGCTCCTTTTTTGCCCAGGCAGTCCCAACACTGTCATGGTTTCATCCACTTCCTATAATACCTACCTTTTATAAAGATAGGGATATATGTGTTACCTCTCAAAGATCAATATTATCCCTCTTAGGGGACATCTGAACCCTCATAGGCAGGCAGAAGACATCTCTGGAAGGACTGAAACTCTCTGCAAGAAAGGTTTGGCATCTGTGTGGAGGCATGCTCTGAGTGCGTTTGCATCCTTGTGGAGACATCTCTGGGTCTGTTTCTGTGTGAAGATATCTCTGCATGTGCTTGTGTCTGTTTGGAAGTATGCTCTGAAAGTGTGCACGGAGAGCCACTGGGGCATTCACGGCCACATTCTCTCCTGGGCTTCATCTTCCTGTTTGCTGTGAACTGTTATTTTTATTACACCTCAGATTTATTAAAACTCCGAGTCTTTAAAAATGTTTCCTTTTGGTCTTTAATTCAATTATTATTATTATTAATTATTATTATTATTATTAATTTTTTTACTAAAACTTGCTGTGTTATAGATGTTGTGCTCGGCATGGAAGAAATCACATAAATAAGATGTAGACTCCCTGTCTTCGAGGAACTTACCACCTAGTAGAAGGGAAAAAACCATGTGCACTAGCTACCCTAATGCAGTGTGAATTGTAGAAAATTCAGCACTAAAAATATACATCAAAATATACATCAAATACTATACAAAAAATCAAATACTATACAAAAAATCAACTGTTTGGCATGCTCAAGATGGTTTAGGTGCACTTTCTGAGTTTTGTCTAAATTCCTTTTGAGAACGGTCTTATTGCTTTCTGTTGGACCATGGTAAATGCCTTAGTTTCTCTGTCCTTCATCATGGCCCAGCTTTGCTCTTTAAAGCATGCTTCACATTTCTCTTTACACCTGGGCTGAGATTTCTTAGGCATCACTGAGATAAATGTTTTCATGAAACTATGCTTCCTCAGCAAGTTTCTGGACCTGCTCACCTGCCTTTGATCTAATCACCTGTTCTCTAACATACTCAACTCTGCTTAGATCTGCATGGCTGCTGTCTTTAGTGTCTGTACCTGCCCATAACCACATGTGGACATTTGTTTTCCAGGCAAAACACAGCACTGGCTGCAGTGGCTAGATGTGGGATTGGACTGGCACACAGAATAATATAGAAATTATGCCAATAGTAACCATAATAGTAATTAATAGTCAGGATAGTAATCATCTAGCTTCAGTGTCAATGCACTTGAAAGAGTATTCTTTGGGTGTATTTTTTAAAATATCCTAGATGGGACAGGAAGATTGGACTTTGAAGATATAAAAGAAATCCTAAAAGGACTAGTCTGTGATCAATGTCAATTTCACTCATGCTAATGACTACCTGGTTTCAAAACTTGGCACCATTGGACATTTTTTTTTTCTGAGTAGTTGAAAGGAAAAGTGCAAATGTGGATAATAGAATGATAAGTACCAACTTGGGGTCTCTGGTTCACTGGTGGACTCTGCCATCTCCTCCCCTCAAGATAAGGAACATGTGACCTCTGCTGGCTCTGCCCTTCCTGGTTTTTAAGGATCCACACAGACCTTGTGAAGATTTTAGGAAATATTGCCTGTGAACTATGGGCATGTGCACATGTGACTCCAAGCTTGTGCTTGACTCCTCATAACCTAGGTGTCGCCCTCATTGCTGGAACGAGCTTTTATTTTTCAGCACTATTAGATCAAATGGGTTCCTATCTTTCCCTCAGTATTCCAGTTGCTCTGGAAACCTAACATTGATTCCAGTCTCTCTGTACCGAAATCCTGTCCTTTTATTGCAGAAATGAGTTTACTCAAGCTTCCATTTCATGAGTCGAGAGTGAGACCCAGCTACCTGCTGATAGACTCCCATGCTGATATCTCTCTGCTTGGGCTGGATTCCTGCTCGCTGTGCTCTACTCACCTGACAGAACAGATCGGGATAAGAAAGGGTGCCTGGATTAAATCCTATTGCCTGTGTTTGGTCTTCTATGTCTGTCCTGCCTTCTAACCTCTTAGCTCTTACAGTCGGGCCTTGGTGGCAGAGTCTGTGAGTTTGCTTCAGTTTATAAATTCTCCATGTTGTATAGTCATAGAAAAGTCCCAATTTTTGAGGGAACAAGGCTTCCCAGAATAAAGATATCCCCCAGCTCTCTTTGTAGAAGTAATATGGACGACATTTAGATATTGTCTTAGGCCAATATCAAACTTTTCCTGTAAAGGGCTAGATAGTAAATGTTTTAATATTTGCAGGAGTCTCTGTCACAGCTACTTATCTCCGCCATTGTAATGTGAAAGCAGCCATAGGTAATATGTAAATAAATGAGCATGGTTGTGTCTCAATAAAACTTTATTTACAAAAACAAGCTGTGGGCCAGATATTGCTCGTAAGCTTGTGGTTTGCCAATCCTGGCTCTAGACCAATATTTTAGGCAAAATGGAGCAACAAGATAGAAGGGGTTTAGGTCCATGACACTTTAAAGTCCTATACCCACTCTAGATTGCTTCCATCCAGACTTTTATGAGAGAAATAAATATCTATCTTGCTCAAGCTACTGTTTGTATTTTCTGTCTGTGGTAGGCTAAAGATGGCTCCAAATTCTTTGATGGTCTTCCCATTGAGAAGTGGAGTCTAATTCCCCTCCCCTTGAATCTTCCTAAATGACTTGTTTGACCAATAGAATATAGTGGAAGTGTTGCTCTGGGACTTTTAAGAGTAGGCGTAAAGAACCCTTGCAACTTCTACCCAGCAACTTGAGACTTTCTCTCTTGGATCCTTGAGCTATTGTGAAGGAATTTCAACCACCCTGAGACTGCCATGCTAGAGATGGGGCTCATGGTGCTCTGATGGATGGTCCTAGCTGAGCAAGCCTTCCATTTACCCCACCGCAATGTATCTTGAACTAGCCATCCAGATCATCTCATTCACCCCTGAGTAACCTCTGTTGATGCCATGTGGAACAGAAAAGATCAGCTAAGCACTGCTTGAATTCTTGACCCACAAGATTATGAAATATAATGAAATGGTTATTTTGAGTCACTAAGTTTTAAACTAGTGACCTTAGTGCCTTACCTACCCCATTCAGTTTCTCTTTCTGTCTGTTCCACTTCTGCCACATCTAGCCCTGAGAAGAAACATATTTAAGAAGGTAAAGAAAGGATTTACTTTTTAAAAAGTTGAATAAAATACTGGTTCTATCAAGTCCTAATTATAGAGCAGATAAAATTAAACATCTTCTAGAGGAAATAATAAGGCTATAGGGTAGAATACTATTGCTCACTAAATAGTTCTTCGATTTCAGATTTGTTCTTTTAACTCTAAATTTCTATGTGGGAAGAAGTTGAAAAAGCATGGGCTTTGGAGTTAGACATCGTCTGGAATACTAACTAGCTCAATCATTTATGACCCATGTGACCCTTAGTATTTTATTAGAATTATATACATGACTCAGATTAATTGCTTGCATTATGTTTCTATTAGATAGTGCTGTTCTAGATGACCAGAAATTTAACCTAGTTTTAGAATGCTTCTTGAGTTGGATGTCATTATCTCATCTATACACAATTTTATTATCTATGTGTGGCAGAGATTTTTAGTATCCTTACATATATGTTTTCCCTCTTATTCCAGACACATGGGAAGACTACAGTTCTATGCAGTAGCATTTAATTAATTGCAAGACCTTCCACTACTCTTGCATCCCTCGATGAATTGGTTGCAGAGGTGCAGCTTCTCAGCCTTAAATAGTAAGTCACCTCATGGAGGGTAGATGCTCTGGAGGGTTGTCTGGATTTGGAATAGAATTTGCATCATTTAAAAATAAACTATTGTTAAGCCATTGAGATTTGAGGGTTGTTTGTTGTGATAATGTAATGCAACCTCCCCTGAATAATTAATGTTTTTTGATTAACAAATTTAAATGACCACATTGATTTTTTTTCTTTTTTACTCCATGCATCTAGACACAAAGAGAATTTTTAAACATCAGGTTTTAAAAAGTAGATTTTTGATGGCATGTAATATGTTACAGAAAAATAAAGCTTGGCTGAGAATTAGAAATCTATGGAAAAGTAAGAAAAAAGTGAGAAGTATTGTTATTTAATAAAAATAAAATAATTTAATTCAAGTCTATCTTTTCTTATTCTTGGACATTACCATGGTGACACAAAAATCACAGGAGTTGGATATATTGTAACATGTGACTCCCAAGTAAGAAGTTTGTAGGTAGTGTGAAAGATGCTAAGAAAATCTGAATGTCCAGGGATGCTGTGGATTCTCTCTTTGGTAATAGCGTTGGCACCTTTGAACTATGAGATATAACTGGCTTTCCATGAAGGTATCAATTTCTGAAATCGTTGGAAGTCAATTTTGAAGTATTATATTCCTTCTAATGAATTTTGCTTCATCTCTTCCTTCCCCATTTAGAAATTTCACTTGGTGGCCAAGAGGTACGTACCTCCAGTTATAAGATATATATATATATATATAATAAGTACTTGAGGTATAGGGTGCAATACAGGACTGCAGTTAACTCTGCTCTGTGATATATAGGAAAGTTAAGAGTAGATCTTAAGAATTCTCATCACAAGGAGAAAAACGTTGTTCTTTCTTTTTCTTTTTGTATCTATATAAGAAGATGGACATTGACTAAAATTATTGTGGTAATCATTTCACGATATATGTACGTCACATTATGCTGTACACCTTAAACTTATACATCTTCATAAAACTGAGAAATTAAAAAAAAAGAAATTTTGCTTGGAATTTCTCGTGTAAGTTGGAGTTAGCAGATAAGTCTCAGGACTTGAGCTGTAACATGGAAACCTTCCCTACTTCACTTCCTTACCACGTCTCCTTCTAAAGGAGAATGCGATCATTGTGCACTCTTCAAAGAGCAGGGGCAAGTTGGGGATACTGCCCTTACTGCTTCGAAGTGGAGTGAAGTCTGGCCATTCCGGATATGAGATGAATGCCATTAAGTCTCCATACTGATGATAATTGTGTGGAACATGAATAATATATAAATTCGAGTTCAATTATTTGTAAACACAAATCCATGACAACACTAGAAATATGTGATTAAGGTAGCTATCAGATGAAGATGTGAAAACTTTTTTTTTTTTTTTAGAAAGCAAGAAGTTGAGATGTTCTCAATGGAGAAATGCTAAATAAACCATCAACCAAACACAAAGTTTGTTTACAGGGTCCTTTTTGAAAAAGGTGCATAGTTCTCCATCTGAAGAATACTCACTTCTGGTCTTATTAGGTACGTCAGCATAACCAGTTTATAGGAAGTCATGGTGGCTTCATGACCATTGTCACAAGGCGAGCTATTGCATTTCTTAAAAAGGAACCAAGAAAATGGTCGAATCCCTCACAGCAATTCACAGGAAAATTATGGACTATTTAAAAATAATTGCAAATATTTTGCCAATAATTTAAAAACTCCATACATTTTGTTTTGGTGTTGGAACAGTTTGATTTAATGAATTAACTTTTTTATTTTTGATTGTTGTTAAAATTAACATTTTAAGTATTTAAAATAGCAAAAAGTTTTTTTGTTTTGTTTTCATGTTCCATTCTAGTATTTTTTCATATGTATATTTTTAGATGGTTGTACAAAAACATTTGTTTTCTTCCTTCATGTTTATGATAAAGATTTTCTAGTGTTACATAATCTTTATAATTGTAATTTTTGATGGCTAAATAATAGTAATAAAGTATATTTACCAAAATTTACTTAACCATGGTGGGCATTTAGGTTATCTCCAATGTTGTGCTGGAATAGGAAACTTCAATAAACATCCCACAAATATCTAAAATTTTTTAACATCCTCTAAGCTCACCTCCCAATGGGGACCCAGTATACTAACTTTTCTGCCATCAATTACTGTTGAGAATCCAGGCTGTACCTGATCATTATTGCTCCTTCAAAGTTGATTATCCCTGTGCTCTTTTTTCTTGGTCCTGCTCTTGACAACAGCTTAAATATACTAATTTGAGCTACAGTGCCTATATTAGTCAAGTCTGTGCTAACCAATAACCCCCGAATCTCAGTGGCCTCCAAAAACAAAAATTAACTTTCACTTATTTTAGCTGTTGGTGGGATAATAGATTTAGTCTTTTCACAAAAGACAAGAAAATAAATGTGCATTAAAAGAAAACAATGCTTATCTGCTCTTCAAGGAAATGTTCTTATCTGATTTGTGTCTCAGAACTGGGTATATAAATGATGAAAGGCATTGCTAGATTATTCAGACAGATGGGGCCATTGGCACTTTGTGTTCTTCGAGGAGCAGGAAAGGTATAGTGCTCTCCCCTTTCCACCTTTTCCCGTCCACACCTAAGTGCTCCTCCTCAGGGGTCCAGCAGTCCCAATGTGTTCCAGACCCATTTGGAATCCCATCCCAGGGGAGGGTACTGGATGACTGAGCTCAACTTGTATCAGTGGAATAATATGAGCTAACTTGGTTCATTTATAGTGTGTAATAACTTTTCTATTTTCCTCACAATTTATAATATAAACAGGAATGCGATCATGGGAAAATTTTTTCAAGTGTTGGATAAACCTGGTATCAAATACCACAATGGCCAGTGGAATAGTAACTATTTTCATAGTTTAAATATTGTAGCAACACAAAGATATATAAAACATTATTAAAAATTTGAGAGATTCCTTAAAGACAACCAATTGCTGTGTAGATTTCTTTGTCTGTCTGTCTGTCTGTTTGTCTCTCCTTCATTTATTTTATAAACTTTTAGAAGAAAAAAAAACAACATGGACACATTTTCTCCTTTGTTGACCTTGGCCTCTTGGAAAAGCCTCCCAATGATTTCCTGGGACAGAAGCATCACAGCTAGAAACCTCCTCCCCTGGTAGAAGTACTGACAGCAGCAGTGAGCAAGAGCAGCCCTTGGGTGCTGGGCTGTGGCTGTATGCTGTGACTGTGAGTTGGAGTGCTCTGGGGGATGAACAGAAGCTTCCTTCCAAGGTCTAGACTGGCTGGCACACTAAAGGAGGCAGAACTCAGCACTAATGCTCTTTGCTCTAACTTATAGGCCTTTCCTGGGCAAATACTGAACTTTTAATCTCTTTCTTCTAATTTGTAGGTCATATGTTTGTAGGACATTTTACACTCTGTGAATCATTTAGTAATAGAAGCAACAGCAGCAGTTATAAACTATATATTTCAAAGAACAAGTTATTTTGATTACAAGATTTACTAATATTCTGAGATATTTTAATTAATTAGAACATGTTCAACACAGATTTTTTCCATATCTGAAAAAATAAAAGAACCCAGATCTCCCACCGCTCTTGCTGGCCTAGCATAGGTAGGCAACAACGTTTACTCTTTCAAGATGGATCTCAAGTCATCCTTGCTTTCCTGCATCAAGTATAACATTTTTCATTATTTATTCTGTTTGTTTTTTTGTTTTTTTTTTTTAATATATTGTGTAGTTTTTTTTTCTTTGTCTCAATGAGTCTGTCTACATGTTTGTCCTACTTAGTTTTTTCAAAGATCAGCTTTTGTTTTTGTTGATCTCTATTATACATTTGTTTCTTATTTCATCAGTACCTACTCTTATCTTTATTATTTACATTCTATACCTTCTTTGAGTTTACTCGATTATTCTTTTTTCAAGCTTTTAAATTGAGTGATTGGCCTATTGACACGGATTCATTCTTTTTGTTTTTTAATACATACTCGAAGGTGATAAATTTTCCTTTAGGAACTACTTTTAATAGGTATCAAAGTACTTTTGCTTCCAGTCTAAATATTTTGTAATTTCTATTGTAGGTTTCTCTTAACTTGGTGTTATATAGGAGTGCAATTTTAGTGTTTTCAAACATATTTATTTAAACAATCTTTAAATGTAGATTGCTAATATAATTGCAAGTTTATCAGAGAAAATTCTCTGACATTTATTAATGCTTCTTTTGTACATTTTTTGGGGGCAAATTTTTGATTTGTATACTTGAAAGAGTGTATTTTTCTTCTGTAGGTAAGTGAAATTTATATTTATATGTAATATTAGATCATGCTCTTAAGTTTCATTGCTTAAAACATTTATAGCTTATATAACTTTTATTAATTTATCTATTAATTTCTCAGAGAGGCATGTCAAATCTACTATGATTATAGATTTGTTAATTTCTCTTCATAAATCTGAACACTTTTACTTTGGGGGAGGGCAACTATGTTGGTTCATGACTGCTTTATCTTTTTGATGGATCATACTTTATACTTTATAGATATGGTGTCCTTGTCACAAATGATTATCGTTCAAATATTATATTTTAATTTCAGTGGTGCTTCAGTGCACAAATGGAAGAATCAACCCCTTTATTCATAGTACTCAGCAGAAACATATGGTGGCAAATGCAGGGGAAAGGGGACATTCACTTCAGGCCACGTTGGATGCAAAAGTTTCTTTCCCAGAGCATCACAGGCAGCAGTATTTGTAATAGGTACTGTCACTGAGTGACTTCGCTTTTTCTTAAAATGTTAAGTATCTTGCTATACATACAGAGGCTCCATTACGTTTCTGAAACATATCAAACCTTGAGCAGCCAGCGACCCCTCCTTGAGCAATTGCTGTTAATGGAGCCGGAAATCATCAGGATTGGTTTTCCTTGCTAACCCTTCCAGGCAGTGCTACTATTTGGACGCTTCGCCAGTTGAAGCATGGATCTGTTTTCTAGGAGCTAATGAGATTCATTTTGTAAGCCTGTCCCTTTGAGTGGAGGGAAAAAGGAAAGCAAGTCCACTGGAGAGTATCTGATTTGGCGCTGGCTGCTGTTTTGCTAGTGCGGGGCTGCAGAAGGAGGTCACTCAGGAGCTCTGGAATGGAGATCCACAAGCCCGATGGGGAACGGTCCAGGATTTGTTACTTCCATTATAGACACATGAAACCTCTCTCAAATTACCGCTGTCTGCTCTGCAAGCATCTTGGAGAAATGGTTCTGGTGGAAACAAGGACTCAATCAGTTGTACTGCAGATGGAGCATATAAAAACAAAATAATGATTTTATTTTTTAAAAAACAATAAAAACATTAACTTTATTATTCATAAAGAATATTGACATCAGGATGGCAAAAAAAAAAGTTAAAGCAAATACTTCATGTGAGTCTTTGGTTTTGGTAGCAGTCTGTCTTGATTTGGCTTCTCTTAAGAGCAGATTCTGAGAGTAGGATTTAAGTCCAAATAGTTTATTTGGGCAGGGTAGGGAATGCCAAGAGGGAACGGGGTGTGATATCAAGGAAGGGAGGTAGCCAACACTATTGAGCCAGTTACCACAGCAGATAGCTGGGGTGGAACCCCAGGAAGACACAAAATACAGGGAAATGATATGAAATTCACACCTCCTGCCCATCTGAGGGGGAAGAGTCTGGACTAAGAGTAGCCTGTGAAGGGAGGCTCCTGGGGCTATTAATTGTCTGGCACCTGGGGCCTGACACATGCTCTCAGATCCAGAACTTAGCCTTTGGGCACAGAGAAGCAGGTACTTTTCGTTGAAGTCAGCTGAGCGCAGTAAAAGGGCTCCTAGGGCTTTGCACACATGGCGATTTCAGGCCCAGGCTTAGGAGACCTGCACGAACACCTGGTTGTGGGTGCAGTAAGCACCTGAAGATTGTTTCCATATGGAGTGGCCTGGTCTGCTTTTCAGACGTCCCTTTCTTCTCTGAAGAAGTGTCTCTCTAAGGACTGGGTTTCTGTACCCTGGCTGATACAAGCCACATGAATTTAGTTTTGCCCAGCACACATTACTGGTACCTGTCCGTGCCAGTTCTGCGTTTCCTATGTAAGGCCTTGCAGGTGAATGTGCATGGGGCTGTGGCCGGAGGATGGGGGTTTAGTGAAGGCGGGGAGCAGAGGCAGCTCCGGAGGCAGAGCTGAGGCTGTGCAGCATTGAGAGGGGCAGGGGCGCAACTGGAAAGATCACCGAGCTGAGCAGAGAAGCCGGATCAATAAAGATAGGGGTGTTCTAGTGGTGGGAACGGTGTGGGCGAAGGTGCAGAGGCAGCGTGTGGAGAGTAAACTGTATGCCTGTCACTTGGAGTGCACAGAGGGGTGTCAAGGGTTGTAGGGAGTTGGGTGGATCCATGATCAGGAACCTGGACAGACTTTGTGAGCCGCAGGAATATCGAGAGGCCATGGTCAGACTTACATGTAAGAAGGATCATTTAGAGCTGCCACATGCAGATAGAGTCAGAAGGTCCAAATAGTCTGATACATTCACCACTCCTGATGCTTGGGACATGTGGGTGGTTGGCCACACCAATCTCTCCAGGCTTGGCTGAATCCCAGCTTTGTAAAACTTACTCCTTAGAGCAATGTCGTGCTTAGGCCCAACAACTGGTGATCTAGCTAAAGTCCTACAGCTTAGAAGGGCCCCCTCTGTTCTCCTGGTTGAGCCCTTCTCACAGGGTGAGTGGTATCACTGTCAGGAAGGCATGTCCACCCAGAGCCCATGTCCCTCCTGTAGGTCATGGTCCTGGACCTCATGCCTGGAAGCCCCTGCTCAAGGACCTCTGAGCTTACTTCTCCACCAAGCCACCCATAGGCCTGAAAGGTGACCCCCCGACCTACCAGGTGCTGTTCAAAGGGGATAGGAGGGGAAGGAGGAGAAGAGATTGGACAGGCAGGTCGGCGTATCCACAGACTTGTGTACATTGCCCAGAGAGGGGCAGGATGGAGGGAGCAGGAAGAAGAGATAAGAACAGGCCTCCATTGTACTCTTGTCCCAGGCCCAGCCCACAGGAAGGGTGGACCTGCCTCGGGGCTTGGGGAAAGGAGCCTGTATGTACTCTGGGTCCAGCCTACTTGCCTTCTTCCAACCTTGGCAGTGCTGCTTGCACCTATTTTAGCCACAGTCTTTAGGGGGATTACTCTGAGGCAGAAAAAATACATTTGCAAAACTGCTGGCCTAAATAACCTTCCCTGGCTTTTCCAGGTAGAAAACTCAATTTGAGGACTTTTAACAAGAACTGAATTGGAATGTCATAAAAATATCCCCACCCCTGCATTTCTCCAGCCACTGCTGGATCTTTATCAACAAAATGAGGCTTGTCTTCTCTACATTTCAGAAACATCATGAGCTTTTGATCTTGTTATCACCACCTCTCATTCTGATTTCTTGTCCCTTGAATTCCTGATGGCTTTCACAATTTGCCTTCTGTGGTGATTCCATTTTCTTTCTTGGTGTTGACTTCAAGTTGGGACAAAGCTCCTTTTCCTTCAAGTCCCCAGGCAACTGCAACCCAGGATGCTGTGTGGCAGCACCGCACTGAAGGTTGAGGTGATATGTGTGGGGGGATGATGTGTGAGCAGCTGGGCATCAGGTGTTGTGGACTATGGGGTTCTTTCATTGCTTGCTTGCCCCAGAGGGGATTATGTACTCATTGACTTCCTCTTCAGGGTTTCATCTGCCGCCATGTTGCTTCGAACTGTCCCCATTCCAACCTGCTCATCATTCTTCCACAAACTACCTCACATCTCTTGCCTTCTTCTATTTGCTAGAAAACTAGTTTCTTTTTTTCTTTCTTTTATTCTTTAGAACAAACCAATTGTATTTTACCTTAAACACAAAGGCAGCTTCTGTCTGAGAAAGGCACTGCGTCATTCCCGGAACATGGCTCCTCACCTTCTCCATGGAACATTCCTTTCTTCCTGCCTTTGGGACCTGAGACCTCATGCTGACCACTGGGTTGTTTCTTTCCTCAGTGCCCATCACCCCTGCCAGTGTCAGCTCTGTGGGTTCTCTCTCTCTGCCCAGCCCACTGTCTGGAGAACGACTGTTCCCTAGTGTTGATTTATTCTAGGGACCCGGGGCTTGTATGATGAGTCCTGTCTCTTTTGCCTAGAAAAAAAGTTTAACCTGGTATATATATGTATAATGGAATATTATTCAGTCATAAAAAGGAAGGAAATCTGCCATTTATGACAACATGGATGAACCTTGAGGGCATTATGCTAAGTGACATAAGTCAGACAGAGAAAAAGACAAATACCATATGATCTCACTTATGTATGGAATCTAAACAAACAAACAAAACAAACAAATAAACAAATGCAAAACCCCCAGAGCACACTTATAGAAAAAGATATCAGATTTATGGTTACCAGAGAGAGGATAGGGGCCGGGGAAATTGGACGAAGGTGGTTAAAAGGTACAAACTTCCAGTTAGAAGACAAACAGGGCCCGGGGGTGTATGTGCAGTGTGGCAACTGCAGTTACTGCTGCTGTATGCTGTACAGCATATTTGAAAGTTGCTAAGAGAGTAGATTCTTAAAGTTATCATCACAAGGAAAAAATGTTTCTTTGTAACTATATGAGGAGATGGATGTTAACTAAACTTATTGTGATTTAGTTTTTTGCAATATATGTATGTCAAGTCATTATGTGGTACCTCTTAAACTTATACAGAGCTGTATACCAATTATATCTCGATAAACCTGAAAAAACTAAGTCAAACCTAAGGTGGTAGCCCATTTTTTCAGCTCAAGGCAATGCATCTAGGAAATAGCCAAAATGACAATGGACCCAGGTGGTTTCAAAGCCCGTCAGTAGTTAAACCCGGATTCTGAACTCCAGCAACTCCCAGGATCTCAGCAGCAAAAGTTACCTAAAAGGAAATGCAAATCCTCACTATCAAATGCTAACTGTTAAAATTCTTCTTTTTGCCTTTTCCAAAATCTCTGTTAATTTTCCTCTGTCCTTAAAACCTCTCTGAGCCTTTTTCCTTCCAAAGACAGATGTCTCATGTGCTGTTCATGCTCATCCACGCTGCCACATATTTACTGTTTGTATGTGTCTCCCACAGCCATCCTGAGTGTCGGTGCCAGGCCTGTGGTCCTCATTCTTTGCAGCTTACACTGAGACCCCTGGAGGCACCTTAAGTGTCAGCACAGTGCTGGCGGGAGGTGCAGTCCTGACTCCATGGAGCAGCCTCTGGGGTCTTAGCAAAGTGTACTTCTCATCAGCCCCGCCCCTTCTCCGAGACTCATGGACTGTTTCTTCCCTCCTGGAAGTTGTCTGCTTCAACACAGTACAGGGAACCACAGGAGCATGGGGGAGGAGGGCATCCTGTGCCACCAAGTGAGCCCAAAGGCCAGCAGGGAGACTGATGACACCTTCATCACTGTCCTGTCCAAGCCCTTCCTGATACAATTCAGGCTCGCCCTTGTGGCCTGGCTCAGATGACTAGAACTCTGCCTCCTCCCCAAGCTCTGCTTCCCCCATCACTCCCAGAATTGATAGCTGGAACTTCTTTTGCTTCTTGTGCCTAATGATTGGTCCTGGGAACATGCCTGAGCCCAGAGTCCTTCAACTAAAATCTCACTCTGTTCTTTCTGGGGTCCACTAGGACCCCTTTCCAAGACAAATTTTATGTTACCTTAACTGGTTGTTCTGCCTCCCAATCTACCAATGGTCAACACCCAATGATCAATAAATTTTCCTAAACTCCAGATCATAGCCTCATATCAAGAAGATATATCAGAACAGAACAACCCATGACAATATGATCCTGCCTTTCTCCAGCTCAGAAATCTTCGATGCCTTCCCCTAGTCAACCAAATAAAGCCCAAATCCCTATAAATCCAACACGCTTTCAACAATCTGATTTACATGTAACTTTCCCTCCTTATAAAGTTTTGTTTTAATTAATTTGGTGGCAAAACATTTTGCTGCAGAAAGCTGGATGTGTAAAGCACCTACAAATGTGCCCAGCACATAGTAACAGCTATATAATTGTTCACTAGCATAGCTCTACAATCCCTTATTTGAAATCCCCGTTTTTCAGGATTCAGAATTTTTCAGATTTTAGAAAGAATATGGTGCATATGACATTTACTATATAAAACTTACAATAATACAAACATTAATATTTCTGCCGAGAAATGTATGGATATTCACAGGAAGTAGGATACATAAAGACTATAAAGAGCCTTATGGTGATTCAGGTCCCATTTTGCTGCCAAATGAACTATGAAAAACTGGGTTTCAGCGCTTTGTGAATTTCAGACTACTGGCATAAGAACCATGGGTGTGTTCTGTTATTATCACTGTGAGCTGGGATGGCTGAGGCAGGGTAGCCTCAGGGAGGTGAAGGGACATCATCTGGGTTCTTGAAGGATGACAGTCCCTAGATAATGGGGGCAGGGGTCAAAGGATGTTCTGGGCAGAGGGCAGCTGCTCATAGGGCAAGGGCCCATATGCTTGAGACCAGGAAGACGCACCAGCAGGCGCATTGTCTTGGGTAACCACGGTTACTCTGGGGAGTATAAACACTTGGCCCAGCCAGAGCCTGCTGGGAGACGCCTGCTGTGTCAGAGATAGGCTGCTCTTCGGAGCCAGGATCTGAGAGTGCCACTTGGCCACTCAAAGTTTGATTCATTTCACATTTCACAGAGTGCTTGGAATCTTCCTATTTACATTAAGATAACTTGGCAGAGGGTGAAGTCACTCACCCGCAAGACAAGACCAGGACACAAATGGTGCTGCCAGTGACAGCCCTGGGAAAGCCTGGTGCTGCCGATGCCCAAACCCTCCCCCATCTGCCTCCTCCCAGCCGTCTGACGCCAACAGTGCCATTCCTGTCTGCTGAGTTTTATGAATGCTCAGAACTGAATTTTCTTCAGTCACGAGGCATACACTCTGAATATATTTCAGTTATTAGGGGATACATCATTTTGAAATATTAAAGTATGAATTAAAATCAGTCTTTTTATGTGGATTTAGGTTATACCTTAGTCCAAAGTTGTCTTTCCATATACTTTCATATCTCATTCTAGTAGAAAGTTCTAAAGAACAGCTTGCCCTCGCCCTCCTTTTCAGAGAGAGTAAAGAAAACTTTTGTCTCCAATACAAGTCTGGCCAGGCCGCGAGGGATCCCTTGCAGGCCTAGAGGGGTCTTAGAAAAGACCCAGAGTCTCTACTGCGCAGGCGCACTCACCTGGAAGATGTGCTGGTTGGGGAGCAAGACGGCTAGTCAAACACAATAGGTGGTGTAATTTGACGCCAGTACAATTTGGTTTCCAGCTCTTTCAACCTATTTAGGTACTTACTTGGCATTTCAAAAAATGCGTATGCTGCTTCTCCATAGCAACAGAGCTAGTAATGCAAATATACAGGTTGCTGATAAAAGCAATTAACATTCATGCCTCTCATCTAATAACAACCAAAATACACTAGTGCACTTAAACTCTCGCCAATAATTACAGCAAACGTGCAAGAAGAGAGGTCAGACAACCAGAGCACATTCATCTGCTGAGTACCATGTTCTAAAAGATATGGTGTCATGGCCCATCAGGGATCTCCTGGGAGACAGAGGACAGAGTTCTAACGTGGGGCACTGGCTGTATATTGGAATCATCTGAGAGACAAATAACAGCAACAACAAGGAAACATCAAACAAAATACTGATGATTGGATGCCACCCTTCAGAGATTGTCATTTAATAATTAATAATAAATAGAAATTGTAAGTTGATAATTAGATTGTGATTTAATAATTAATCAGTTTGGGGTGGTCCCCCAAGTGGAAAAGTATAAACACTCTCCAGGTAGTTCTAATTGGCTGCCAAGGCAGAAACCTGTTCTTAATTCTTCTAGTTCCTTGTTTCATAAAGTGAAGTACAGTCTTGATGTATTAGAGTTAACTGACTCAAACTTGAAGACTTTTCATGTAGGAATAGCTATTATGTGATCAGCTAAAGAGAATCACAACACAATTTAGATGCCCAGGAGAGAGGCATCTAATTATAGAGGTTGTTTGTCAGAGATTGGCAAACTTTCTTTGTAAAGGGCCGCAAAATAAATACTTCTTGCTTTGCAGGCCATGTAGTCTTTGTTTTGATTACTTAATTCTGCCCTTTTAGCACGAAGCAATCAGAGACCATAGATAAACAAATAGATATGGCTGTGCCAATAAAACTTTATTTACAAAACCAAGCACTGGGCCAGATTTGGCCTGCAGGTTATAGTTTGCCAACACGTGATAAAGAGTCTTAGTTTTTTTACCAGATGGATGGGGTATGCTCATAAGACCTTATCTTGCAGCATTCTTGTTAAGATCAATTGATCTTATGGTATAAGGAAACCATGTAAATTCCAAAATACTATGACATTATTAGTTCGTATTTATTTATGCTCCTGATCCCTATATTTTAGTTCTTACGCTGACTAAAATTCTGTGTGATAGACAGGAGCTGCCCATGGTAGTTCATGCTAGCCAGTGGATACCAATTGGTTATTTGGCCAGTTAGTGGTGGGTTATCTACTGGGTGGTGGATTCTCAAGGGGCAGGTAAAGGCCATGTCACCATGACTGAAAGACAGAAGCTTGAGAGGCCAAGAGAGATACTTCAGCTTGAGAAGTTTGGGAAGAGTGGTTGTGAAGGAACTCTGAAGACTTGGGTGTTGTATGCCAGCCGGCCCAGGCCATGGGCAACAGAGCAGAGACACATGGCTCTGAAGGCCTGCAGTGGGCTGAAGGGCCTCAGCATTTTGTGTCTGTGAGTTGACTGTGGTCCTGCTAAGTATCTATTCAGTCTGCTGCTGTAGGTGAGAGCCCATAGCCTCCTGCCCTCCCTGGAGAAGTCACTCTTGCTTATCCACTTAGTAGGGTTAGGATAGGGGTCTGTGACCCTGGACCTGAGATGCAGGGATCCTGAGTTGACTTTGGTATTACAAGGACAAGAGTGGATGAGGGGAGCATTCCCCACTGGGTGCTTGAAATTCTGGGTGCTGAGTCTGGCTTTGATGTGAGTCTTATGGTTTTGGATAAGTCAGTGCCTCTCTGGGCTGAATTCCTTATCTGTGTGATAATGATGTTTTAATTGGACCAGCAGTCAAAAACAGGTGGTCCAGTCTGGCTTGAAGTTAGACTTATTTGGTCTGCACATGATTTATTATATTTTAATTTTTTATTGTAGTAAGATATTCATGACATAAAATTTATCATTTAAGTCATTTTTAAGTTTACAATTTAATAGCACTAAGTACATTTGCATTTTTGTGTAACCATCATCACCATCCTTTTCTAGAACTCTTTTATTATCTCAAATAGACACTGTATCCATTAAACTCTAACTCCCATTCATTCTGGTGTCCAGTCCACCACACCTCTCACCCAGCCTGTGTGAAGGATTCCTATTACATGTCTGGCTCCTGTTGGCAATTCAGTTGGATCTGACTGTCCTATCCCAGGTCAGCCTCTCAAACTTTCGATATCAGTGCTCCACACATATGAGCACTGTCGATGTGAACATCATAATTGATTGTACATACGGAAGAGAATGTCCTTGATTTTAGAAAATGCCTACAGAAATATTTAGGGGTAGAGCCATTATGTCTGGAACTTATCCTCAAACAGTTTAGGAAAATAATAATAGAGAAGTGGAGAGAGAAAGATAAAGCAAGTGTGGTCAAAAGTTAACATACAGCACTTGGGAAATCTGGGTGAAGGGTATCCAGGAATCCTATGAACTAATTTTGAAACTTTTCTGTAAGACTGAATTCTTTCAAAATAAAAAGTTAAAAAAATAAATACATGGATGCTGTCCACAGAAAAGCTTACAATGAATCGTTTTTTTTTTTTTTAAATAAAAGAATATATATTCTGGCATACAGATAATTTCATTTCTGGAAGGAAGCATGAGAAAGTGTTAACAAATATTATCCTGGGTAAGAGAGATTTCATTTAAAAAATTTTTTTATTTATTAATAAAAATTGATTAACCAAATCCAATGTTTCAAGTGTACAATTCAGCAGTAAGTCATATATATTTGCATTTTTATTTAACGTCTTTCTCTACTACTTGACTTTTCTGATCATTTACATATATTGTTTTTATATTAAAATACACATCAACAAAGATCATCTAGGTTGAGGACGTATGGTCTATTAAAATGTTTTTTCTTCATATTTCTCTTGGTTAAAAATAAGTCTCAAACAAGTGAGGAGGGTTGGGACTAAGCCCAATTAACTCTGAAGGTGGAGGGGGAAGGTATAAAGGATGAGAGGAAACAGAGAAGAAATATGGGTAAAATGAGAGATCTAGGTTTGGTAGGGAGTGTTCTTTGAGCGGTGAGAAATAAAAACCTTTCAGCTAGCCCGGGACAAAGGCGAAAGCAGAATGGACTTCAAGGCCTGAGTATCTCACGGGATTCCTGTTAGAACAAGGCAGGAGATGTGGGCAGAACGACTCCTAGGCTCAGTGCCCAGGCTCAGCGCCTCCACATTCAGACTCCTTGGAGACAAAATCTACAAGGGCCAGCACTGCTGTGGTTCCTAGCTCATTTCTTAGGGAACTTAAAAAGTGTCATCAACTATGGCCATGGACTGGTTCTCAACGTGTAGGTTTGGCCACTGGTCTAAGCCTTGTGGTGTCTGAAGGGCCTATTCCAAAAGACAGAGGAGAGACTGAACCCTCCAAAGAGGTGAGTGCCCACCAAAAGGGAAGGAGCTGGTGCTGGCTTTCTACTGTGACCTTTGGGCCTGAAACCCCAAAAGAGGCTTAGCTTGAAGTTGAGCCTAGGTGAGGTCATCAGGGATGTTTCAGACAAAAGTGGCACAGTTGCAGAATTCTGTAGGAAACAATTGTGAATATTTGTGCTTTTAGAAAGAAGGAAGGGGAGAAAGAGAAGAGGGAGGAGGAAGTTGAAGGGAAGAGGGAAGGAGGGAGAAGAAGTGGAGAAGAAGTAAGAGAAAGGGAAGCCAGGAGGTGTGAGATCCTGCATCCACATGTCCATGTTTTTCCCAAGAAGGTGGCCTCATGCTCTGTATTTCATAGTCCATGTAGAAAGCCCCTCATTATCACAAGTAGGGTGTTTGTTTGAATAATCAACTTAACGGAACTGGTAAGCTAAAGAGAAACAGTATTTCTGAAATAATGGAATTTTGGCTTTAAATGCTCTCAAACCTGTTTTAGTACATCATGCTGAATAGCTATCTTCAAAATTGGCACAGGGCATTTTTTTCCAGTTTGCTATATACAATTAAGGATATTTCTATGAGATCGTTTTTACATGTTTTAAATTTTTAAAAATTGCTTCTTACTGTATTGCCAGAAAAGAGAAAGACTTTAAGGATAATTCAATATAACAGTTTGAATTTTCTGGGGTGTCGCAGTGTTCTAGTTTTATATTTTCTGATACCCCCAAATAGAGAAAAGGATGACAAACTTACTGGGGAATTCTGTGTAGAAAAATAAAGAGATTCTTTGCAATGGGAGATGAAAAGATCAATTAGGTCATTTTGTCCAATGTGAGAGAAATTGCTCCTGGGCGTTTGTGAATGTTCTGTCTGGTTTTATTCTCAATGACTCAGCTAATGAGCTTTCCATAACCTGCCTTTGGAAAAGTGTCCACAAATCTACAGGGTTTCCCAATTAGGAAAAACTTTTCCTATTCTGAATTTCCTTGTGATTCTGTATCATTAGCTGACAATATTTTTTCATTTTGCCATGCTGGTTAGATCCTCTCAATATAATATTCTAAAATATTTTAATTTGTGTCTCTCTGATATTGCCTTATCATAACTTTTAAATTGTTTTCAAAACTCCTTTTGACTTGCTAATTGCTTCTCCACTTCCAGAAGGATTAGAGCTAGGTTCAGAATTTTAGGTGTTCTTAGCTCAAGTTCATAGCCCATTGCTATATTCCAGTCAGAATGAGAATTCTATAACTATTGGTGCATGATAGTATGAAGGAACCAGTGACTGAAGATATATAGTCAAAGCGTAGTATGCCTCTCACAAACTGTATGACCTTGAACAAGTTACATAACCTTTCCAAACCTCAGTTTCCTCATCTGTAAAATAGAGATAATCATAAGTGAAGGGTTATCCAATAAGCTGTTACCAGTATAACTATACAAAGTATTTAGTGGGTTTGACTATAGTAAATGTATACTAAGTTTAGTTATTACCTTTGTTGGAAATATAATTCAAGATCTGTAGAAGTCATTATGTATTTAAAATAGATTTTTCTTAGAGTCTGGGGCATTGGCTACTTGCTTGCCTTCCTTTCCTTCCAGTTCTTTCCCCTTTCTTGAGTACATTGGTCTGCTTCTTCTGAAGTAGTCATTACTCCAGGCTGACCCAGAGTATTTCTCTCATGACTGGCATCTCCTTACACCAGATCCTCTTACCAGTTGCTAAGCAAATGCAACTTTCTCCACATTATCTCATCGGCTTCTCTCCTCTATGGCTTCCAGATTAGTCACGTGCCTGGGGTCACGGCTGAGGCTGCCTGCTGGAGGGCCAATCTGCACAGTCTGGAGACACTGTTGCTAGTTGTTTCTGAGGACTAGAACCTGTCTCTCCGTGTTTCTATAGGCAACATGTCAGCTGAGCTTCTCTCCACTTCAATGTTTCCCACTCCATCACAGTTAGGGGAATCGTCCTTTTCGCCTCTCCTCCCTGTTACCTTCTGCTCTTAGCCACCAAGCATGCTGCCTCGGGACCTCAGTGCTGTGTAAATTCTGGTGCCAAAGCTTTGTGCTAACCAGCTCTCTCACAGGCCTCTGCTTTAGGACATCAGCTGGGCGGGATCCTGGGCACTTGGTGAGCTCTCATCTCAGCTCCAACCCTTGTCCTCACACCAGGATCCCTTCTACGCTCTACAAGGTCAGGAAGAGTAAGGACTCACCTTGATCCCAGCGGCTGAGTGTTCTTAGCCTCAGAGTGTTAGCCACTGGTTTTTGATGTGGGGATCCTGGGTACTTCCTGCTGCCCCAGACGTGCTTGGACAGGTCTGTATTTGCAGAAAACTCACTTCTTCTGAGTCCACCAGTTCTACTGTTTTCATCTTCACAGAAAAACCTGCTTTCTTTCCATGACATTTGGGCATTTGTATTAAGAGAGTTGTTCTCCATCTTTTGCAACAGATTTTTAGATTTTTCTGGTTGTGATTCAGGTTAGTAGGCAAAAAACACCTGAGTCCAGTTGTAGCCATCATCACCCTGGGTCAAGATCACTGCCAGTGCAAGATTTTCCTGGGCTAGGCTGCTAGTTGCAAGCCATTGGTTATATTACTGATATCGTATTGGAGCTGTTTCAATTCAGTCATCGCTGAGTAAACTCAGTCTTACACCTTCACTGTGCTGTGTTTGGCTAAATTTGTCACCATTTCCTGTGTGATATGCCAGCTTGGTTTTGGTTCCTTTGTGTCTTTTGGTTTTCTAATGTATTTACTAATAAGCATTCTTGTGAGAGATGTCATGGTAACACCTTGGTCACCTAACTTGAACAGTATCCAATTCCTCATAGAAATATATTAGGACTATCTTTTTGTATCTGAAAAAGCAAACTAATGTTTGCTTTCTCATATTAATCTCTAAAGGGATAAACATCTCTGAAGGATCGAAGTGCTCAAAGTAGTCTGTATAACGTGATGAGCTTCTAAGGTGTTTCTACCTTAGAGGCTCGTCTATCTATCTGTAACATAGAGGGCAGTCCTCCTTTTTTTTTTTTTGTTTTTATTTTTTTCTTTTTCTTTTTTCATCTTTATTGAAATATAATAGACAATTAGTTGCTTGTATTTACATTGTACAATTCAATGAGTTTTTCAATTATAGTTGGCATACAATAATATACCAAGCATATTGATCAGAGATCCACATAACTCACAAAGTGATCACCCCACTAAACTTTTTCCATCTTACATATTTTTTCCAGCATTGTTAACCATCTTCCCCATGCTACGCTCTACATCTCTATGTCTATTTTACAACTATCCATTTGTACCTCTTAATCCTTTTGCCTTTTTTCTCCCAACCCTCCTCCCATCTGGTATCTCTCTAAATATTCTCTGTATATATAAGTTTATTTCCACTTTTGTTGTTGTTGATTTTGTTCTTTAGATTCCACATGTATGTGAAATCATGTGATATTTGTCTTTCTCTCTCCAACCCATTTCATTCAGCGCAAGACACTCTAGGTCCATCAAGGCAATATCTTTTTCCATCTCCTTCCTTTTAGTCTCTGTGTGTCTTTTAATCTGAAGTGAGTCTCTTGTAGGCAGCATATGTAGGGATCTTGTTTTCTTATCCATTCAGCCACTCTATCTTTTGGTTGGAGCACTTAACTTTTTGTCATTTGGGGTACTTGTTGATAGGAATGTAGTTGTTACCATTCTTTATTCTTGTTTTTGATACATGTTTTTTCTTCTTAAAGAAGTCCCTCCAACATTTCTTGTACTACTGGCTTGGTGGTGATAAATTCCTTTAGCTTATTTTGGTCTGGGAAGCTCTTTATCTGTTCTTTGACTCTAAATAATAGCTTTGCTGGATAAAGTATTCTTGGTTGTAGATCCTGGGTTTTCATCATGTCGAATATTTTGTGCCAAGCCCTTCTGTCCTGCATAGTTTCTTTTGAGAAATCATCTGCCAGTCTTACGAGTGCTCCCTTGTGGGTAACTAACTGCTTTTCCCTTGCTGCTTTTAATATTTTCTCTTTGTCTTTAACCTTTGGTATTTTAATTATGAGGTGTCTTGGTGTGGGCATCTTTGGGTTCCCGATTTTTGGAACTCTCTGAGCTTCCTGGGGTTTTATGTCTATTTCTTTCACCAGGTTAGGGAAGTTTTCCATCATTATTTCTTCAACTAGCTCTTTAACATCTTTTTTTTTTTCCAGTAGCCTTATGACACGGATAATTTTTACCTTTAATAATGTCCCATAGGCTTCTTAAATTATTTTTATAGTCTTAGCACCTTATCTCTTGCCATTCTGATTGTGTATCCTTGGCTTTCCTGTCCTCTATATAGGTCATTTGTTTCTCTTCTTTATTCACATTGTTTATTACATTTAATATACATCTCATCTCAGATAATGTGTTCTTCATTTTAGACTGGTTCCCTTTTATAATTCCCATTTCCATTTTTGTTTTTTATCTTTTTGTTGAAGTTCTCATTGAATTCATCTACACTTCCTATAAGTTCATTGAACATCTTTATAACCAGTGTTTTTAACTCTACATCTGTTAGATTGCTTGACTGCATTATATCTGGATCTCTGTTCTGTTCTCTAATATGGTTTCTGCTTCTCTGTCTTTCCATTTTGGCTGCCTTTCTGTGTCTGTTTCTATGTACTAAGCAAAGGTCTCAAGTCTCCCAGTCTTATTAGCATGGCTTTGTGTAGTAGGTGTCCAATGGCACAGTCTTGAGGGGTGTTCAGCTGCAGGCTTAATTTAGCCCCAGCTGGTGACTTTTTGGGGCTACCTGTTAAGATTCAGGAAGCAATCCACAGATGCTGTGCTTATAGTTGCCTCGAAAGGCCACACTAGAAACTGAGGCCAGCTGCCACCAGGTGTTACTCAGCAAGGGGCACTTGACTAAGCGAGGACAAACCTGGATGTAGCTTGGGTGAAGCAGTGAGTTGAGGGAGGCAGAGTTTCAGGGAATCATCTGGGCGGAGAGACCTCAGTTATCCAGTTTGATTATGTGTCAGCTAGGGCAGTGCTGAGTTCACACACTAGGAGAGGGAACAGAGAAACAACGGATACCACCAGCACTTCTGTCTAGGAGAGATCCTCACCTCCAGTCCTCACTTCGCCAACTCAGAGTCCCCCTGTAAGTCCCTGGTGCCTCCCTGAGCAGCCTACCCAAAGCTAGTTCTCAGAATGAGCGAGTCCATCAGCGCGGAAGTCTGCTCGAGGTTGCGGACCCTTTAAGAGGCGTCTGCAGCTGCCAACTGCAGTGCCTTACCTCTGTCCCACCCAGCCAATCGTGATCAGGCTGCCTTGGGTCCTCGCCCTATCCTACCTTCTGCCACTGCAGAATGACTTCTTAGATTTCACCCTAGTTGTATGGCTTGTTCATCTAGATCCCCGGCAATTTTTCCTTGCTGTTTGCTCCTTGTTTCTGTCACAACTATGATTTGGTTGCCAGAGAGATGAACAGAGCCTCTATCATTTATGCCATTTCCCCCCCTGCAGGGCAGTCCTCTTTATATAAGCACTTGCCTATTACAAATGTGACAGGGTGATAGCAGTTTTTCCCTTGAAGGTGAAAACAATATTGCTGGTGGACTCAAAAGTGAATCTTCTTCTGCACATACAGACCTGTCCAAATGTGGCTGGACAGCTGCAGGAGGTGTTTAAATGTGTCCTGAGGAGAAGATGGGGACAAGGTGCTTTTGGCCCTCCACCTCCTTGCACCTCCTTTATCAGGGCAGGTCAGCTCTTGTCTAATGTGTGTGTGCGTGTGCGTGTGAGTAATGCATTTGTATGTGTGTGTGTGTGTGTGTGTGTAAAGAAAGTTTGAATTCCATATTCAATTCTATGAAATAACCAGAACTTTGTAGAATCCTAAATGACTCAGGCATGCTTCCTATGCTTGAGCAGTGGGTACCGGGGATGAATTCCTACAAATACTCCCTTCATTAAGAGACTTAACAAATGATATTTCTCATACGTATCTCAGATGTATATCAATACAGTTTTAATTGATTAATACAAATTGATTTAAAAATTACTGAATTCATGACAGCTTTTTGTCTTGATTGCCATCAGATATTTTTCAATCAATGTATCAGAGAGATATAACTACCACCACGTAGAGTACACAAACATATTTGTTCAAGTGAGACCTTCGAGCTCGGAAAGACTGAGAACTCCTGCCTTATCTCACTTAACTCTCACGCCATTCAAGTCAGAACATAATTGTTGTCTCACTTAACAATCCTTTGTTCAGTAATTTTGTTCCAATATTTTGGCAAGACGAATCAGCAGTAGCCATTTCATTAGCTGACCTTGCACAGGAAGAGCCTCTCCTGCCAGTTTACAGTGTTCGCAAACATTCTCTGGACCCTGTCCCTAATGCTCTTGACCAAGCCTTCCTTACATCTGACAGAGGCACTTGAGAATGAATCCAAAATAAGACAAGCTATGCGCCTTGCTGGGTCTCTTGGGAAACATAGAAGGGTATTTCCAGGGGCCTCACCCTTGTACAGAATTTCCTTCTCCTCCCTTGGCCTTGTAGTCAGCTAGAATGTGGATGGGAGGTATGGACAGAGTTAATAACACACTCCACCAATGCTACCTTGTGGATTTCAGAATCTCATGCAAGCAGGCAGATGCATAATTTCAGATGTGAACCATTTCCCTGGGCTGCTCTTGAACATTCTTGTAGCTAACAAATGGGTCCTTACACGTGGTCTTCACATTCAGGCTCTGAGGTCACTTGTCATTCTAAGTTTACTTTCATTTCTACAATATGATGAAAGGAACTTTCTGAACATTGCTTTCTAACTCATTCTTAAATATCTCATGGACTGTATTCCTTGCTGGGTGCTTGATAAGACATGGACTTCTCTATTGAATCTCCAAGTCTGTTAAGCAATGTATCGGCAAGAGGAAAACCTAAAATACATCAGTAATCTTATATTTTCCTAGAAGGGAGTGAAGGGGCAAGATATGTAAAACCAGAAAAAATATCTTAAGCACCTACAATGTGAAGGAAGTGGTGACTGAGATATTTGACTTCAGAAATTAGTGGAAATGCTATATTCTCCAATTTTCTTCAGGATTAACCATTTTCTCTTCTTCCATAAAGTAGGTCATGATGTAGTAAACTTCAACCATAATTCTAGACACACTTTTATTTTGAATATTTTCTAATGAAACTACCTCCAGCTACAAACCCTGATTTCATGTCACATTCTCAGAATTTTCTATTTTGGTTTTTGAAAAGTAAAAATGCTCCAGGTACATTCCAGGACATTTAGTTTAACATGTATTGTGTGTTCATGATCTCTAAATATCTTCCGAAAGGCATTTTATCTGTCAGTGAATATTAATAACATCAAAATGATTTGGAGCTTATAAGGCAATATATTTTAAAAATGATGAAATTGAAGCCCAGGACAAGGAATCCTGGTGATCATGTTCATAAATATTCAGTCTTTATGAAGCTTCAGAGCAAATTACTTGGAACCACAGAAAGCAAAGGAAGGTGAAGTGAGCTTTGAACATAGCAAGCAGAATTAGATGGTTACTCCTCCCGAATGTCGAAAAAGCTTAAACATAGGACCAACTTCTCTGCTTATTGGTGAAAGTGTGACCTGCACAGGTGTCCAGGATAGGCATGGTGTTTTAGTAAGCTGTTTTTAATAATTGGGAAAAGTTTATTTCTTTTATTTCAGTATTTCATTTATTCAGAAATTTTGAAAATCTCATGGAAAAATGTTTTTCCTAGAGAACACAAATGAGAATTATACTCATGGATTTGTAAAGAGTTCAAGTGAAGATAGCTTATGCAAGTTTAATTGTATTTTCTTGGACCATGAGCAGGGCAAGTAAGCTAAAGCTCACAGGTATTGAAATTTTGTTTTTTACTCAAAAAACCAACCAGGTCATTGTGTTTCAAATATACTGTGGGAACCAGCAATACTATTGGTGATGGATACTGCTTTCTTAGATCTCCTTTATGGGAAAAAAACAGCAAATATGAATAAACAACTTCGATTTAGCTCAGTCAGCAAAACAAACAAGCAACAATTTACTCTATTCAAGCAATGTGCATTGAACAAAAAACTGCTCTAACTTCAGGCACCCTGGAAATCCCTCACTGGCCTAGACACTGAGCTCACAGGGCCGCAATGTTCTAAGGGGAAGTGGGGCCACATCCTCACACTTCTAGGGAAACTCCTCTCACTGTAAGAGGCTGGTGACTTGTGGTCTTTCTTGATCCTCAGTGCTGGGCTCCAGTGAGTTGAAGGAACGTGGCCCAGAGGGTGTTGGGCTACAGGGTGTCCCTGGATGACCATCCAGAGTTTCATTAAGTCTGAAACTCTGCAGTGTTGTCCCTTCTGCTTTGGGAATTGATATCATCACCTCTTGTTTAGTCCTCCTAGCAAAATGATTCTTAAAGTAGCTCACAGCCATAATTTACACCTTAATGCAAATATAAATTAGGGGCTCCCAGGCACCAGGCATTTAGGCCTTTGGGGCATGGGGAGGGTGTTTATGTAGGGGATGCTGTGGGGAGGGACAGTGTTTCAGTTCCTTGGAAGTTGCAGAGAGCAATAAGAGGCTGACTTACCTGGGCAGGCTTTGGGATGAGCCCAGTCTCTTCTGGGAACCCTAGGTTCAGCTCCATCAGTCCATGCCTGACTAAGACCCGCATAGAATTTACACTTCCACCAAATAGAGTCCAGCCTTGACTCGGCTAGCTGTGAACCCCTAGACTAATCCTGTTAGACTCACGTCTCCAAGGCGGCTCTGGACCTATGGGGAAGTGGACAGCATCCTGCAGCCTTGCCAGCTGAGAACAGCAAGGCATAAGCTCACCCAAAGAGGGTGTCAGATCCCTTGGCAGTTGGAGCAGAGGGGCCCTGGGGGTAAGTGGTGAAGCAGAGACAGTTTTGCCTTCTCTAGTTTTCTCTTCCACATTCCAACACCCTCAGCTCATTTGGCCCTTTGCAGGGAAACTTAGAAGAATAAATGGAGCTGCTACCTACTCACATCAAAAGAAAAAGTTTCTTTTATCTTCAGTGGTAAGATTAGGAGGCCAGGCACATTTACTTGTGTCTGAATACTTTAAACACACTCTTGGGAAAACATAAACAGGATTTATATGAAATGCTTTAATCCTCCCCAAAGAGCAATGAACTCTTATGAAAGGGCACCAGCCATTCTAAAGTTGGGTGAGATAATATTTGCTTATGTCTCTTTCTCACCTGTGACTTGGTAGTGGCCTAAATGTGATCACAAACATCTCCTGAATACCTCTTGGATCCAGGTGTTGCACCAGGGGAAACCACCACCAGGAACAGAAATGCTTTGGGGCTGTTAAGAGCTCAGGATCTTATATTTATAAACAAACCACATTTTTTAATTGATCTGAGTTTCTTCTGGTGAATCTAAATGATTCTCAGTAAGTTCCTTATAGGATTACCGCAACTCACATTTTCTTAAAAATATCAGTGTAAATGAAGTTTTGGCAGGTTGAATCATTGATCAAGAAGTTCAGTATGAGTGCTAGAATGTGAACCCTGCTTCCTGAAATACAGATGGTAAAAGGTCTTCCTGCATACAACTCTCTGACTACAAATCCCTTAGAGAAGAAACGAGCCCTTCGCGTACCTGTTTGGCAAATTAGGACTTTTTCATTCTCATAGAACTTAATAGAAGAGTGGATTTCAAGATGGTCTCCTCCAAAAGATTTGTTTTATGGATGAGAAAGCTGGTGCCAGATAGATCAGCAGCCGTAGTCACGTTTACATGTAGATCCAATGATCACACGCTGGAAATTCTGTGTCATTCTAAGGGCCAAAGAAAGGTCAGCAGTTTACAAACTTCATGGTAGGAGAAAAGATACCCGTGTGTGTGCACATGTGTAAGCACATACATACTTATTTTTCAAAGGAATGGGAAATTGGGATAAGAAGTGTTAACTCCAACTCTCACATCCTTAGATAGGAGGGCAAGTCCTATGTTGGTTTAAAGTATCTGAAATACTAATTTTGTTTTCCTAAAATTGCTTAAATTCTTAAAATAAAGAGGAGATCAATTTAAAAGCCAGGCGGGACAGAATAAGAAGTGACCTAAATATCTATTTCTCCTCCCTATGAGTTAATGTCTCCGTTGTCCGTGTTCTATTATGTCTTTGGAAATAATAACTCTAGAGGTTTATTTTCATTTTATTTATTTATCAGTTTATTTTTTGGCGCCCGCAGCCTCAGCTCATGGGGCCTCGGGACTGGTCCTGTCCAGAAGGGCTGCATTGAGCGTGTTGTTTGCTTTCCACATCTGAATGAACGTCTGCCAGAAACTTCCAGGTTGGAGTCATCTATTTGTTTTTAGAGTGTGATCATTATTTTTCTGGCTATGCAGCACCCCTACCCCCTTCAGCCTGAGAGACTTTTGTCCTTCCGCATCTGTGAAAATTATCTAGAGCTTTCCCCAATAGCATTTAGCACTTTCTTCCATTTTTCGAGGGGTCTCTGAGCTTTTTCTGCTAGAGAGATGGTGACTGACAGTCATTTAGTGCCACCCTGGTTCTCAGAGATGGAAAGAAAGCCGGGGGACCCTGCCTCACAGATACACAGTTCCTTGGGTTGTGTCCCTAGCGTTAAATTATAAATCACAGAATGACAAGTAATGCAACTGAACAAGACTTGGAAAGGTTAGCTGGGGTGCTAGTGCAGCTGAGCCCCTCCAAGTGGGAAGGGCTTATCTGCCTTAGTCCTGGCCTCTGTGTCACTTTAAATGAGACTTAAAAGCAATACTCTAAGTGGATTAGGCCTAGAGATTAACTTGAGTATCCTGTGTTGAAAGGCCTGGATTTCACTCTCTCCTGAGACCCTAAAGATTTGCAAAGGACTGGTATTTCCAATACTTTCACAGCATCTGAGGGATAGGGAGAGGGGATGAAAGGTGCCATCTTTTACTCTGCTTTGTCCATTCGCTTTGCTGTCTTCCAGATCTAACCCATCCTTATGTCTCAGGTTATCGGTCTGCTGTTGATCAATCCATCTTGATGAGCAGGATAAAGAAAATGGGAAGGCAGCAGCCAGGGTGCTCTGAGAGTGACATTGCCTGACTTCCTCAGGGTCTCTCTATCCTGTCAAAACCCAGCAGGGAAAGGAAAGGCACTCTACTCTGCTCAGGGGTTGAACATGTTATTCCTCACAAATGCCAAGGGGACAGATGTTATTCACCAAGATGGATGCTACTTACTGGACATCCTGATGTAGAAGAGGCTTTTGTTAATTGCGAATTGCTTTCATAACTCCTGATGGAAGGACAAGGAATGGATGTGAGCTAACAAGCATCGAGTACCTGCTGTGATTTATGTCTTGTAGCGATTTCCCATGTAGTGCAGGCATATGTCCTCACAGCAACACTTGAGGCAGAGAATCTGACTGCATTGCGCAGATCCTAGTTGAGGGCACTCAGTAAACCTGCTTAGGATCACTGCTAACAGGTGACAGACAAAGGATTTGAACCCAGAATTTTCAGAGTTTACCCAGGACTGACTCACTGCTGTTATGCCCACACAGTACTCTTATCAGACTGAGGATGTGGATTTTCCACTTCAATTGTGGAATCTACATTTGGCTCAGGGAAGACCAGCTCCCTCTCCCATGCTTGCCTTTGCACATGGTGGCCAGCTGTGGCTCCCGCCTGGGGTGGAGATGGAACAGAGCCAAGACCGCACATCAAAGCCTAGCAGGGAAGTGTGCACTGCTTCTTCCTGGCTCTGGTCTCAACTGCATGCTTGTTGGGCTGAATGAAATTAACCATGGCAAAAGGATTGGGGCGGGGGGGGGGTCCAGCTTTGTCCAATCCAATTAAACTGGTGATAGGTAAGCAGGTAGTGGATAGTGAAAAAAGCTTCAGAAGTTTCTTTTTACTAAGTTCTTATGACTTTCACTGGAAAGTAAAAGGATACCGACAAAACTGTTAAAACTGCTTAAAATTAAAAACAAAGATCAAAGTAGTATAAATTCTTAGTCATTTAGCAGTGTCATGGAATGGGATAATTTGACCAATTTTCAAAGAATTAGAATAGTATAAAATATTCTTAACAAAATTCTATGGAATATAATAATTTAGAATAAAAAATTTATTGAAGACCCACATTATGCTTTGCATAAAAGTTGCACAAGACCCCAGACTGCTTCTAGCCCAGTGGAGAGGCAGACATTTGAACAATTGCAGCCTCAAACAATTAATACTACAGTTGAAGTGTGCACAAAATGCTAAAGAAACAGAGGAATGGATGACCATTTGGGGGTGGTGGGGCAGTCTTAAACTCTTACCTAAAATTATGATATTTTAGCTGAATGCTGAAGGATGAGTGGCAGAGCGGTAGGGAGAAGGGCATTTTGGGCTGAGAGAGAAACATATGTAAAAGTGAGAAAGCAAGAAGGGGCCTGATATGTTTGGGAATTGGCTTCTGGACTGTCATTCTGAACATAAATGATCATTGCTCCTTACTGTAAATGTAGAGTGTAGAATTCTAATTTATTAGAGGATAAAACAAATTTTACTATATGGTATCAGGATGCACAGGCACTAGATTTACAAAGAGTGGATTAGAATCTGGGCTCCACCATGTCATTCATCTGTTTATTCATTCATCTATTTATCCGATCATTCAACTACATCATCAGGTAATATGCTCAGTCCTGGACATGCAAAAATGAGTGAAGACGTAATGGTTGCTCTTAAAGATATGACAAGTGTAGAAGTGGAGCAATATGTAGAAGGGCACAGGGCAGGGGCTTTTCTTGAGTCTGTATGAGAGCAGGTGGTAGAGTCAAGGATAAGGGAGGTCATCTTAGAGGAAATGAACCTGATCTGAGTTTTAAACCCAGATGAAACCTAGGAGGTCAGAGGAGGGGGGTCAAGAAGGGAGGAGCGAGTATTCCAGGCAAAGGAAAAAAGAATAGAGATGAGGAGGAGCTAGAAACAAGTGTTCCTGGAGTGAATAAGGAAGGGCAACAAGGGCAAGGTTTGGTGACACCTTCAGGGCCAGGCGATGGAGGGATCCATATAGCATGACCTCTATGTTCCACTCCACTGTGTATTAAAATCATCTGAGGGAACTTTAAAGTGTTAATGTTCAGGCCCACAACAAAGGTCCTGACCGTGTTGTTGTTTGTTTTTTAAGTAGGGTGATTTATGGACAGTCAAGGTTGAGAACTGCTGCTGTAGAGGTTGGGTTGCCACTGAAGAGCTTACAATAAGGAATGGTATAGTCAGCTTTGTAACAGAGAAGGACATTTCTGCTAGAAGTCTGGAGGAACCAGCAACATAAGAAACAAGCAAAACACTTTGGAAATGATCATCCACACTAGACATAATGAAGGCCTGAATCGTGGCAGCAGTTGTAGGAATGAAGACAGACAAGAGGGGATGTTTCTGAGAAGTATTCAGGAGGTAACAACAGCGGGAGTTAATTAATGGTATAGCAGTGAGATGAGAGAGGATTCAAAGATAATTCTCACAATTATTGGTGGGCTGTTTGGTAGGACTGCCAGATCAAAAAGAAGATGCTCAATTAAGTTTGCATTTCAGATAAACAGTGAATATATTTATTAGTATAAGTATACCCTATGCAATATTTGAAACAAATTTATTTACAAAATTTTTATTTTTTAAAAAAATCTGACAATCCTTGTCTTCTGGCTTAAGGTGAAGATATCAACTAAACAGAAAATACAAGAGTAGGAAAACTTTGAAGTTGTGTTGATAAATTTAGAACTGTATTTGTGATCTTTGCAATATGTTGGTGGAGCTATCTAGTTGGCCCTTGGATATATAATTCTGAAGTTTGCAGAGATATGCAGGCTAAAATCATCAGTATATTTTTGTGGAAGTTGAAACCTTGGACTGTGGATAAATCTTTTCAGGCACATTAGATAGAGTGAGATAAGTGGAAGTCCAGGATGGAACCCAGGTTTCTAGATGACTTTGAGCAAATCGTTTAACTTCTTTAAGATTTAGTCCCTCATCTGTAGAATGGAGAATAATAAAATCTGTGTCAAATACTTAAAAGGCCCTTGTTACCTTGCTTGGTTCTTATTATTACCATCAATATTAGCATTGTCATTTTCGATGTCATTTACACAGATCACATAAATCAGTGAGCAAAGACAAACCAACCCATGTCTGTAAAGACAAATGTCAAAATATTACTAAAATCATATTCTTATTAAGAAGTAACAAAAAATGCAATAAAAATAACCACAAAGCCCTGATTTATTTTGTGTAGTTTGAATAGTAGAAGAAATCAAAGAGAAATCCTTTTTTACAATAATCTCAATTTTTATCAATTATATTCTCCAAAGGATGAAGTGAAGAAAGGTAATTTATATCCTCCTACATCCTTCTACTCCCACCAACAGAGTCTTGAGCAAAGAGTTTGTTTTGTCTTTCTTTAGCCTTTCTGAAAAGCGAATGTTTAAAAATATAAGTAATACTCATTTCTATACCAGGGGAAAGAATAATTGTCTGACTTGGCACACAAATATATACAGAGTGTATGCACATGCACACACACACACACACACACCTGATTTCTCTTCATATTTTGTCTGGACACGTTAGGCACACAATGAGTCACTGTTCTGTACATACAGAAAGAAGCAGGACCACCGGGCTTTTTAATCTTGTACCAAAGGTGGGAAACTAAAGCCTTGATGAAAAGAAAAGGGAACATAAAAAACAGTTGGAAAACTGAAAAAATGAATTTCTCAAAGGACTCCATTTAGCTCACCTTGCATACTCTAAACAGGTTTAGAGAAATCTAGATTCATATATCTTAAACTCTTATTTCAAGCTTCTGTTTGGTATACATTTTCTGCTTGTAGTCCAATGAGTAACAGATCCATTCCATCTGTCAATCAAATTGCCAAAATTTGTTAAATAACCTCATCGTGCCCTGTAATAAAGTATTATTGTAATAAATTACTATTAGGAAATAAAGAAGAAACACAAGACTCAGACCTATTCTCTGAGCTTCTAGACTGGTAGGGAGGGTGGAGTTAGAAGAAAGAGAATGGTTTAAATATATGAAAACAGTTTCAAGGTCCTTTCATAATAAAGTATGAAAAGAAACACAAAGGAAACAGGTAGCTCATTTGCTCATTCATACCATACCAATAGGCATTAAAGATCAACCAGGGGTTTGGTTTTGTGAGGCGGGAATGGGGGTAGACAGGCAGATAACTAGCTTCCTATTATACAATGTGATAGGGCTCTACTTAATGAAAAGAACAAAGTGCTGAGAGAAGACCCTTGGATTAATTCTGCCTGGGTGGGTACCACAAAGCTTATCCTGAGTTTTCCAGTTGGTCGCTCATACACTCTTGAATTTAGAGGATTTAAAAAAGAAAACCCATTGCCTGATTTGTTATGGTTCAATACTCTCCTGGCAGAGTTAGCCTCTGCCTCCCCTAGGCAATCCACACTCTTATTTCCAGCCTCCATGATAGCTGGATTCCTTTGTGTATGTCTACATGGCAACTGCCGAAAGCACAGGCATGTGCTTCATTTATCTTTATCTCCTAGCACCTTGGTACAAGGCACACAGTAGGTGTTTCTTACACATTTGCTGTTTGAATGAATAAATGACAGTGTGGAGCCACTCTAGACAACAGGAGTCCCCTGGTGTAGGAATTCTTTCTCTCATCTCTGCCTCCATTCACATTTTCTCTTTGCTAATTGAGGGCAATACAAACAGAAGTTTCAGGGGTTAGAATATTTGGTGCTGTTAGTTATCAGTTTTGTGTCGTGCTGTGGAGTTGTAGCCTGGGCTGGGGGAGGATACGATGAATCCCAACAGTGGCAAATGAAACAATAGGGACTAATGTGCTAAAGAAATGAATGAGAATTGCAAGGGGGCTTTCCTATTATTCCAAACTGTCACAAACTGTTGATAGCCCATTAAGAAGACTTTGACCCAAGTGACCAATTCTCAGTCCACAAGCAGGCTTCATTAAGAAGTAATCATCATGTTGTAACGTGTTAAGTGAAGTAAGTCAGACAGGGAAAGACAGTTACCGTATGACTTCACTTACATACAGAATCTAAGAAAACAAAACAAATGAACAAACAAAACAGAAATAGATTCTTAGATACAGAGAACAAAACAATGGTTACCAGAGGGGAAAGGAGGGTGGGGGCATAGGTGAAAAAGGTGAAGAGAAATAGGTACAAACTTCCAGTTATAAAATAAATATGTCACTGGCATGTAATGTGCAGCACAGGGAAAACAGTCAGTCACATCATAATAACTTTGTATGGTGATGGATGGTTATCGGACCTGTCATGGTGATCACATCACAGGGTATATAAATGTAGAATTGCTATGTTATACCGTTGAAACAAATATAATATTGAATTTCAACTATACTTTAATTTGAAAAAAAAAAATAATCACCATGTTGTGAGCCCAAGGGGCCATACTGTTGCTTTTCTGCTCTTATTCCTTTTTCTCTTCCCAGGGCTCTAAGCATTCTTTGGAAACAAACAAAACAATTATGATAAAGTAAGAATCTTTCAGTAAGGATACATAAAAAATTAAAAAACAAGCAAACAAACCAGATTTTCCTTCATATTTGTTGGTTTATAAAGGCCTAGTCTGAGAAATCCTTTGGGAATGGTAATCATGTCAGCAATCATTTTACTTGGTTCAGCAGAGAAGCAAAACATATATTTTTTAGTTTGACCAATTAAGCCACATGGAGAAGATAGTGCAGAGGAAGAAGGGTGATGGTAGACACTTAGAGCACATACCACTTTAGTTCTCTCTGCATATTATGTGTGTCTTCTCTAATATTCATCTGAGGTAGCCATAACAAGTCTGTGTATCGAAACGATAAAAAGTTTCCAAATATTTTCAGATCTGCAGTTTATTCGGAAGTCCAGATTCCATTATCTTGTATGCTCTGTGCTTCTTTATTAACAGAGTTAACCTGAACTCTGGCACTTTGTATAATTAAACAATGGATGTGAAGAGAGGAAAGAGTTGGGATTTTCCCACACTCACAGATGAAGATATGATTTTCATCTTGGGCCAGGTCCTCAACTTCAACCTCTTTTTCCCATCCCTCCACACTAAAAGAGGAAGAGAGAAAGAGAAAATAAAAAGAGAAAACCTAAAACACTGAAGTCAACTTTAGAAATCAGGAAAAGGCAGCACGAAGAGGGCTCTTTCTACCATATTTGTATTTATTGTCATTCTGCCTGCAACGAGATCCCTGCTTTGTGTCTTGTTCTTCCATGTATTGCTGCCAGCACAGAGACATGTGCTTTCTCGGTCATTGACTGCATAGCCTGCCTTCATTTGGAGAACTCACTCCAGCAATGGCATCTAGGCCCCTGTATACGCTGACACTTACCCAAAGTGTCATTCTCTCATATCAAATTCCTTTGCACATTCTGTTCTGTCACATTAAAATGGTTTCTCCTTCCTCCCCGCTTGTGGTAATTTTTTTCTATAACCTGTTTCAGGGTTTCCTGAAGTCTGTCCTTTCACATCTGTTCCTAACATGTAGCAGCCCAGGGTCCAAAACAACTGGCTTCTGGCGAAATGGTGAGGGAGTAGTGCCTTTCTATGGGAGATGCCTATTCAGAATCCCATGATGTCAGTCTTCAAGGTCAAATAGGTCTTCTTTATGCAGGTGTCTATATCAAAATCATCTTGATGGGCTTTGTTAAACTAAAAATTAAGAAAGCCAAGACGTTTGTTATTCATGAATAGTTGAAATGAATAAATAAATGAGTTTATTAATTAATGATTAAAGCTAACCAAGAACAAAATACATCACCAGTAGCAGAGTCATGCCAAATTCTCTAAAATTTTCTAAGAAATATATACATTTAATTCAGAATTGAAAATGTCTTTTGCCACCACTAATAAGAACATTTCCTAATTAACAGAGGAAACATTAATTTATATATTTTCTATATATATATATGTATATTATACATGCACACATGTGTTTATATATATACATATATTACAAATATACTTGTATATCTCTTCTTTTAGAAAACAGAAAATGATTATTTTCAGATTACTCTTTTGACTTATTTCTAAAAATACATTCTCCATATTAAAGTTTAGTAACCTACAGGTATATTAAAACATTTCTGAAGATCTTGACTAAAAAAGCTTACTAGATTGGTGGCCATTGTTTATCCTTATACAATGTAATTCAATTATAGTAATTTTATTAGATTCAACTCTTCAGAACTGAACTTTAAAAATCAGTTTTTTGCTTTTATTTTTTAATGAAGATATTTGAATATTTTAACTACTCAGTGGTTGTTAGAATACTGTAGGTTGTGAATATGGGTAAAATCTTATTGCAATGGACATAATTTATGAAAGGTTTTATGGACTATTTTATGTGCCCTCCCTCCCAGGAATTTTACAATAAGGGATTTTGTTGTTGTTGTTGTTGCTGTTTGTTACAATGAATAATTCAGCTTTTTCAGTTTCTGTATGTTCAACGGTCATTCTGAAGCAATTTAAGATTATATGGCATTTATCAAAGGATGAGTGGTAAAACCAAGGGAGGTACCGAAATGAGTTAATTTTTTTGTGTGTGCATGTGTTTGTTCTAAATTAAAAATACTCTTTAAATTTTCAAGCATATCGATCAACCCCACATACCACCGATTAGAGAACACATATGAACTCTAAAGAAACATACAAAACACAAAACAAACATGAGGTAACACTGATGTTTAGGGAAGTAAATCTGTTTCGTTCCTCTATCTTTCCACTTGAGGGATTTAAATCTTACTTTTTACTTTCTATTTTTAACCTCTATTAATTGAATACATGACAGCTAATCTCTACCAGAGTAATCATTATAATATAACCTAGGAATCATAAACTATGTAAGAAACTTGGAAAAAAAAAATAGCGTGGTTACCCTGTGAAGTTACTTCAACTGGAGTTTGCCCTCAGCACATGAGAAACCTCGGTAAGTGCCGAGGTCTCAGGAATGAAGATAAAAACTGTCTTGCAAAATGTCATCTGTTCTGAAAAAAGTAACTGCAGAAACTAAAAATAATAATTAAAATAATCTCAGAAACTGTGAGCTAAGGTTGGATCTAGAAATTTGTGTATGCTCTTACATGCACACGGAACCCGTAGACACCCTTCTTATCCCTTTCCAAGATAAATAGATCAGTGGTTATCAACACTCATTAATTAAATTAGGAGTCATCATAAACTTAATAGAATAAATTATTTTCCACTTAAATAGAAACTTTCAAAACCTGAAATACCATGAAATAATTTCTAATGTCTCTACATAAATATCTAAATGGTTTATGTTAATTTAGTATAGTTCTGCTTTATGATTTTACTGTGTAAATGTCACTAGGCATTTTTAAATATTTTCCTGAAGTTTTGCATTTATAATAGCTAAGAGATTTCATTTTTTGATGTAGAATGCCTTTTATAATTATTTTTTTGAAATGTTATAGCTGAATTCTAAATCAATTAAAAATACTCACATGGAAGATATAATACAAGCTGCCATGAGAAGTTTGGGACTATTCAAGTTTTAAGTTGTAATTTTAATAATCAGAAGACAGTCAATTGAAATCATGTGAGGTCTCAGAAATAGGCCAGCAAAAAATTTTTTTAGGAAAGGAGATGGAGGTGGTATGACTTTTAGAGTTTATTTTCAAAATATCAGAAGAAACCCAGGAGGTCACTTTAGAAAAGGAAGAAAAAGAAGCACAACATCACAGCCTAGGGGAGATGACCCTCAGAAAGTCTTCAGTTAAGAATGAAATGGGATCCTTGGATTTTGTTGCCACTTCTGACTCTCACTCGCATGTGACCCTGACAAATCATTTAACCTTCCTGTAAGTGAGAGAGCCGGATTCTTCGTTGCCGCAATATTTTGTTGCCTCATGACTGTGCAGCTGAGTCTATACAAAAGAGTGAGGCCATGCAATTCTGTAGGTCAGAATTGCCCTAGGTTGATGTAACCTGCAAGAAGACTAAGACAAGTGATCATATGATCTAGAGAAGTGAATACCTGTTGGAATGAAGGTCTTGGCTTTGGAATAGCCGAGTCTCAGTCTCTTCACCTACAGGGATGTGACCCAAGAGGAATTCTGCAGTCTCTGTGCATCCACAGCCTCGTCTATAACATGAGAGCAATAGCATTATAACCCGTAGATATGATGATTGAATAACATATCTCAGAAAGAACCTGTATCAGAGTGCTTGCTATATAGTGAGTAACCAACGCATAGACTAAGAGCAATCTCTGAGTTAGAGGAGGCTCTTGGCTTTGCCACATAGACCAGCTACTCTGACCTGGGCTATCTGGCTTTAGGTGTCCTGTCAATTCATCTCCATTTCTTGGACGTGTCATAGGCCCCCACCCCTCTGTGTTATGATGACTATGCTGGTTACCACTTGGTTTTATAGATGAAGAAAACAGGGGTAAAGTGATATTGACTTGAGTTCTGGAGGTTTCCAGATGGGGGACAGATGTTATGATATTTGTGTTTTAGGGAGTTCATTGAGAGCAACTGAGGTGGCAAGACCTGTGAAGAGTCTGATGTAAAAGCATAGAGAAGAATGGTAGTGGAGTCTCCTTCAGGGACAGCTAAGAGGCGCCAGACTGGAAAGAGCTGTTTGTTGGGGTGCAGATTTGACAAGGGGAAGGAAGGGGACGGAAGAGCCTTGGTGCTCTTCTCCTTTCTCCTAATCAATCCCCTCTCCAGTCCATTCTTCACACTGTCACTAGAGGTGTCTATCTGTTTTCAAAGTGTCTGACAGCTCCCTGTTGCTCACAGGTAAAGTTCAAACACCTTAAAATGGCAGGATCCAGGCTTAATAGACCTTTCTCATCATTTGTTGTAACTCAGCTTGGACATCATCTCCATCAGATTGGGTTGTTTCTATGTCCGGAATGTAGACTTTCCCTGAGCTTTGCCCATGTCAATTCCTCCCCCAGAGGTTCTTTAATGATTTCTTCCCTCCTCTTACCTGGTGAAATACTACTCACTGTACAAAATGCAGCACACAGTCTACATCCTGTAGTCTCCCTCCTCCCATCACCTTTCTGGGCAGTGTGAATGGACTTGTTTTCCATACTTTGTTCACAGACGTTGTTGAGCTGTATTATAGATGGTGAGATAGATGGCTTTCTCCTTATTAGACCATGAGGTCTTTAAGAGCATGGCCATGATTTTATCTTCTTTGTGTCTTCCACACAGAGCCAGAGCTTGGGTAAGTTTGTGGGAGGGAAAGAATGGAAGTCAGGCCCTGGAGGGCAGGCCTCACCTTGAGTGGGTTGCACCATGGAATGCCCCCTTTCCTCTATGGACCAGGTCTCTGTGGTGGTGGAGGAGGGGTCAGGCTGGGGTGGTAGTGGTGGGAAGAGAGCAGGAATGAAAGTGTGAGAATATAATAGGTATGCTGAAATCCAGTCTGTTCCAGATGTCATTAGAACATAATGTAAAGATAGACTTAAGAGTGTGGTTATCTGTGGATAGAAAAGGAGAGAAAGAAGGACTTACAGAGGTTACTGTAGCATATATCTTGGGCTTTCTGATGGTCTTAAAGGTGAAAAAGATGCCCTGAAGGAGGTTTTTATTTATTTTTATTTTTTTATTTTATTTTTTTTTAACGGACTGCCTTAGACCTTGTGGCTTATAATCAACAGAATTTGACTTCTCATAGCTCTGAAGGCTGAAAGTTGAAGATCAAGGTGTCAGCATGGCTGGGTTCTGGGCCCTCTTCCAGGCTGCAGATGCTCACTTCACATTGCATCCTCACCTGACTGAAAGCAGAAACAGGAAGCAAGCTCTCATGACTCTAAGGGCACTGGTCCCATCATGAGAGCTCTACCCTAATTAACTGATTTAACCTTAATCACCTTCTGAAGGCCCCACCTCCTAATATCATCGCGCTGGGGGTAGGGTTTTTGTGCATGAATTTGGGGAGGGACACATTCAGTCTATAACAGGAATCTGGGAATTAGGGCCCTAAAGTTTCCATTTCAAGATGGAGCTTCACTTCAGCCAGCCATGTCATTATGTGATTATATATCCTCTGGGCATATCCTCTCCAATTTTTACCATAAATGCAGCCTTCTACATAAAACTTCCCAATTGGTTTCTCCCAAGTGGCTAATTTCAATTTTAACTGTTCGTTTGTATCCCCAAAACCTCTCTTGTTTTATTATAGTTTACTGGAGTGGGTTACAGGTAATATATATGTCAGCGGTCTGCTAGAAGCAACCTGACAACAATCTTTCACCCTTGACCTTCCTTATACACCTACCAGATGGGTATGGCTTTGAGCTGACAGTACTTGTGGGCTTGCACTGCTCATTCCTCTTGGAACCACCAAAGTTAAGATGATACTTAAAACTATAACTTTTTTTTGCATTAGTAGGAAGAAACAAAAGATTAAAGTTCTAGAATATTTAAGGTAGATTTGCCGCTCTTTTTCAGAACATAGTGGCGTGTTGTGAACTATTATTATGTTTAAAGTCACACTAGTAACCCCATCCCTTAGTTGAGACAGCTGCCTGAGAAGAAGGCCCAAACAGAGCCCAGTGAGATGGTTTACCCTGAATGTGATGTATTAACTCAGACTTGCAGCTCATCTCAGTCTTGGATGGGTGCCAAAAAACAGTGTTTACTGTTATTTTGAAACATCAGCCGGCACTTGGGCACCTCACATGCCATTTTCTCCTTGTCACAGAAAAAAACATTTTCCTCTAGGGATGACTTATCACACATGTCAGGACCCCTGCCACAGCTTATCTGGCTGAAAGTCTTGGGAAATAGGAAAAGAGAGAACAGAGGGCAAGACAAGAATGGATCCAGAGTTCTGCCTATGTAGACCTCCCTTTATTTCTGTTTATTTATTTCTCTAATAAAGCCAGCCTACTCCCTACCATTTCTGATACCAGTATTAGAGGAAAAAGAAGAGTAGGTATCATTAAGCAAACCACATCCAGTCCCTGACTCACATGGAAACTCATTGCAACTCTGTGGCCCTAGAAGGTCACAGGATTGTTGCAGTTGAACTGCTGCTCTGGCCTCCTTGCAACTGGGCACTTTGTGAGTCTTGGGTCGGCATTTCTGCCTCACTCAGAGCTCTCATCACATGAGACTGGTCATTCTGGCACCATGCCTGGCACCCTCAAACCTCCATAACTGACTCACCTTCTTCCTTCCACCTGGAATGCCCTGGCTGATCCTCCTTTGTTGAAATATGAACACCCTCTATGAAGTTTCTCCCAAAATTTCATTGGAATTCATCCTCCTTCTTCTGTGTTTGCAGATCATTTCTTATATAATGCTTTCTGACAGAAGAAATTATATGCAGACTTGTTTGTTCTCAAATCATAAACCACTCTTGGGTGGGGACGATGGCATATCTTCATTTCTGTTTTCAGCACTGAACACCCTGCCTGGGACATGTGGTGCGAGCGGGATGCCTTGTCATTAAAGGTTATTCATTCCTCCACACTCCAGAATGGTCTATTTTCTTCGTTAATTAGTTGATTAATTAATTGTGAGCAGAAATAATTTTGTACATTGCGTATTGATACAAAAAACAAAGGGCTTATAATTACTCCTAAAATGTTAGTTGAATCTAACATTTTGTCCACTTGCTTTCACCTCTCCTAGGTAAAGTATCTTAAGACAGGCTATGAAGCTGAACATCATATGCAAGGGCTATTCTGGCTAGGCTCTCTCCAATGCCCTACAGCAAGATGCTCAGCCTTGGCTGGCTAGGGTGGAACAAGGGTTGCTGTTCCACTGTGCAGATAAGTCTACCCCTTCCCAGTCACTAAATACAACTAAAAACTCTGAGCAACACACAAAAGCAACTATCTGAGGACTCTGAAAAATAAACAAGTGCAGATAGGTTGTGAAGAGGTGTCAAACTTGGTGAAATGACACAACAGAAAGTTCCAGTCATGGAATGCCTAAAACTTTAATAGGAACTCCATCTCTCTTACCAAAGGAACTAGAAAGAGGGCCCCTGAAAACAAAAACAAACAAACAAACAAACAAACAAACAAACAGTGCAGATAATCCCAGAAAGGAAAACCAAGACACAGGATCCTTTAATCCTATGTATAAATCTACACAAGTTTTAACCTAACCCCTGAACCACCCTTGCAAAGGATAGACCCAAACCAGCAGAATAAATTTGTTAATTTCCTGGGTCTGCTATAAAAATTGCCACAAACTTGGTGCCTCAAACTAGCAGAAATATATTCTCTCTCAGTTCTGGAGGCCAGAAGTGTGAGATCAGTTTTACTTTTTATTAATTGGACTTCATATAAAACAAACAAACAAACAAACAAACAAACAAACAAATAAATGTGTGTGGGGTGTGTGTATTACTTCCAGAGATACCATTAAGAACATAAAAAAAGCAAACTCAGAGTGAGAGAAAAATATTAGATAACGAATTTCTATATAGACTATATTAAGAACTTTCAAAACAATTTCAAACAACTTAATGAAAAAATGGGCCAAATATTTGGACACTTACAAAAGAAGGTACACAGATGTCTAGTAAGTACATGAAATGATGCTCAATATAACTTGCATCAGGGAAAGACAAACAAAATGTGCAATGAAATACCACTGCACACTCATAAAATTCGTTACCATTTAAAAAATCGAGCATGCCATGTGTTGATGGGGATGTGGAGCAACTGGTACTTTCAAGTTCCACTGGTGGGAATGTAAAGTGGTGCAGCCGCTTCGGAAGATGTTTTGGCGGTTTCATCCAAAGTTAAACATACAGCTATTCTCTGACCCAGCCCATTTCCACTCCTAAGTCTTTACTCGAGAGAAACAGAAACATATGTCCAGTATGGGAATGTTCATAGCAGCTTTGTTTGAAAGAGATCGAAACAAGAAAATCCCAAATGTTCTTTTAAGAGTAAATGAAAATTATTTTATCCATTTATGAAGGGCATAGAGACCATTTCCCCTTTTCCCTCGTCTTAGCAGGTTTTCTTAGAGACATAATTGTTGACCAAAATTAATTTAGATTGTAATAAGGAATCAAAAGCATTTATTTCATCAAAAAGAGTTGCAACCCAGTAGACATAGATTGAGGTAGCAACCTAAAGGGTACTCTGGGGAAGACAATGACAGAACTTATAAGGGTAAAAACCACAAGCTGGAACAAAGGAAACTTTTCCTATTGGGTATTTAACATAGCATGATAACTAAGTCAAAAAGGATTGGTCAAGCCTGGGTGAGCAGGTGTTGAGATGTACTTCTATGGCAAGCAGGAAGTCCAAGAGTCCAAACCTCATCTGGAGTTTGGCTCCCCTAATGACCTCTTGACTCCATTTTAGGGCCTCCTGATATTAGTGACTCTGTTTTAGATATTTCGGTTCACAGAGTGAATCTGAGTCCTAAGTCTGTTTGGAATAGGAGTACATTTCTCTAGGGAGAGACTGGTCTCCAGTGTTGCAACATGAAGGTGTTTCTCCAGCCCAGCCAAGTAGACAGACGTCAGGAATTTGCTCCAGGCTCTCTCACGGGAAATGTGGCAAAGAGCAGTTGTTTAGTCTTTGGAAGATAAGAGAAATTATTGTTTTTTCTTCTCCTTTCATGCATAAAATGTGTCAGCTTTTTCTTTAATTTTGTAGTCATTTTTGGGCTGTCTCACATACATGTAAATTTATTAATATTTACTCAATAATAAAGTGTGTTTTCTATTCCTCAGTTGGTATGGAGGAGTTTTTTTCTTGGCCTAATTGTTTTATTTCCCCAACACAGGTGAATGGATAAGCAAATTGTTTCTTCACACAGTGGAATACTTCTCAGCAACAGAAAAGAATGAATTATTGATTCATGCAGCAGCATGAATGGATTTCAGAATAATTATGCAGGAGCCCAAAAGTGAGCCAGATCTCTTTATTCCATCCCCTGGCCTCTCATTTCAGCCTCAGTTGTCTTGGTATTTCCCAGAGCAGAGCTCTTGGACCAGAAACAGTTGTGACTAATTTTCACAGTCAAAGTAGAATTTGTAATTGGGGAGGGAAGAGGAATAGACCTCAATCTCATTGATTTAAAAACATCTATAAAAACATGCAGGGCTCTAATGCAACCACGTGCCAGGGATCTTGGGAACAGGTCTGAATTTGCAAACAGGGTTGGCTGCAGAGCTGCCTCACCATCACCAGGGGACTGTCCTAAAAATAGCTTCCTGGTCATCTCTGGGAAGTGTGGTTTAATCTATCTGAGATGGTGCTGGGGATCTATATTTTTTTATAAAGGGTCTCAGAGTATTCTAACTTGCACCAAAGTGTGGGCACTATGGCTGTGAGGGTAACTCCATTGACTGGAAAAAAAAACACATTTTTTTCTGCTTCTTTCCCTTTTGCTTTCGCCAGCTGGCTGATGCCTGAAAGCCCCTCAAAGGAGCTCACAGCAGCCTGAAATACAAGTGTCAAAGGCCACCAACAAGCTACTCCCATTATCCTTGCACTTGGTTTTTATTTATTTTAAATAGGTCTTTCAAAATGCAAAATCACTTAGATGTAGTGAATTAAAAATGGCCATACATTCTTTGCCATTCCTCTCATTGAGAGGTGATGTCTGTCTCTCCTTTGCCTTTAAATTGGATAACTAGAATATGGCAGAAGTGATATCGTGCCCATTTCTAGGACCAGGCCCTAAGAAATTGTCAGCTTTCATTTCCTGTCTCTCAGAACACCTGCTTTTCTAACTCAGCTGCCATGCTGTGAGGATGCTCAAGAAGCCCTGTGGAGAGGCCCACACAGCCCAATAGCAAGCATGGGAGCCAGCCATCTTACAAGTAGATCTCCCAGCTCTTGTGAGTCATCCTAGCTGATACCTTGTAGATCAGAGAAAGCTGTCTCTGATCGTGGTGTTACCATGGACAAGTGACTGACCTTTACAAACTTCAAATTTCTGTATTGTAAATTTTGGAGAAACTGAACTAAATTATAAAGATGTTCAAGATTCAATAATTTTATGAAACTTTATGACTTATTTTCATCTGAATGAAGGGTTGGTGAATGGGTTTGGATAGAAGAGGAGAATGGGACAAGGCTTTCATTCTTTGCAGAGATCTTCCCTGATACCCCACCCTGCTGCCTTTGGGGCAGGTGTGGGTCCTGACTCTTACCCAGCTGTTCCATAGAATTTGCTATAGTCTATTACAATTGTCTCTGTTTATCTTCTTCTAGGTAAAGGTCATTATTTATTCTATTCTATCTTTCTAACACCTTGTACCCAGCTTAACAGGCACAATAGGTACTTAATAAATAATTGCTGAATGAATAGATGCATACAATATGGATAGATGTTGAAAACAGTTGAAGTGAAAACCATTAATAAGAAAAGGGCTGGAAATTCTGGCACAGTGGTTCTCAAGGAGGGGTAGTAAACAGTGTCTAACAACACATATGGGTTTTAGTTGCAAAGTTTGTTTTGATATTTAATAAACCTTAAAGGAATGTATAAGATATTGAGTCATCTATAGGAAGCATGTGTTGAAAAGAAATTGGGGCATGGAGTTCTAGCTACTTCACTTCTGCCTGGGGCTGGCCCCATAGTTGCTATACCCTGCCTCTCATTCGGAGACCACATTAGCCTAGATAAGAATTTAAGAATGTCTTGGAGAAAACTTGAGGCAGTCCATTTCATGTTCTAAGCTGTCTTAAACTCTCTCAGGCACACGCTGTGGAACTGGGCTTGGAACAGGTTTAATTCTTTTATTTAGTGCCATTGAAGGCATTGGAGCAGGTGCCCACCTGGCCTCTAACTACAGGGAACCACATAATAAGGTTTTTGGGTTCAGGTGCTACTGTTGCCCCAGAAATGAAGTCTGACTGTCCTGGAAAGGGTAGCCAGAAAAGCTCTCCTTTGGTCTGTTGAGGTCAAATGCAGTTCATAGTCAGGAGACCTCCTGTCTTGAGAGTAAAAAGAGATAGCCATGCCAAGTATAATTAAACACTTACCCTCAGATGCTTTTCAGAGTTTATCCACAACACCAGCATGTGATTTGTGTCCTGCTGGGAATTTAAGGTTATTGCACTGAGAGAGAGGGAGAGTGCTTTCTTTTCCCCTAAAATTTCTCTTTTGCCTCTGAGCTCTACAGTTTTCATCGGGAAGAAGTGACTCAGAGTGACTTCTGAGATGACACTCTGCTTTCCTCTTGTTTCTTTTCTTACATATTGAAGGATTCAATATTTCAAGGCTACAGAAAAGAAACTGGTAGTTTCTTCCTAGTTTGTCCAAGAAGTCTGTCCCTTCTCCTGTTTCATGACTTGTATTACAGACTTACTAAGGCTTTGGAAACACCCCTTTACTGAGATGAACAAATACTACACGTTCTTTTCCTGTCTTTCATTCTAGACAAAGTATTTAAGACCTTTGGGCTTAAAGTATTTCTCTTATATTTGTGTTAAATATTCCTTTCTTCAAATTATGCTCTCTCATTTTTTGCTGAAAATAAAAGCCAATTATTTATTTTTGCTGACAGTAAAAGCCAATTATTTATAAATTCATGTCTATGATAAAGGAAAAAAAAAAAAGGAACCCAAGCGACCTAGAGGAGCAGAGTAAGAAAAGGATAGTAAATGGAGATGTGTGAGTAAAAAGATGAAACTAGGGTTGAGATACAGAAATTTAAGATTGAGTGAGATAAGACAGGGAATATGAATCAGTCAGGATGAGCTAAATTATGCTGTGATAACAAACAGCCCACTGATCTCAGGGCCTTCGAACCATAAAGGTTTATTTCTCATGCATGGACATTCATTCCCCTGCTCTCTGGGTGACTTTCTAGAGCAGTCATCCCAAGTCACACTTTATCAGACAATGCAAGACCATGGTCTAATTTCAAGTGTGTGGGGATGTACAATCTTACTGTGTTCTGGGAGCAGAGGGGAACTGAATATAAGTGAACAAAAGTAATGGCTGCCAGGGAAAAGAGGAGGAAAATTTGAGAAGTGAAGATAGGAGCAAACTGGAGTGGAGACTCATTCAGGAGCATTTTGGGGTACAAAATCAAGACTTTTGGATATGAGGAATTGGGGGCCTTTGAAGGGGTCTAATGAATGTCACCCTTGTTCCTACCCAATTTCTGATCCAATTGAGAAATGAACTGTAAGGGTCTGCTGAGGGAGAACTGAAAGATCCCCTTCAATTCTGACAAAGCTGATTCTGAGGTCTGATTAGCATGTCCTTGTACTGGGCCCTGAAAGTCGATAGAAACATCCACTTGACTTGTGCAGGACTGTGTGGAAAAGTGACAGAGCACGCCCTCTGAGGAGTAGAGAGGAAGGAAGGTTTGCTATACATGTTCACCCGTTAGGTCATTTTTTTCCTGTTAGGAGGAGCAGATTTGGAAGTTTGGAGAGGCAAGTGTGTTATGCTAATGCAGTTCCCTCCAAATGAAGAAACTATTAGGAGGAAGCAAGAAGCATCCCTTCTCTCCAGCTGAGACTGGGAGAAGAAGAAGCCAGCTCCTATTGAGGCGGTTCTGCCTAAGTGGCTTGTTTTCTCAAGGAGAGGGGCAATTGAGAGAGAGAAAGAGAGAAACAGAAGCAGAAAGAAAGAGATAAGAAGACTTAGGGAAAACAGAGACAGAGGAAGAAATACTCAGGAAAAGAAAGACCCAAAGGGACTACTGAGACAAGGAGAGGGAGAGAAAATAAGGACTCAGTGAGAAGGAGAGAGAAAGACAGGGAGGGGGAGAGAGAGAGAGAGATATCAGGCTTTCTGGAGAAGGCAATAATTACAAAAACTCTGCCTTAGCTGGATTAGGAAATTTAGGGTGGCTGGAGGGCAAATTGAATGTGCATGTAGTTTGTCTGCAAACTCAGTTTGTCCTCTAGAATTCCTCACCCTGTAGCGTTCTCTCCCAAACTCTAAGTATGATGTTGTAGGTAATTCATTGTTCAGAAGATAATAAAGAATCTGTCCCAAGACAGGCCTTGTAGGTTAAGAGTAAGCCTTTCCTTGCTTCCTGGAGCCCTGGTCTGGAGGTGGTGAGTGGCCCGGGGACAGGTGAGCAGTGTGCTTCCCGGAGTTTTGCCAGCACTTCATCAACCCGGCTGTGAAGAGCACCTCTTTGGATTTCTCTTTCATCCATCTTGTCAATAATCTTTAGAAAGATTACTAAAGTGTGGCCTGATTAAAATAGAATCTATTTACAGCCACACAATTTTAAGCATTTTTGTTCACTCATTTGTTTATTTGCCAGGCAAAATCACATAGCAAACTTTTGCACTGACTTTCTCAGTTGATATTTTTCAACTCAGAATGTTAAAAAAAAAAAAAGGGAGTGGAAGAGGGGTGGAAGTGGATTTATCACAGAAGACATGGAGTTAAATTTTAGTTTCCTCTGTTAGATAATCATCAGCATCTTGTTTGTGTATATTCTTTTTGGCTGTTTGCAAGAATCACTTTCCGGGACTTAGATGATGCATGGATGTACATCATCTTGGTGAGGTTCCCAAGCTGAGACATTTTCAGGACTGTATGCACATCCCCGTAGAGCGTTTGCTTCAAAATACTTGCCCATTTGGCATTTAGAGTATATCTGGAGTAGTTTGTATCCTTTTTGGCCTTGACAAAACCCAAGCACTTTGCCCCTTTATTTTTAAAGTGGTCTATTTTCTCAGGGAAATGCAATCCGTATGTTTCTGACTCATTTACACTGAACTCATCAGACTATTGTCTGGTAAAGGCTATTGTTCAAGGTGCCTGAGGAAGCTGTCACAGAGCTTTATGGAATATGGGACACACAGAGGCTGTCTCATCCCCAGTCAAACCAAGACTCCTCCCCTCAGTGTTTAAACTCAGAACCTAACTGTCTTGGGCCAAACTCAGTGCCCCTCTGCTTTCCTAAAAATTTGTGACTGATCCCCTCTAAATTCTCATAAGGGTTAAATAAGAAAAACATGGGCTAATTTCTTATTTCCCACCTCCCCACTTTCCTTTACCTTAGGGAGTGCTTAGTGTTACAAATAAATTTGGGGAGACAGATGACTTTAAGGAGTTCTCACTTCAGTTTGATTACAAAGAACCAGCCTGGTCTTGGGTTCAGCTGAAACTGGGCTTCTGCCATTGATGCAACTTTCCTTCTACATGAGGAAGACGAATGTGCATCATAAATGAAGAATAAACAAAACTTGGATTAACTAGAAGCCAACCTTCCACTGGGAACACAGCCAAACCCTACACGTAGTTTCTAATTTGCTTTGATAAGTAAAAGGCAAACTCTAGTGAAGTGCTTGATATCAGAGATTTATTTAAAACAAACAACCGACAAACTTGTAGGGGTAATGCCTATCCTTGGGTCTGCAAGACTTTTCCTCATCTTCATCGGAGCGCTGAGATGCCTTCACTCTCACAGTGATTGCCCAGGGCACTGCAATATCCTTAATCATCAAGAAAAATTCAGTTGTGTTCAATTCTGTGGCAGGTAGATAAGTGCACACATACATTTTAGAAGCATCTGCCACATGGAGGATGTAAACAACTAGAATTTTCCAATTAAAACAAACTTAACCCCCCAAATTGAAGAAATTATAACAAACTGCTGCCTTTGATATTAAAAAAATATAATGATAAAAGTTATCATTTATTGACTGCTTACCATGAACCAGTAACTTTACGAACCTCAAGTGTAATTCATGAAGCCTCACAGTCCAACCACTTTAAAGGTTGATGTCACCTCTATTGTGTATAGATGAGGGAACTGAAATTCAGATGGCACCATTAGCAAGTGGTGATCAGGGCTCAAGATCTTTCTTACACATCAAGCTGTTTTCCCCAAGACATTTTTATAAAGGCTGAAGTTTCTTCATTCAAATTCTGCTTCTTTTGGAAAAGAGATTTCAAATTTTATTCCAAGGCTCCATATTTCAGTCTTTCTCTCCAAGTTTACCCAGGATTAAATCAGGCACCATCCCAGGAATCATGGCTGAACTCTTTCTTTGGTGGGTACAAGAAAAAATCACAGAGAAATAGCACATTTGGAGAAGTTTAGAATTTCCTTAATACTTCTCTGAAAAATGATTTTGGAGAGGCAAGAGTTGGGGTCAGAAAGCAAGGCCCCCTAATCACAGGGGCTGGGTGGGGAAGGATGACATGTACATGTAACTGTTAGAGGAGGCTGCTGGGTTTTAGAGGCAACCTCAGCCTAATGTCCTTTCATCAATCTATGGATGGGAAATAACCACCCATTTTCCCAGGCTGCCCTAAGAGTAATGAGATAGCATGTGAAATGGGTTATCACAGTGTCTGCTCACGGTCATAGGCCCTATATTATCTGAATCTGAATCTGTTTAACTTTGACCAAGGAAATGTTTTTCTCATCATAAAATGGCCATCTTGGTTTTTCAATACAGCAATCAAGGTTCTAATTAAGTCCAGTCTGTGGATAAGATTCTGGACAAGATCATTTTCCCCTCTTTTCCTTTGTTTTCTGGGCTTCATTGACATCGCTGATGGAATTATACTGAATTTAAACACATGCTACTGCACATGGTCTGAAACTGGTCTGCAAAGTCAAGCTTTAACACATGTCATGTGGATGGTTCTCAGCCTTCTTGCTGCCTGCTAGTCCAGTAGCCCTGCAGAAAAATTCATGGCCAACGTAAGGTGCCTGGGGATGGCTAGATAAATGCCAACGTTGTATTCACGTTTTGAAGCCTCTCTTCCCCAACACAATGCGATGCCAGGGAACTCTGCGTAGTCGATTTTCCATGTATGGGTGGCAGATTCTATACTTTATCTTATCCAAAAGGCCGAGAAGCGATGGGTGGCAAATTCTGCTGGCTACTTCCAGTGCAGGAAGTCAACAAGGAGGGAAAGTTGAAATATTAGTTGGGTTTTTGACATTCTGTTCTAACTGTGAGAGGCTGAGCCAACTGTAGTGTGTGTGTGTGTGTGTGTGTGTGTGTGTGAGAGAGAGAGAGAGAGAGAGAGAGAGAGAGAGAGAGATGGATTCTTTCGTTCCTAAAGATATCCTCTCCTCAACATATGTGCTCAAGCACATGTGACTGTCTCAGAACCAAGTGGTGGCTTCCATTGCCCTAAAGCCTTTCAGATGAGGCCCAGATGACAAAACCAGGCATGGAATGTGGCCATCTCACTAGAATGAAGAAATGAAATCGGAATTAAAATTCCCAGACCCCATGACTCTGCTTGATAAGCAGAAAAGTCCCAACTCTGCTCCGACTTTCAAATATAAATTTGTTGGTGCTCATTTAGCAGTGCTCTGTGCAGTACTTTGATCTTCTTATATGAGAAGAATAACTTTAAATTATGAGATTACTTCTGATGACAGGAATAAAATTCATCTGCTTTTACAGTGCCCAGCTTTGCATCCTCCCACTCACATTCCTGAGTGCTGGCTGAGCTTTTCAACCAGGTATTCTAGAGCTGGCACCTTGGGAAGAGAGACAGGTGTGGAAAACAAGGCCTGGCCAACATGAGACTGACAGCAGATCCTCAGAGTTATTTTTATTTTAATTTTGAGCAAGTGTAAGGGAAATGCATGGTCTTGTGCTTTCAGTCCATATATACTGATGTATACAGCACACACAATAAAGTGCCACCACGTGTTTGGGTGAGAGAGTTTGCTGCTGAGAGGAAGAAAAGTATGAAGAGAGGGGGGAAGGTGGAGTGGGGTAGAAACACAACTTCTAAGTCTTCTTTAAATTGTACCATCTTGAGCAAAGAAAAGCCTGAATTATGTAAAAGCTGGCCAGGTGCCCACATCTGGCAATGGTCAGATTGTTTTGTAAGCAGGCATTTTCCACATAGCACGCAGAGCTGGGTCCACTCTGGAAAGAATGATGAATCTGTGAAGAAGTCCATGGGACCTGGCTGCCAGACGAAGACTCTAGGTACAAGGGGTGCACTTCTGGTCATTTGATCTCCCAGTGCAGCCAGGTGAGATGAGTTATGTCCTTGCTGCTAGGACTTCATCAGGATTGTTTCAACCTTGTGCTCATTCCTGAGTAAATTAAAAACCATGCTTTAGCTCTGGTGTCAGGCTTTGAAATCAAATTTTCTCCAGATCTTCCGAAGGTTCTTGGAGGAAATAAGACCCTTTCCTGTTTCTGTAACGTTAGTCTTTCTGAGTAGACAGACCTCTTCCATGCATTCCTTTTCCTCCTCCCCAGACTGCAACGGGTCATTCATGAAAGCCAAAGTACTGACATGGCGCATATGTTGTTAACTATCTTCTGTTTGCTGCTCTTACGTCCGGACCCTGCCAGGGCTCATGGAGGCCCTGAACCAGGGATCTGAGAGCACAACCAAGCTGCACCCACCTGGCCTTTGTGTGATGAGGAGCCCATCTTACAAACTAGTACTCACCTGGCCCAGTTTCTGCAGTTTGTACCTACCAAACCAGCTAAGGTAAATGGAGAAGTTAAGATTAATTTCCTAGAGGAACAAAAAAAGTATGTCAGGCGAACACTTGAGGAACCATTTAATGCAGGCCTCTAGTCTAGCAGGGCTCTCCAGGGAGACCAGAAGCCGCCTCGGATAGGAACATGTCCACTGCAGGCCGGGCACGTAGAAGCACACAGTTCTGTAAGAGAAAAAGGTCCTGGGGCCTCTTTTCAAAACCAGCCATGAAGTATCTGGTATGATTTAGATTTGTTCATAAAAACAACTCAGTTGGTTCCTGTTAAGTCAATAGCTATTTAAACTGCTTCTCAGATATTTTAGCTCTTGCAGAATCCTTTATGACATTGCCGTGTGCATGCCGCATTTCACAAAATCTGGCTAGCTTTACTATTCTTCTTTCCACAGAAGGGAGGAGAAATAGAGAAAAGACAGAGAAGGGAGTTGAGAGTTCACCTATCCAACTCTGATTTTCACTGCTAATATATTTCTATGATGAATGACTTAGCTACTACTTTAAAGGACATCCTCTGTATTTTCTCTTCCCTACAGTTTTTATTTCCTATAAAAAATGGTTTTGGAATTTGACTTAAGCTTTAACTCAGTGGGCTTACACCCACAGGAATCACTTGCAATGGCCTAGTTAGAGCCCCAAAAGGGCAAGCATATCAAAACCAAGTAGCTCGAGTGTATGGCGTTGTCACCACACACAGTGATCCAGCATGTACCTATGCCTGAACAACAATGGAAAGGGCAGAGAGAGAGGGACAATTTCTTCAAGAGCTTCACAACTTTGCTTGAGGAGCTTTAGCAGTCCATGAAAAGGTCGATTCTCCCCTGGAAGAAGTAATAACTAGAGTTTAAAAACTCTGCCACAAGCTACAATGTAAAAATCATTAAGTATAGTATAGATTAGGATTCCAGGCAGACCACAGTGAAGAGCATTCTCAGCTCTCTCAGAGGCAGATTAATTGACTGGAAAACCAAATTAGGTCACAGTTAGATTCTCATGAATCCACAATAGAGCTTTATTCTTTGGCTTCTAGAGTACAGAGATCTATTTCGATAATTAGTAAGTTTAAAGAATGCTTGAGAAATACTAGGAGCTTGTATTTTCCTAACAAAGAAAGCAAATTGCCTTAAGTCCATATAAAGGAGTTCAACTAGTTTGAGCTTGTCATCATTTGTACTTTTGTGACGTGAATGAGTATGGCAGAAACTGCCAATTGGCCCCCAATGTTCGTTCTCCTTTTTGTTTTCTTAGTAATAGAGCTTTAGGAGTTTTGTCTTGGGCATATGGCTGTCTAGAGACTACATTTCCTGGCATCTCATGGAGCTAGAGGTGGCCATATTTCTAAGTTCTGCCTAATTGAATACGAGTGGAAGTAATATGTACAACACGTGGTCACCCCATAAAAGAAATCTATTGATCCCCACTTTCTTCTCTCCCTTCTAGAGGGCTGGAGTATGGATGGTGGTAATCAGCCAGTCTTGTCTGTGCAGAGAGGGATGACATACAAGTCAGGGGTTCCTAACGTGGGTTCACAGCCCTTTCGGGAATTCATGAACTTGGACGCCAGAAATACATTTTAACTTTCACAAATCGCTATCTGAAATTTAGCATCTCCTTCATCCTTGGATATTAGCAAAAGAACTTGTGATTTTTGCCACCAATAAAATTAAGATAATTTCATATTGCAATTTGGCCTGCAAATATCCTGAAATATTTACACTCAAAATTATTTATCTTCCAAATTAGAAATGTTGTGAGGTCTGCTGTGAGACCTTGTCATTTAATGTGCTAGTAAAAAAGTATATAAAATTAAACATGTAAGATTACAAATTACATTGAAATACAATTTTCAGTATATTTGGTTTCCTTTGTAATCTTATAAGTTTAATTTTATGTACTTAAAAACATTATTCTGAAATGGGTTTCATAGCCTTTACCAGATTGCTGAAGGGATCCATGGCATGTTTGCACGTGCACTTATGTGTGTGCACACACACGTGCACACACACACGCACGCACACACACACACACACACACCTTGCCTTGGGGAAGGTGGAGAAAGAGATAAGAGGGGAGGGATCTGGGACTGGGTGGACTTCATGATCTACTTACTCTGAAGACTAATAAAAGAAAGAGTAAAAAACTACTATTTGAGAGAGTTTCTTAGCCTGTGCTCTGAAAATACATTTCTGAGAAATGTTTTTAGTTTTCAAAGTTCTCCAACTAGAACAAGGTTGGCATGAATATTGAGAAGCTGAAGAGTGGATACTGGGGGTTGGCTTTCTCTCCACCATTCATCTTTTTCCTAGCTGTGGGTGACAGTTACGAACCACATTTCTCACTATGTCTTGCAGCTGAGGTGTTGATTGTGAATTACGCTCTACCAAATTATTGTCTTGGTGGGAGAGTTGGAGGACAGAAGTGAGGCAGAGACATTTTCTGCCCCAGTTTAGATGTGTAACAGCAAGCAATGTGTCAAGATTAGTTTCGTTTATTTGTTGAGTGGCACCTGCTCAATTAGCATTCCAGTGTCCAGGTGTCCAGAGCCCATGGCAGGGTGAGCAGCAGAGTCCAGTGGGGCCTTCAGAGATAGAAGTTCATCACCTGTGTCATTTTGGCAGTGTTCTGAAGTCCCTCCTGGAAGCCCAGCCAAGAATACAGCCCTTCTAACAGTTTTGTAAGCACCCAAGTTTCTATACTAAGTCCTACTTGCTAAAATACCTAGAGTGGTTTCCGTGTGTTAGGGGTGGGAGGTGAGGGGTATGTATATACATCTCACTGAGCCAACCCATAAGGAGAGTTTAGCACTTTTTCATATAAGTACTTTTTCATATAAGTCTCTTTAGTCAGAGGCTCAGTTCCATATAATCGTATTGCCTGACATTTTTCTTATGCTTCATAGTTTTTGAACATGTTTACATGTTTGTGCCATCTCATTCAATCTTCACAGTAGTCACTTGAGAGGCAGAGCAAGTTTTACTTCACAGGTGAGAAAGCATGGTACACACAGGTAAGTCACTCCTAAGTGACAGATTAGTAGATGACTTTTGACTAGAGTTAGGCTTTTGGCTCCTTAGAATGGACTTTCTCCAGCCAGTTCTGAGAACAGGCAGATTGGCATCTTTCTGTTCACAAACGATCTCCCAGCTGAGACAAGACTCAGCAAGGTCACTAATTTTTTTACGTCTCACAACTCCTTGTGAGCAGTTAGTAGCTTACATTTTATAAAAGGTCACTTTCAAAAGGTTAAACTCCATGCAAATTATCTTCTGAAACCTTTCCTGCAGTCATCCCTTCCTCTGGATGAATGCATCCTGAAAGTTCAGAAGAAGAGAATGTCTTGGAGTGAAAAAGCTGAGTGACTCTAGTTTACTGGTAAGTGCCCTGGAGTTCTCTGGTTAATATCTGTTGGCTTGTTTACTGCTCAGGGAAATTGCCAAATGCTCTTTTTCTTAAAATATTTTTTCCATGAACTATGCTGACACCCCTCCAATCAATGATGTTGAGTCTGTATCATGTGTCCAAATTCCAGAAACTCTCATTTGGCTCCAGGCAACTCTGTCCAAAGATAGTTCTGAGGCCTCAGGCTTGCAAGGCTGGCGCCCTCGAGCTTCTGCTCTCCCTCTGGGTCTCAGCTCTCCTGGCTCCTACCACAGAACATCTGGGGAGCATCGCAGGACTCTTTGAAGGGTTTTGTAGAGAAGCTTATCCAAGAGGGCAGGTCTGGCCTGGGGTCAGTGGGTGAGTTTTCTATAGGTCTTAGTGCCTGTCAGTCAAGACACAAGACAATATGTAAAGAGAGCATGAGTGACTTCACACTTTACCAGGGGAGACACAGGTACCATTATGATGCTCTGAACAATCCAGATAGAATGTAAAGTAACACAGCCAACAACAGCTGCAATGAGAGATGTGGTCCAGGAAAAGAGAGGCTTGGGAGAGTCAGGATGCCAGGACCACTTGTCCCTAAGAGTCAGACTGGTTCCTTGTCTGAAAGATGGAAAGGCTGGCTTGTGTGAGTTCCAAGGTCCCTTCTAGCTCTAATGGTCTATAATTATAACGTTCCAATGGTAAAGTCAGTGATAAGATGGGACCGTCACAACCCGGCATCAAAATTAGAAGTTAACCTTCCACTTCCCCTCTTCCTTCCCAAACACAAGTTGTCATTCTAAATTCAGAGGTAGCTTGGGCTGGGGAATGGAGAACACTATAGAAAGCAGGTCCTCAGATAAAAGCCCTTTCGTGGAGGTATCACACTCATAAGGAGACTGGCTTTGAAAGCGGACATCTCAGGGCTCTCTGAATATAGCCTGGTGACTGATACCCCATCACTTGGCTCCTCCCATCCTGGACTAAATTCTACTTCTGGATCAAAGCTTTCTCAGATGAGATTTTAGCCTCATGAAGAGGCCCACCACTCATTTACAGGTTGACAAAGGAGCTCATCCAGTGGCTATGTTGTGAGGGGCTTCCTGGGTAGGATGGAGCCCTGACGAGAAAGACAAAGAGTGGCCAGAGGGGACCAGGTGGAGGTCTGCAGTGCGGGTCTGCCCAGAGCTGCCTGCTGCAAGTTCAGGGAGGGGAGGCTCGGCGTGCACACAAAGAATAGGCCAAGGGCTCTGTTCACTCAGAAACACATATGGTTCCATTCAAGTCACTTGTGGATAATAATGCAGTTTTCTTTTGTTGTTTGGTTTGTTTGTTTGTTTTTTAAGAATTCACATTTCCTGTCCCCACAGTTTTCCAAACACCCCCATGTACCATCCTTTCCAGATGGAAAGTCCTTTGAAGGAGTCCTCATGCCCCTAGCCTGCCCTCACTTCCCCATTTCCCACCCCAGGCTGCAGCTCTCTGCAGCCTAACAATTGGTTGTATTTTAGAGCATTTTCTGTTTTTTTTTTTTTTTTCCAGATTTGAGAGCATTTGGGAATATTTCTCCTGGCGGGAGTGCAGTCTTTTGAAGGGCCCTTTGTTTTGAAAGGGAAAAATCAACCAGGGAAAAAAGAGCAAGGTCTTCAGAGTGAAATTTAGGGGCTCAAAGATATCAAATGAGAAATTAAAACTTGGTGGAAAGGGTGATGTGGAGAACTACAAACGTTTGGCTCAGTGAGAGGACATTTGGGGAGTATCTCTGGCAGTAGAGCACATTTTGCAGCCCCTCTCCGTGAAATGTTATCTACACCCACCTTTATTACTTAGATTAATTGGCTGCAGTCCAAAGATTGAAGGAAGGCAATGCTATCAGGAGTGAAGCATTATCTTACATTTTTATGTCAATTTTATTTTGACCCTTATCAGTACTCCCAACTCCTCCTGGCAGTTTCGGAGAGAAAGCACTGCCTGGGGTGGTGGGCTCTGCCTTTCCTCAAGCTGAGCATTGCTCCCGTTCTTCCACCCTGAGATTCTCAGAGCAGACTTCACACAAGCACTTCACAGACTCCAGTCCCCTTCATTTCAAAGCTGTGGACTCTGCAGCCCTCGGTGTCCCTGCACAGCCTCCTTTTATCACTGCCTGTCCTGCCAGGAGTAGCTTGGATGTCAGCACAGTGGCTGGGAGAGAAACATGGAGGGACACAGATGGAAAGGGCAAGGAAAGAAGCTCAATGAATGCCATTTACGTGAAGAAACAATGTCTTAATGACAGTTTTGCTGACCAGTACCTTTTGAACACTGTTCTTGATGGTTCTTGTGTCTACTGGGAGGGAACTAAAAGCTATCAATGACTCTAAGAAGAGTCATTGTGTAGTTACCCTCTGCCAAAGAAATGAACAATAATCAATAAACATACTGCCACCAATGGAGGGAGCCATCTTCTCTTCCCTGGGTTCCTGCTCACCTACGAGATGAGAGTTCTGTCCTTTCAGTGGTCACTCTCAGCTCTCTCTGTTTGTCTCTCTCTCTCTCTCCTCTTGAATCTACTTTCCAGTTACAAGCCTTCCCCCATCTCCTCACTGCTAGGTGGTGAACACATGTGGGGAGGCCTGACCCACTGCCCTCTCTCTTAGGCTCCTGGGCACTCTGTCCTCGATGAGGTGCATGTCAGGCTGCAGTTGTCCTTGTGGTGGCTGGGCAATGACTACTCTGTAGCCTTACCTCTTTCCTTGAGTGTATTTCAAAGTCTCGGCTTAAGAAATAAGAGTTGAAAACTTTGCTTTGATCTCCATCCCAGCTTTACTTACAATCATCTGATGTTTGGATCTCTGTCTGATTCCTGTGCGTACTTCTCATTTGGTTCAGAATCTGCAGAAAGACTGAAATTAACAATGGCTAGGATTTACTGAGCATTTACTATGAACCAGGAAAGCAAAGGTTTAGGTAATTTAGGTAAAATGCACCAAGTTACTGACTGGTCAGTAGTGAAGCCCACATGACCCCCCAAGCCCGTGCTTTGAAGCACTCCATGGAACAGAGAGTCTGTGGAAAGGTGAGGGCAGAAAGCTGGAGGGAAATGCACAGGGAGTCCGAGGGAACTGGTACTCAGAGCCCTTCAGACAGGTGCAAATAAAGTTTCTGTTCTACACGCCACAGCTGACTTGCCAGCACTCACTGCTCCAAGTAGAGGAATTTTTGACCATACAGCCTGCATTTTCTGGAATCTTTTTTATTTCAAATATTGTTTTTCACTGCTAGATACTTTCAACATGGCTCTAAAAATAGAGTCAACACGAGTGTAGAGATTTTGGAAGTTTGAACTGTCTGTCCAAACTTCGAAAACATCATTGTTCAAAGACAGAAATTCATAAACACATTTCCAGAAAATGAATCTTGCCTTTCTCATTACTTCTTCTTTTCTTTCTTTATTATTATTATTATTGTTTATTATTATTATTATTATTATTATTATTATTATTACTACTACTACTACTAGTATATAGGATAAGTGAAGTTGGAACTAAGAGAAAAAAAATTAATTTAAAAAAAATCACCAGAGCAAGGCAAGGCCAACAGCTAAACTCCCAGCCAGTCAGAGTTCCTTGCCTGTAGCTAGGACTGTTTGGAGCCTGGGGGGCTCCAGAGTCTGGAGCAGAGAGGAGGGGACAGCTTCTTCCCTTGATAGATCAGAGTGTTTCTGACCTGGCTGACCTGGGAGCTGGAAAGGGATACGATACTTTGCAAAACGACATCCAGAAAGTTCTTATTGTTTGGGAAGTGAGGCTCCTCTACTCAAAACTCTACTATCTGAAATGCTGTGAGCACTTTGTTGTCCCAGGTAAGACTCTTCTCAGACATTCCTACTAAGGCTTTATTTGTAGAAGGGAATAGAGATGGTTTCTGCTATCATGAGTGCCTAACTTCTGGGAGCACTTGTCTTGCTAAACTGGAGGGAATATTTTAGGTAATGTGCAATGAAGGTAGATTTGGAAAGGAAATGGAGCCAGTCCATTTGAGCTTTAGGTCAAGATTTGCAGTCCATCTTCTGGTTTCACCTCTTCCAGTGACTTGCTTGAGGAGAAGCTGCACTGGTTTCCTCCCCAGCAGTAAAATCTCCTGTGGGGCTGACTCAGTCTCCTTGAATGACTTGATGGCCTCTTGAACAGGCAGGGTCCTTAAAATTCACTTTTAAGCAGAACCCTGTGACTTTGAATATCTCTCATCACTCTACAGCCCTCCACCTCCCAAAGGCTCCTTAGCTTTTCAACAGCTGTCAGATCACTTTTCCTCTAGTCATCCTCTTATCATTATAGCCAATTCTAAAATCTGGGCAGAATGAGGAGGGCTCAGAAGATATAGAATTTCTATTTCTTCCCATTTATCCGTCTATAACCTGTTGTTACTGGCACCAACTACCACCAAGTAGCCCTCTGACTCTTAGTGAACCTCTGAAGATTTTTCCACTCTCACATCGAGGAGGTCTGAGTCTCAGGTTTAGAAATCCTGGATTAGTTAGTGGTATTCGACTAGGTCTATGAAATAAAGTAAGCAAGCTACATGTGAAATTTTTTTACCTACAGAAAAGCTTTATGATAGTCTCTTTGGAAACATTCTTTGAAGGCTATGTCATTTACCAGGAAGCCCATTCTGGATAATGCCATAAAAAGGCTTACCTTAACTCATATGCCAAATCCTTAATCAAATAACAATGTATAACTGGAGCCTGCCAAGACTCGCTGGATAAAAGCCACCATGATTTCTCCCTACAGGGCTATAAGCAAATGGAATCCAATGTATTCCACACAGTATGAATGAATAAGGGAGGAAAAAAAGTTCCTTGGTGAATCTGCTACAAGAACCTTAGAATATAAAGAGACCGTTTCTTCATATTAATATTTTATAGTTAAGGAGTCATTGCCAATTAGCTGGGCTTGCTGTTTGAGTGAACAAATATTGTCATTCTGACCTCAAATGCTGCTGTTTTTATGAAAGCCTGTGCACATACTCTCTAAGCCAATCGCAGACCTATCTTAAGTGGTGTTAAGCAGGCAGTGTTTATGGGCTGAAAAAGCCAGGCAAAATGTCCTTGATTATGCCAGAAGGAAGAAAAAAATTATAGTTTCCATGAAAATATTTTCTCAAATTCAAGACATTGATAAAACCTAACTAAAAGTAAATTTCACATTAGATTTTTCAGATTTTCTGAATAGAAAAGATAAATATCTCTTGAGATGTTATTTGATTTTTTTCCAATAGTTTCATATTTATGAGAAAAGAGTCTGTATGGTTTAGCTTTTGCCTGGGCAGTGTAAATTTCTCAATATATTTCCTTGGAATGCTGGAGAGCACAGTTGATATTTGGAGAGTCACCCAATCTAAATTTTAAACTCCTGTAGCATAGTCTCTAGAGGCCCACAAAGATTCTGAGGTTTCTAGGGTTCTGATGAGACTACTGAAGGCCAGCATCCATCCATTTACCCATCTCTACATCCAATTATTCACCAAGAGAGGGCATTGAGGGATGTCTTTGAATTGGTCTTAGAAAAAATGTGTCCCACAGGAAATTAAAAGTGACTCTTTCACTGACAGGAAATAGAGCGTGACATATTCATGAAAAACATGGACTTCAAAAGATTAGGACAAAGATTCCCCTAACCAACATGACTCTCAGCATATGATTCACATGTTGAACATTAAGTCAGAAGCTGACTTGAAGCTGAAAAAGGCTCATGATATATAAGCTGCTTGAACACCCTAGAAGAGCATCAAAGAGAGTGACCAACCATGGGTTTCCCATGGGACTGCCATGTGATCATGAAGAAAGCTAGTGGCAAAGGAATCAAAAGGAAGTTATTCTCTTATATTCAGCCATTGCTTGAAAAGTGGAGGACACTTAAAGCAATCAGGAATTTGGTGGCTAGGGAAAGGGGAATTTTCAGCTTAATATAGCAACTACTTTGTTAATGCTGATATATATCATTTCATGTTAATTAAATAATATCCTGTGCCCAAAAGGTATATGAGAAACGGTTCACAGGGGATGAAATAATATCTGATTCAATTTAGTGTTTAATACAAGTTAAATATGTAGCAAACAAGGTAGATTACTCATAAAATAATAAATCATAGCCTTTCATGTCTATAAGAGTTGGCATGAAGTTCATACATTCATTTTTTCTGTGTTGCATGGGTACCTCCTGCTACTTCACCAAGGCTGATGTTATGTGGAAAATGGCCAATGGTTTCAATGTCCACTGTAAAACATGGGAAGAGACATCAATTTATAGCAGACCATGGAAGCCACCCCAAAATCCACTGTCCTTAATGGTTCTCTAAATAAGTTATGATGATGCTAGCTGCTTTAACCTACAATACTGTAATGCCAGTGGCTCAACAGGGTGAAGTTTACTTGTCTTCCATGTAAAAGTCCCAGACAGATTGTCTTGGTCAGTGATCAGCTCTTCTCTAAGCAATAATTCAAACCTGAGCTCTTTTTCTCTTAGGACACTGTCATTTTCAACTTTCAGTTTTCAAGTTCTCCATGCTCATCTGCATCTAGCTGAAAGGGGACAGGGCATCAAGGAAGATTTGCAGAAACTCTCAGAGGATCATGCCTACCATCACACATCACTCCCACTCACTTTCCACTTGACAGAACTCAATAAATGCAACCCTGCTAAACTACAGGAGATGCTGGGATAGTCTAGCTGTTTGTCAATGAGAAAGAATACAGTAGCTCTGTATTGTGGCTCTATCACAAAACACAACATTTCTTGAAAGCTTATAATGTGCCAAGCATTGTGCTATGTGTGGCAGGTTTGATTGGTATCTGTGCTTTACAGAGAGCTTAAATCACTCATCAGATTCACAGCTAAATAATGAGTGGCAGAAGTGCGATTTCAGAGTGCACACTCTTCACCCCATGCAGTCCATTCTACTTTGCATTCCAACCCTGCGCCACAGTAGAAACTTGGCCACGGTCTCTATGGTCAGTATTTGGTTAATAGAGAATGAGATGGGTACTGGTGCCTTAGGTGAGAGTCTTCTCAAATGGAAGGGATATGTTAAATGAGACATAATTAAGAACCATTGAAGAGAAAGAAAAATCTCTTTTTAAAGACCTCCAGTGAAGGCAACCTCCCATCTGTCTTTAATGTCTTCATCTATAACCAGATTAGGAATTTCCTCTTTTTATCTTATACTTCATGTTGTGGCATAAATTCCAGTTCTCTCTTCACTAAAGATTGAGAACAGCTGCTCCATTTCCAACTTATTAGACATGATATAAGATTCACTTCTATTATATTTCTCCTTTTTTTTCCTTTTCCAGGCTAAAACTATTTCAGTTCCTTGCCTTATTTCTCCTCTTAAGGTCTCTAGTCTAGGGCGAACAGCATTTTAAGGGCAGTCTTCAAGTCCATCTTCCATTTTGCAAGGGCAATCAGGATTGAGCACAGAGTAGTGACCTGGGCCAGGAGAGCCAGATGGTAGAGCTGACTCTGCCTCCAGTTGTGTGGCCGTGGGCATGTGACTGAAACTTTCTGAACCTGAGTGTCCTTATTTGAAAGAAAAATGAATGATTTAATTGCAGATTTCTCCAACTCTTAAGCTTTTTATTAATCCTATTAATTCTAGTCCTTTTTTTTTTTTTTTACTTTGAATTAGAGCACACCAATCCAAAAAAGGAAGCAGTCTTTGTTCAAGTTCGAAAAACCACTAATCTCTTGGTTTTGTATTTTCTGGAGATCAGAATCTTGACTTTAACCATAAAATGAGACTTGTCCAGTTTAGGTAGCTATATTTTATCACCTAGTGTGTGTGTGTATATGTGTGTGTGTAACTCAGAACTTTTTTAAAAAATTATTTTTTTGAAGTGGTAGTGACATGATTCAAAAGTCAAATATAAAAGGGTATAGATGGAGAAGTCTGATGCCCACTCTTCTTTCCTTCTGCCCTGTTCTTTATCATCTCATTACTTCCTCCAATAAGTAACCACTTCTTATATATTTGCTTCTTGTATATTGTTCCATTGTTTATGTAGTCCACTTTATGGAGTCCAGTTCTTGCCTCCTCTGCCCTATTCTTATTATATTGTCTGCAATTTTTCATTTTTTAAGTTTATTTTTTAATATAATAATATATTTTTTAATATAATAATATATGTCAATTATTAAGATATAATTGACATATATTATTATATTAGCTTGAGGTATACAACTTAATTATCTGATATTTGCAATTTTTTTTTCCTGTGATGAGACTTTTAAGATCTACTCTCTTAGCAACTTACAATAATACAATACAGTATTATTAACTATAGTCACCAGGCTGTACATTACATCCTCAGGACTTATTTAATTTAGGAAGTTTGTACCTCCTGACTCTCTTTTTCCATTTCACCCTTCCCCACATCCCTGCACCTTTCCCTTTTCACTTAAATCTCTTATATTTTTCTACATCTCTCTTTAGATTGTGTCCTCATTGTTTTCTATAGCTGCATAGTATTCCATTATTTAGAGATATAACTTATTCAACTAATTTCTTATTCTTGTGAAAGAGTTGGAGAAAAAGAGGGAGTGCTGCCTCTTTCAGGGTGGGAGAGAGCTGTTCTTAGGGTCAGAGGTAACAATTCTGTAACCTTGGACCTTCCCAGGGGCTTGCACATATTCCCCAAGTCAGCTGCAGAATTGTCTGGAACGAGTATGGAGGCAAAAATCTGGTGACGTTGACAAAACCTGCTTCCTGATTCATATTTTACAGAAGGTGCTTCATAACTGCACAAACCTGATTCAGCCACTCAGAAAAGGGATATTCTTTGACACAAGGACCGGTGATAATCTGCTCCTTTGGTAATGTCCTCTGGAGGGTATCTGGATCAAGCAAACCAGGAATAATGACATTTATCAAGTCAACTTGAGGAGAGTAAGTAAAAACTATATTTGCAAATAGTTGATCATTTTCCACTTTTTTCCCTAATGTATTAACAACGCCAAAGTTTTGTTTCTAACCATTTCTATGACTTGGAAAGGCGGTCTTAAGAACTTAAAAATGAACAATACTCTCACTTTTACTGTCTTCAATGTCACAGACTTCACTCCCGTGAGAATAATGACAACTTCATCCCCATGAAGAGACTGATTTCCTCTCCTCTCGCTGTCACCCAGAGAAGTTGTCCTCTTTCATGGATGGCACTAAGGCAAGTAAAGTAAATGTGTGGAGAGACTTAGAAAGCCAGTGAGCAGGCATGTTCGCTACATTGTAATTGTCAGAAGTAGCTGTAGAGGTCCTAGGAACCTCTTTCCCCAGAACGAAGCCCTGGCCTAGGAGTTCTCAGCAGGGCTAGAGTCCTTTTGATCAAACATACCTACGAATGAAGACCACAAATTTCAGTGAGTAGTACTGTGAATTCAGAATTTTCTTTAAGAACCAGGAATATGTGAAGTTGTATCTGGGAGTCATACCGAAAACAGGGTAATTTTTTGAAATTAGCATTTTTGAAGCAATGAGGCACAACTTACTCTCTTCCATGAAAGTCCCCAAAAAGATGTCATCAAAGAAATCTTTATGGCATAGAACTAGACTTTCATTTATTGTATTCCTGGGGGAAGAAAACACAAGAGAAGCTAGTCGTTCAGTAGCACAGATTCAAAATAAGTTATATTAGCTGGACTTAAAATGTTTTACCTGATTGTTTGTGTACCCACAATGCCCAGACCAAACACTGGTCTAGTTTTCTTTTGGTGGCATCTAGAAAAATTGAAGTTTTTCTCTGCTTGGCCTCTTCTTGACCTCTCTTTTCCCCAGTGCTACTTATCCAAAGGCAAACCCTTCATTCCGAGCAATTATTTCGTAATACCAGACACTACTCTTTCCCACAGTGTGTCTCCCCTTCTCTGTGATTACGAGACAAAAAAGCAAGCAGCATTTCTCAGAAGAGGGCTGGAAAATTAGAATCCAAAGAATTGTGCTGCACACTGACCTGAAGGTCTCAGAAGGTGCCAGATACACTTCCCGCCCCCACAGGGTTTTCCTTTCTCAGTCCTCAGAGAGAAATCATACCAATGCAATTTTCTGCATCTCATTCCAAACTTATGAAGGTTCTCATTATATTTTCAACATGAAACCTCAGCATTCAAAATGAGTCATTCTAGGATGAAAATGAAAAGATATGAAAGCCTCAGTCAACTGGAATAATTAGAGGACAGAGTCCCAAACTGCTTGTCCCAGTCCCCTCCTCTAGACTGGACCCATGAGGCTGGTTTCTACTCAGAACCTTACCCTGTTTCTCCCAGAGCCCTAGCTCAAGCCATCTTCTGTGCCATCCCAAATAACTCCCTCTTTTTTTCAGCAGTCTTGATGGGAAAGGCAGTGCTTAGAAAGCACTGTAAGAAGCTGGCTGATGCTGACACTTCAAGTTCACTTAGTCTTCGGATTTCTGTAAAGAAAGAGCATGGAGAACATTGCATTTGAACATGATCCAAGAGCTCAGCTGTGTCATGTTTAAGGTTTCAGCATTCCTGCCTGCCAAAGAAGGTCGTACAGTGTTTAAATTAAGTGGCATGTCAATAGGTTTGTAAATAAAATGTCTTTCTAGAGAAAGTTGGAAATTCGTGTGAGGAGATGCACCCTGAGATTTTCCACTGGCCCTGCACCCAGCCCAGTGGACTGAAACCCAGCCTTGTGCAGAGATTAAGGCTAGCTTTCAGCACAGTGAATTCAAGAATTGAATAGTAGCCAAACTGGTGTCATTTGGTCCAGAATTATCACAATCCTTGTTATTTGCATCATAAATATGCACCTTACCTCATTTACTTTTGTCATTAGAAACCTCTTTCCCTGAGGGATCCATTAGTGGGAACAAGAGGCTAATTTCAGATACTGGAACTGCTGGAGGTAACTGATTACCTGGTCTATTGGCCAAGGTGCAGTCCTACTGGGAAGCTCTGAGGACTAAGCCAGTACAGGAAGGGCAGACTCCAGGGACACTAGAGACTAGGTCACACCATAAACCTAAGAAAAGGATGGCAGAGACCAAACAGTGAGGCCAGCACCAGGAGGGACCTTGCCACATGGGAACATACAGTTTGCAATCAACGGAAGGTGAAGACGTGAGGGCCCTTATGACATTTTGGATGGAGATCAGAATCTGGATTTATTTTATGTCATCATTATGAAAGGAGAAGAAATATTAATTTATGGAGTAAAATTAATCAATAGAGAGTAAAAATAAAAATAGCAAAGCCTAAATAAACTATTCTTGGGAAGTGGGTAATAAAATACAGTTAGTTTTTTTTGAAGCATGTGCTTTGAGTCCAGGAATCACTGTGTTTTATTCCTAGCCCTGTCATTTACAGATGGTGAGAACTGGAGCTCTAAGTCTTCATTTGCTCATCTTTAAGGTGGGAAAATTACACACAACTCATTAGGAAGCTGTGCATATTCAATATGGAACTATCACTTAATAGTTTCTCAATAAACATGAGTTCTCTTCTTCTTTCAATGAATAGACCACTTTCAAGTTCAGTTTTCTACTAAACTAGGTCAAATCATTTTTGGTTCTGGACCTGCTAAAAATTATCTTTCTGAAGAGTAGTAGTTCATTAATTCTGGCTTTCACTAATTCACTCAAATTTTCAGCATCCTTCATTTCTCTATTATGAATATTTGTTACTATTGTACAGTATTGTGAGTATAGGAGATACTGGAAATTGCGATGGATATAAACTGTAAGGAATTGTAGATGTTTTAAGTTTCTTTCGCCAGTTTTGTTTTCAGTTATTTATTTTTCTAAAAATTGAGTCACCTAAATAAAAACATTATTTAAGAGTTTTTATTATTTGAGTTTGAGTTAATTGAGATTTTTGCCATAAAAAAAACTCATTGTCTGCCTAACATTTATATGCATTCATCATACATCTAGATCTATCAACTGATATGAGGCTACGTTTTGAGTATAATTTTATTATGTCCGTGTGTATGTAAGTTATTTTATGACATTTATAAACTTGATTTTTACATCACCTGCAGAATGGAGAGATTTAAAATCCATAGCGAAATGAAGAGTGTACTCTTTTCTCATTCTCTACATCAGCTTCTCCTGAGTCACACTGATCTCTCAACTCCCAACCTTGGGTCTGGAAGTGGTCACAGGAGGATTCCTTGATCTATTTCATCATTCCAATCAGGAGCACACAGTTGTGAAAGTGCCTTCTTCCAGGGTTCCTATAAGGAGAAGGAGCCCAGTGGGAAGCCCTGCTTGGAAGCTGCAGTGGGGAAATGACCGCACCATTATCTATCAGATCTGACTGGTTGCTCAGGTCTGGGTGAGCCTGGAGGATTTGAGTAGCCCACAAGAATATGATGTCTGAGAGCAGAGAGCTGAATGTGTGTGTTCTTCTCATACTCAGGGTTTCCAAACTACAGCTCGTGAACCATTTGTGGGTAATCAAAACATTGAGAGTGTAGTGACTGGCATTTATAGAAATTATTAACTAGAACAGAAATATCAGAGTGGCTCTCATGCAGTGAGGCTAAGTATTATTTCATAAAACTTGTATTTCAATTGTGTATATGATTGTATGTGTGTGTCTTGTTGTCCTAGGTCATGATACAAAATGTAATTCTTACTGCAGGTCAAGGTCAAACAAGATTGAAATATCACTGCATTGACAATGGGTTCCCTAGTGAAAGTGGATGGAACAGTTTTTATCGCATACAAATAATGAGTGCCAGATTTTAAAAATGTCAGATAGATAATAAGTTAATCCTGCACAACATTTCTCCATATCCTCCTTGAGCAAAAATAGGGAGAAAGATTATGACAGTCAGAACTTTGCCATCCATGAAAATAGAAAAGTTTAACAACTCAGAGTGGAGGACATGTGCTAGTGTCTCAAAGCTCCGCCAATGGGGGAAAAGCATTTGGGGAGGGAAAAGAATAATCTTTTATTTTCTTAAGGCAAGTGCTATTATCCGTCACTTTGATCAATCATATACCTTTTGATATCTCCTTGAACACATTGCTCCAAATGCCAGAATGCCAAAACTTTTTTCAAACTGGTTTTAAAACTATACATTTTTATTTAATGTTAACATTTCCAACAAAATCCTGGAATCATTTCAGCCTCTATTTCAGACATCAATATATACAATCTTTCATCCCAAGCTAATTGGCATAATGTGAAATTGTTTAGTCCAGGGAGGCCTGAATAGGAGGCAGGAGGCGGGCCCAGAGCCTCCACCTCCACACTCTTCCCTGTGTATCCTCTGCTGGTCATCTCAACCTTCTGTCCTAAACTACAAATGGAAGGGGTGGGTCTACTCTGGACCATCAAATGGCTCTCTGAGTTGCAACCCTTCCTGTCTAGTCAAGTTAATTCTTCTCTTAATGTTTAGAAACAGCAGACCCCATCTGCATTCTTTCTTGCATTTTCTACTTGATTGTGGTTTAAAACACAGGCTTATTCCTATCTCTGGGGGCAAGATAAGCTACTGATGGCTGGTAGTAATATACATCTAATTAGCACACATCGAGGCCATATGTACTGCTTTGAGGGTTGAATAAAGGCCAGGATTGATTTAACTGGGTTATTTGGAATGGGGGAGGTTGTCTGTATTTACAAATTATTTAATATCGATTAAGTATACTTTCTCCCAGAAACATAAACCATTTTTTACAACCATCCCTCCCATTGCCTCTAAATTTACTTAATCTCCTTCAGTGTAGACAAACCTCAAGACTCTTGACTCCAAGGTATAAAAAGATTAGAACCTAATAAATGCCATAGAATGTCAGGCTAGTGATCTCCCATATTAGCATTTGTCTCTGAAAGCTGTGTGATGGGTGACTATTATGATATTTATGTCAAAGGATTAGTAAAGCCTATAGAATATTCCTAACTTTCCCTTAAGAGTATATTAGTAAGACCTGTTATGCATGAATTTATCTGAATCCATTTTGAATCTATTTATAATTTCCCCTGACATCTTCAGTATAATTTGCTCCTATGTTTATAACCAAGTATAGTAAACAATATTTCCTTCTATTTGTCACCAAGACAACCTCCCTCAAACTCTTATAGGTCTCTGTCCTTCAGCTCAGTGTTCCGAGATTTTGTGACCAAGCCAGGCTTTCCCTGGGCATCATCACCCTATTCTCTCAAAACCTCTACTTTTTGGGAATGGGAGTCTACACTTGTGGTGGAAGACATGCCATCCATGGCACCATGGGATCATGTGCTTACTCGTCCCTCTCTGGACTTCTTGGTAAGTGTTCTTGATGTTTGCAGGCAGCATTATCCACAGCATTCTAGAGACAAACCATGGTTGTGTTGAGATTCATTCTTTCAGAAGAATAACCTGTGCTTTTTGAACTGGGTTTCTTTAACACAATGACCTAGAGTAATGTCTGGGTTATCAATATAAACTCATAAGAATTAAACACAGACTAAAATAGAGCCCACACTTGTCCAGTGAGGGCCTCTCGTCCATTCATATTAGCAAAACAACTCATTGAGGACCTATTGTAAATCTACTCTAAGAGAATTCACTACTTAGAACACTCTTATTCTAGGACCACATATACACATAGCCTTAAGGAAAAAAGTAAATGTTTGTATAGTGACAAAATTGTGAGAGAATTAGAAAACCAGACTGTAATGTGACATTCAAAATAATCTGTAAAATATCAGAGAAGGAAATGGCAGGAGCTTAATGAAGGAGGCAGGGTTTAACTAGGTCTTAAAAGATATTGTGGAACATAAATCAACAATAAAAGAAGATTAAAGAATGAAATTTTGTTAGGTGTTATCTCATCTTCACTGCAGCAGTTAGAGGTGGGAATGATCCTTTCCATGTTGAGGCTCTGCCTGAGGCCTGATTCTGTCGTGCCTTTTGGTTGGCCATATAGGAGCCTGTCCTCTGAGGCCCTCAAGTCTTCAGTGGCTGAATTCAGCGTGAACTCTTTGCCTTGATCTGCCTTGCACTGTGCTTCCTGAATTTTCTCTGATCTTCCCGGCTTCTGACATCCTGTACTGCTTTCCCGATTGTGGTCTTGCTGCCCTGTGACCTGAGGCTCGGTTCTGCTCGCCCCCCACCATGTGCTTTCTGTGTTCCTTCCCTGTTACAGCGCTGGCTGGGTCAGGCTGCCCAGACCCCACCTAGCCTTGCTCATCAGATCCCCAATTTTAATTCTGGAAATGAAACTCAGACCTACCTGACTGTAAAGTCTGTGTTTTTCCTCTCAATCCACATCACCCCAAAGAGAGAAATGACAGGGTGTTTCAGGTGGCAAAGGAAGGCATAACGCCCTGTGGTGTGTGACCCAGGATGGCCTCCCCAACTCAACCTTAGGAACGTGTTTGTTATTCCTCTTTCTCTTTCACAAGAGAGACCACATAACAGACAAATTTGCCCACGAGGAGTTCAAGTAGAAAAAATGTTTGATGTCTTTATTTTTGCTGAATCAAATAAAATCTGACCTAATTTCTTAGTCAGTAAGCTTAGAGAAAAATGTGCTATTGGTCACTTTTCAGGGCTTTCTTGCCCTCTATCTCCTTTTCCCCTGCTCCCACTCCACCTTTGGATTATATAGGAAAACAGGACACATTCTATGGCCCTGGCTCTGCTGTGGCACTCTGCTCGAGCTCACTGCTCCACATGGAGGTGAGTGGATTTTAGGTCACTCCTAGCCAGGCTGGAAGAGTTCCTCACAGCCCATGTGACAGAGACTAGAGACTCAGCAATCCCACTGTCTCCTTCTGACATATACATGTATGTCCCAGTGTATATAGCAGTGAGGTTGGAGTTAAGAGACTGATTTCACAGTGGGATGTGGCAGAAATGATGATGTAGGTTGCTTTCCGGAGTGATGATCTTCTACACTAGCTCTGTCCAACAGAACTTTCTGCTGTGATGAAAACATTTCATGCCTGTACCGGCCACTATGATCGCCACTAGCTGGAATTTTAAATTTTATTTAATTTTAATTAATTTAAACTTAAATAGCTACATGTGGCTATTGGCCACCATAGCTGGCAGTACAGATCTGTCCTTTCATTCTCTTTCTGCAGCGACCTTGGTAACCACATGTTGTAGAAGGCGCAGCTGTAGGATGGATGCAGCCTCGTCCTTGGGTCACTGCATGGAGGCTAACTGCCCACAAGAGCCATTAACTTACAGCAGCTTGACTCACTTTATGTGTTGAGTGATGCCTGGGAGTTTCAGGTTGTGTTTGTTAATTCAGCAAAACCTGCTTTTCCTGAGCCATGAGAGCTCTCTCCTGTCACAGGTCCCCACACCTCTAAGCGTTCAAGTTAGCTCCAGCCTAGAAATCTAGCCAGCGCTGATCTCTGCCCTCAGGAGCCTACGTCTGTGCCCCTGCCTAATGCTTTCCTCTTCCTGCATCAGTCAGTACCCCTCCCACCCGCCTTTTCAGCCTGTGAACCACCCAGACTTTATTTACGTCTACTCTGGGGCAATCTATGCTAATTATCTTTATAACCTCTGTGGGCCTAGATCTTGGGAGATAAAAAAGCCTATATTGGTTTTTTTCCTCCTAGATCCTGCTTAGCAACTTCTCTTTGTTCAGTTCTATTCTTCCCTGTCTGCCACAGTGAAAAACAAAGTACAAAATTTCTCAATAAGTCCTATGCTGTGTTAAATTATTAATAAATCATCTAGCTTTAAGCACAATTACAGAGCTCTGGGAGTAGAGATAAGAGAAGAAATTACTTTTCCTTTATTCATGCCAAGTTGGCACTTTTGTCAAAGGCCTGAGATCCTGGCATGGGAAGTTCCACAGAAACAATATACTTAAAAGTAGAACCCAGCTGGGGCAGTCCACAGAGAACTCAGCTCTCACCTCACACCCACCTGAGTCCAAAATCAGCATTCCATAAAACAAACACCATCCCCACGTGCCTTAGGAAGAAATGCATATTTTTCTGAAACCTTCAGTAAAGTTTCCTGGAGAGATGGAGAAGAAAAATCACAGCTCATACTTCAGAGTAAATTAAACTCTCTATCAAACATTTCTTTTATTCCCCCCTTCGAATTTCTCTGCCTTGCCAGCTGTTTCTTCTCTTATTTGTCCCTCACCCCAGCCTCTAAAAATCTCTGCTAGTATCTTGAACAACTTGCTTTCTCTCTTGACTTGTGTCCCTCACTCATTGAAACAAAATCTCCTGGAGTTAGTGAATATCGAGGATGTTTTCTTACAAAAGTCCCTGGTGAAGGGGGCTCACCTACCACTCATACAAAGCAGCTTAACAAAAACAAATAATGTGATCACCTTATTGTTGGAGAGGGATGTAACTGTTTTAAACCATGGCCTCCTCATCTGCCTTTTTCTTCCTTTCAGATGGTCTTGTATTGTCACTCATGTGAAGGAACACCTTTCCCCATGAACAGCCGCAGTTGAGGTCATCTAAGCCCTAAGATCTTGTCCTTTGGCCTGACTGTTTTGACCTTCACTGTTTGTCATCTTGCAGCCATAACACAGAGCCTGCCAGTTCCCTGGCCCCGGTGAACTCTCGCTTTGACTGCAGCTGGGTGGAAGGAAGCTTGCTCTCCCAATGTCACCATTTCCGCTCCAATGCTCATTGTTTCTAGAGTTAGTTACCACTTCAATGGTTCAAAGTAATAATCTTCTTTTGCTCTCATTTTGGAGTCCCGTGTGTTTTCCCCATCCGCCTCTATTATCCCGAGTGCCTTATTTTTCCTCTTGATCCAAACCAAACACTGTTTATCAGTCATAGGAAGGGCTTTGCAGGGTTCCTGCCTACAGTGCAGAGTGATACACAGAGCTTCCTGTGTAAGCACAGCTCCGCTCCAACACAGTGCAACAGGCTTCAGGGCGGATTGGAGTCATAAGCTGGAATTGTCTGTGTCAGGGCCCTGGAGCCACATCTGTCCTTTCTCTGCCTGTGTCACTGATGGACAGAGAGGGCCTCAGATATCAACTTAAAAGCCTGGGTTGATTGGACATTTCTCAGGGGGTACTCAGTGTGTATTGAGAGCAGGCCAATAAAGAACAAGAGGAATGATACTGTGGAGCAGCATAAGTCTTAGGAACATTTATACTTTCAAAGCTGCTCTGAGCTTGATAAAATATGCAGGAATGCCCCGTTCTTACAGTTCTCTGGAACCTAAGGGGTTTGGTGTGGGTCTCCAGGACTGCCTTTAAAGGAGAAAGTTGAGAACTGACGTTTATATGATTGATAAGGAGGAAGGAGGCCTCCTTCCCACCCCAGGGCCCCATTTATCTGGCATGTGATCTTATCAAGTTCCTTCACCTGTCAGGGTCTTAGTTTCCCCATATATAAATTGAGGAAGCTGGACTCAAGGTCCACCACTCTGTGAACTATCTCTATTATGAGAATTCTGTAGACTTCTTACTAAATGGTGACAGAGACTATTTGGAAAGCTTGACTCACAGATCAAGTGATGGCTATTTATTGAGTCACTCTCATGTTGTAGAGATGGCACTGGGTACTAGAAATACAGGAAAGCTAAGATACAGTCTTTACCCTTGAAAAGCTCACAGTCTAGTAAAGGAGACACTCAAATAAATAGCTATGATTCTATATGTAAGTGGCATACTATGTGGAGATAAATATAAGTGCTGTAGAAGAGTAAAGAGGGGGTGCTACCACTGCCTAGAGAAGCTGGGGTGGCTTTCTAGAAAAGTTTGATCTCCCTCTTGAAGAAGAATGCATTGCTAGAAAGAGAAAGGGCTGAGGGAGGCATTGGGAAGTGTATTCTCAGGAGAGGGAACTAACCGAGCATAGAGTTATACTCGGAAAATGATCGTCATCTCTCCACTCGCCTACAGTTGCCATTCCTCACATCTGCACCATGGCAGCCCAGCCCTGGTCACAGCTGAGTAGATCGAGAGTAGACTTTTGATTTCAAAGCAGCTGGTTTAGAGCTCATTCAGGGCTCTGCGACTTGTGGCCTGGATTGAGAAAATGACTAGCCGTGTCAGTCATTGCTCAGGGTTTTAAAATAAGGAATCAGAGATTACTGTAATTATCTGGGGGAACTGAGAGTGAGCTTGCATGAATGGGGAGTGCTATGGCAGTGTTGGGGTTGACCTTGGGTGTGCAAAGTCATGAGAGAGAATGAACCATGGGAGAGTGGAGAAAGAGAGAGATGAGGAAGGAGAGGCTGTGCAGAGGAAAGCAGAGACCCTGTGTATCTTCTTCCATGCCCCGTACCCTATGGGACTCCAAGAGGGGCCCTGCCTCTAGTCCCAGGACCTTTCTCATTTCTTTTCTCAGGAGGTCCTATCATTCTATGGGATTCTTTTTTTTTCTTTTGATTTTAATCTTATAAAGTTAGAAAAGTCATAATTATATAGATAACATTTTTATAAACACTCATGTTGTTATCACCCAGAATTAGCAAATGTTACAAATTTATCTTGTTTGCTTTAGGTGTATGCATTATAAAAGATACAGAAATTACAACTCAAATTTGAAGTTGAATATTCCTTTTTTTTTTCTTTCCCTGGTCCCTCATTGGAAATTTGGCCTATATCCGTGAATATTACATGAACGGGCAATGCCTGTATCGGGGAAGAAAAAAAATTTCCAGAATCTTAGCTCTCATATATGTCTCACTGACTAGAATCTTGTCATATGGTCACTCCATGATATGCAGAGAGCTAACAAGTGGAAGTGCTTTTGTTGTTGTTGTTGCTGCTGCTGTTGTTTGTTTAATCTGACATAGTAGTTGGAACAAACAATGATTTTGTTAATGTTGAAAGAGAGAGTGTATTTTAGGGGCAACAAGCTGGTTCTGCCAGTGAAATATTTTTTATCAATTTGTTGTGGCTCTGGTATATTTTATGATTTTTTCTTTGTCTTTAGTGTTCTGCAGTCTCGCAACCACAAGTCTGGGAGTGCATTTATTTGTATGGATTCTGCTAAAGTTACAGAGAGTTCCTTCACTTTTGAGACTGTCTGTCACCAACTTTGGAAAACCCATCACCTTCTAGTTACTACCATATGCTTATTCTGGAAACATCTTATTCCAGTCTTCAGGCCTCTTTAATTTCTCTTTTATGTTTTCCATCTTGTTGCCTCTTGTCCTACATTCTGGGTACTTTCTTCAGAGGTATTTTCTAGTTTAATTACCTGTTGAGTTGTGTTTAATTTTTGTTCAACTATCTATGAAGTTGGGCTTTTTAATTTTAATAATTATTGTTTTATATTTCTATACTTTCAATATGGTTTTTTTTTTCATTTTGATTTCTCTTCTTATCATGTACTTCCATTTTTACTCTATGGCATCTTTTTCTTCCTTTATGTCTTTGAACTTGAAAAAAAATTTATTTTATGAATCCAAATTAACTATGTATTTATGATTGTTGGAAATGGGTGATGGGTACATGGAGCTTCATTAATTTCCCTAATGCATTAGTTTGAAATTTTCCATTAAAAAAAGTTTTAATGATGAATCCATGGTTATGATAAAATAAGAACATTATTTTTCAAAGTTTGTTAATGATGCCATTTGCCTGGTATGTGGCTGTGGTCTGGTGTGTGAAAAGTAGAGTTATTTAAGGCCCCTTTCATTCCTCAAGAAAAATATAATTCAGAGCCTACCACCTGCTTCAAGATAGCAGTGAACTACTTTCATAGCACTTGCATTTTAGTAGGGTGACAGATCATAAATAAAAAGAGAAATTTGAAGTAATCAATAAAGTTACATATACATCAAAAAGTCTTAATGATAATACTCATTTATTTTGGATTCTTCAGTTTTCCCCCTAATCCAAGGAATACCAGGGGTCTCATGTGACATCTGAGACTCATTTCTCTGCATCACTGTTATCATTTCCTGAGAATTCTCCCCTGGCTTGTGTTATTTTTCCGTGGGACACATGGATTATTGGGCTTCAGAAGTGGCCCCACGAAGGCTCTACATTTGCTTCTGCCTGGTCCAGTGGGTTTCACTCTTTAACTTCTTTTCTTGGGCTTCCAGCATCATGTGAAAAGTCAAAGTTTAGAATCTGTGCACATGCATTGCATAATCCTATGATTAGGCTCTGCCGTCTACCAGATAAGCCCCTTTCCAAACGTGACCCTGGTGAATGGCAAGCTTCTCTGGTGCTTATCCAGGCCAATTGGCAGAATTTTGGTCCTTGTTTTCCCAGTCCTTTATGACTTTAAGCAGGAAGCTTCATGCAGTTAGAGAGGCTCTGCTTTCCTCATGCTGGTCTGCTTTTCTGGATCCCACACCCATTAACATGTATAGAAACCAAAAACAAAAAAGTTACTTTATTACATTTTACTACATCCCATATTTTGGGGCCAGAATGAGGGGAGTAGGCTTGGAAATCTGCTTAGGTCTGGACTTGGTCCAATGTCATTGCCTTTCCAAGAGCTCTTGGCATCCTTGCACTAAACTTCCTCTTCTCCTAAGCTAGTTTGAGTGCATATCTGTACCTTGCAATCAAAAGAGCTCTAACTAGAACAGGCGTGGTGTGGTCAGGGAAAGATGAGGCGATAGAAGACAGATGATAAGCAGTATTATCTCTGGGAGTCTAGCAAAAGTTTTAAGGAGGAGAATGATGTGACTGATTTGTGTAGAGAAAGGCTTAGCACTTTGAAAAAAAAAACTGCATGGGGTTGGGGGTAGGGAAAAGAAGAGAGACAGAAAGACTCTTTATATGGTTTTTGCAATAATCCAGGTGAGAGGTGATGAAGTCCTGAACTAAGGCAGTGGGAATGTGGGTTTTAGGAAAAAAAGAGATTAAAATTTGTGAGTATCTGGTTTGCTTACACTAGACATTTTCCATGTGTTTTCTCATTTACTATTTGGAACACTCCTGAGAATTCCATGTTTAATTATTATCCCTTGTTTACAGATAAGAAATTAGAAGCTCAGAGAGATTAAGTAATTAAATCCAAGTCATATAACTAGTAAGTAGTTGAGAAAAAATTTGAACTTAGGTCTCTAATGCCAGAGGCCATCATGTTCTATTCTTTACATAAAGGACCCTTTAATAGGAATTGGTGATAACTTACTTATATATGAAAGATGAAGAAGAGTAGAGGTTAGTAGCTTGGGCAGCTATCAGTCGGAGGTGCTAGTAATTAAGAGAAGGGATACAGGAGGCAGAACATGCTTGGGGAGAAAGAAAATCAACCTATTTTGTGCAGTGGCTAGAAGTCTTCTAGATAGAGTTTCTAGTGGATAGTTGAAAATAAGGGGCTGGAGCTCAAGGGATATTTCAGCTAAAGACACAAACTTTGAAGTAATTGGCTTATTGCTTGTTATGAAAACCAAGGGAGAGGATGAAGATCTTCAATGAGTTGGTGAAGTGAGAAGAGAACCAAGGATGTAAACTGAAGACATTAATTTCTAAGGAGAGGGCATAGATGGAGCCAGGTAAGGAGCTGAAAAGAATGGGGGAAAATATAGGCAGAGAATCCATAAGGATTAGATTCTCAAAAACAAAAAAAAAGTTGTTTTTTTCTTTTTTTAAGAAAGAGAATTTTCAATACTAACAAATACTAACAAAAGAGATCAAATAGACTATAGACTGAAAAAAAGACATTGGATCTGCCAAGTATGAAGTCATTGATGACCTTCACAAGAACAGAGAAAAGGAGTGATTAATTCTTCCTGGGGCAGGCTAGAGAAAGCCTTCAAAGAAGAATTGACATTTGAATTGGACCGTGAAGCATGGTGGGACTGTGTCAAGCAGAGAATAGGGTAAAAGGCAGTTCAGGCAAAGGAAACACATGAGGGGAAAACAAAAATCCAAACTAAGAGACCATTTGGAATTAAGTTAGAGCTCTTCGGATTTTCATAGGCAGCATCAAGTTGGCAGCACAGTATATTAGGCCATATTTTGCTTTCTACATTCTAGAGGATCTTATAGTTTCTCTTTCCACTGTAGATATAATAATTGATTTGAGGAAATATAATTGGTGTCTTCCAAAGGGACACAAGGTTCAATTCTTTATGAAAATAGAGTCCTAACCAAACAGAGTAAATGGGAAGACTCAACAGATACATCTCATAGAGCATGTCATGACTTAGAATAAATGATAGCTGTTTTGACAAGTTACCCCAAAGTTCACAGCAGTTTAGTTCTCACTCAGTCTGGTTGGATCCAGCAGCATTTCTGGGCAGCTCTCCTTCATATAGTGACTCACAGATCTGTATTCCTTCTATATGTGCTCTGCAATCTCACATCCCTTCACTCCCAGCCATATAGATGAGAAAGAATCCATCGAGAAATCATACTAGACACTAAATCACCCCAGGCTGGAAGTAACACCTCACTGCTGTTCACATTCTGGAAGCCATATTTAGTCAAGTGGCCAACCTAACTGCCAAGGAGGCTGGAAAATATATTTGTAAGCACATTGGAATTGATGAGCACTAACTGTATATTCCCTTGATTATTTGATATTAAAATATTGATTATTAAAATATTTTTTACTGCTCTTGGGAAATGTAAATGGTTTTAGATATTAGCCATTTTCTATATCTTGAAGTAAACTTTGTTCTCTGATTCAGTCTGTTTTAAAATTTTTTTTCATATTTTTTTATAGGAAGTAAATTTGTGCAGCCACTGTGAAAAACAATATAAAGTTTCCTCAAAAAATTAAATATAGAGGAAAAATATAGCGTAGATGATAGACGCTCTGTTCATCCCTTTGGTGACCAAATTACAGTTGTGATGGAAACAAGGAGCAAGCAGCAAGGAAAAATCACCTGAGATCTAGATTAACGAGCCATGCAACTAGGGAGAAGTCCAGGAAATCGCCCTGCAATGGCAGAAGGTAGGACGGGGTGAGGAAGTGGGACTGTTCAGTCTCCAGTGGCTGAATGAGATACAGGCCGTGGCAGCAGCAGTGTCAGACACTTCGTAAAGGGACCATGACTGGAGCAGATTTTTGAGGTGACGAGCCTGCTTGCTCTGACCATCAGTGCCGATTTGACGGTGTGCAGGGGACACCAGGGACTTACCGGAAGACATTGTCAGAGTGAGGGCATAGGCAAGACTCGCTCTGTACAGAAGTGCCTGTGGAATCCATTGTTCCCTGTTGAGCCCTCCCTGCTCACAGTGCGCGGACACAGCACCACCATAGTGTGATGTCATCAAACTGGATAACAGAGGTCGCTCTGCCCAGAGGATTCTCTGAAATCCTGCCTCCCCCAACTTGTGGCCCCATCCAAGCCATATTCAGGTGTATTCTCAGTGATTCAGGTGCTCCTTGCTGAGCAGCACCTAGACTCACACTGGAGGCAGCTGACCTCAGTCTCTGGAGTGGACTTTTGAGGCAACTATAAGCATAGCATCTGTGGATTGCTGGCTAAATCTTAACAGGTGGCCTTGGAGGGGCAGAGGCTTGGGCTAAATTTGGCCTGTAGCTGAACCCCTCTCAACAGTGTGCCACTAGACACCTACTTCACAAATCCACACTATTAAGACTGGGAAACTTAGGAGCTTTGCTTAGTACATAGAAACAGACATGGAAAGGCAGCCAAAATGGGAAGACAAAGAAGCAGAAATTATATGAGAGAACAGAGATCCAAAAATAATGGAGTCAAGCAATCTAACAGATGCAGAGTTCAAAACACTGGTTATAAAGATGCTCAATGAACTTTTGGGAAATGTAGGTAAATTTAGTGAGAACTTCAACAAAGATAAAAAACATAAAAATGGAAATGAAAATGGAAATTATAAAAGGGAACCAGTCAGAAATGAAGAACACATTACGTGAGATAAGAAGTATATTAAATGGAATAAACAAAGGAATAAACAAAGTGAATAAAGAAAAGGATAAAATGCCCTATCTAGAGGATGGGAAAGCCAAGGATGCTCAATCGGAATGGCAACAAAAAAGATGTCAAGACTACAAAAATAATTTAAGGAGCATATAGGACACTATTAAGGGTCAAAATATCCATCTGATAGGTGTACTTGAAGGAAAACAAGATACTGAACAGCCGTTTGAAGAAATAATAATGGAAAACTTCCCTAACCTGGTGAAGGAAATGGACGTAAAACCCCAGGAAGCTCAGAGAATCCCCAAAACCAGGGATCCAAAGAGGCCCACACCAAAACACATTATAATTAAAAATGCCAAAGGTTAAATACAAAGAAAGAATATTAAAAGAAGCGAGAGAAAAGCAGAAAGTTACTTACAAGGGAGCACCCATAAGACTGGCAGCTGATTTCTCAAAAGAAACTATATAGGACAGAAGAGCTTGGCACAAAATATTTGACACGATGAAGAACCAAGAATACGTAATCCAGGAAAGCTATCATTTAGAGTTGAAAGACAGATAAAGAGCTTCCCAGACAAAAATAAGCTAAAGGAATTTATCATCACAAAGCCAATATTACAGGAAATGTTGGGGGGACTTCTTTAAGAAGAAAAAGCATGTATCAAAAACAGGAATAAAGAATGGTAACAACTACATTCCTATCAATAAGTGTCTCAAATGGAAAAGAATTAAGTGCTCCAACTAAAAGATAGAGTGGATGAATGGAAAGGAAAATAAGACCCCTACATATGTTGCCTATAAGAGACTCACTTCAGATTAAAAGACATACACACTAAAAGGAAGAGGATGGAAAAGGATACTGCTTTGATGGACCTAGAAGATATTTAAGTCAGACAGAAAAACGTACACACTATATGATTTCACTTATATGTGGAATCTAAGGAATAAAAAGAACAAACTAATAAAAAACAGACTCGCAAATATAGTGGACAATTTGATAATGAACAGAGGGGAGTGGGATTTGAAGAGATTGGAGAATGGGGTAAAGGATTAAAGAAGTACAAATTAGTAGCCGATGGATGGTCATGGGGATGGGGAGTACAGCATAGGGAATACAGTTAGCATTAATATATTGGCTAGGTGGAGGATCAGGGGAAGGAGGGAGCAAATTGGGGGAATCATTTTATGAACTGTACAGATGTCTAACCAATGTACTTTATACTTGAAACTAATTAAAATAAATTAAAAAATTAAATATAGAATAACCATATAACATAGCAATTCCACTTCTGGATATTTATCCAAAGGAAACAAAATCACTATATTGAAAAGATATCTATATCCCATCATTCACTCCAGCATTATTTACAATAGCCAAGACATGAGAACAATCTGAGTGCCTACTGATGGATGAATATACAAAGAAAGTGATATATATATATATATATATATATATATATATCACTATTTGTGACAAATGGATGGAACTTAGTGGAATTATGCTAATTGAAGTAAGTCAGAGATAAACACTGACTCATATCACTTACATGTGGAATCTAAAATACAAGAACTAAACTCATAGATACAGAAAACAGAATGATGGTTGCCAGTGGTAGAGGTGGGGGTGGGGGTGGGGAGCAAAATAAGTGAAGGTTGTCAAAAAGTACAAAATTCCAGTTATAAGATGAATAAATCCTAGGGATATAATGTACAACATGTTGACTATCATAGATGAGGGTAAATCTTAAAAGTTCTTGTCACAAGAAAAAATTTTTTTAACTATGTGTGGTGATGGATGTTAATTAAACTTGTTGGCAATCATTTTGCAAAGTATACATATATTAAATCATGTTGAACAGCTAAAACTAATACACAGTGTTATGTCATTTATAACCCAATTATAAAAAAACATTTCATGTTGCTAGAACTCTTCTCTCAGACCGCGAGCAAACGGTGTACAGCATAAAAGACCATGGAGTTGCATTTATAGGTGTTTGCTAAAGTGAACTGAATTATCAAGGTAAATTCAATTCAATGGATTCAAGGAGAATTGTATTTAAGGTGAATCACTGTAGTCAGCAGTGTGAAATACACCACAGCGAAGGGAACCTTTACCAAGGAAGATCTATGTCAACTCTGTAGGCTGAGCATGAAGAAAGATTTATTTCTTGTCATGATGGTGCAATATCAAGACACTATTTTTGCATATTCAATCAAGAATATCTTAAGTTTTTTGTGGGAATAACATTATGAAAATATTAGTAGCAATTTAAAGATATTTTTCTTATGTTTTCTTTCAGTTTGTATTAATATTCATGTAAAATCTTCATAGAATGGAGCACATAGCATGCCATTTTTATCCTTATGTTTTCACATGTCACACGTCATATCATCTGCCTGAGTTACCCCTTTGCCATTCTCACTTTGCTCACTGCATCCTGGCTACATTGACCTAACCAGTTCTTGACCTAACAAGCTCTTTTCTACCTCAAGATGTCTGTAGTTGACATGCTCCCTATGGTCTTTCCCAAACTCTTTGGATAACTGGTTTACTCTCATTTTCAGATCTCAGCTTAAATGTCACCCCTTAGAGAGCATTTCTCTGAGCACCCCATGAAGTGCACTCCCCATTCTTTTCTATCACGTCATATCACCATACTTATTTTCATCATGACATTTTCCATAATCTATATATCTATTTACTTATTTATTTATTTAGGTTTTTGTTCATCTATATCAGTAGAATGTAAGTTTCCACGATAAATACATAAACTTTTTTTTGAATTTTTCCTGTGTGCTCTTTTCCTGAATAAATTCTCAGGAGAGGGATTATTGTGAACATTGTTAATGATTCTTTAAATGCATTGCTCCTCAAAAGTTGCACCAGTGCATACTGCTGCCAGAGAGGTACTTTTGTGCTTATACAAAATTTGGCAAATTGACTACATATATTCAATGATTAATTTGTGAATTATTAGAGATTAATTAATGCCTGAACATTAGATAAAATTTTATATTTTTAATTCTTCAAGCCAAAATTTGAAGAAAACATTCTCCTTTATTAGCTTTTTTTTTTTTTAAGTTTTTATTCCTTGTGAAATAAAGAACCTTCTCAAGGAGGATCAAGACAGAAAAGGGCATAGCAATTCTAAGAAGCATGTTCCTTTCTCTGCATTTACTTGTCTCTAACCTCAATGATCATAGTAACCAGTCTGTAAATGCCTTTAAATGCCAAGACTATGCAGGAGATATATAGTCTAACTCCATTAAGCCTATGTATTATCAAAATAAACAGATTAGAGTTATAGAAAATCATTAGGATCTCTGAGGCTCTAAGCAGAGCATTAAATACAATTTCTGCAATATTTTGAATGGCCAGAAACTAATGACTTAACAACTAATAAGAAGTAAAAATGCCTTCCCTGGGCAGAGTTCTAGTTCCCAAGGAAAACAAGGAATGAGTAAAGGAACAAATAAAGAAAGAAACAAATATAATTAGGACACCTCGCACTTACTTGCACAGACCAGTTGTGAAAAAGTGCTAAGAACTGGAGGAGTGTGTTTAACATTATCTCTGTACCTGAGGCCCAAGACAAAACAAAACAGAAGAAGGAAGCCTGAAGGCCAAGGCCAGGCCTTTGATTTTTCTCAATTTAACAAACATGTATTATTCGCACACAGTGTTCTAGGAGGATGAGGTCATAAAGATATGACTATGGCCCTTGAGAAGTCTTTTTGCTTCCCTGGATTACTACACACTCATGTTTCATGAAGATTTAGTGATGGTCTGGCTTCTAGCTCTCAGGAACTGACAGAAATTTAACATCATTTTGTTGAAACTCCTGAGAATCTGACTTCTCTAAGGCAGTCAGTCTACCAGAGGAAGGCATGGAGGGAGGCTGTGCAGTGCAGAGGAAGTACCAGAAGATTCTGCCTCACCACAAGGTTGTGCCCACAACTTAGCCTATGACTGTGGGGAAGCCTCTTAGCTCCTCTGGGGACCTCAGTTTCCCGCTCTGGACAATGTCGAGGTTGGAATATTTCAGTGGGTTCTCAACCACTTTAGATAACCTAAGTGCTTAAATAAGGATTCAAGGTTTTCCAAACACTGAAGTTTAAACTGTCTGAAGAACGATTTAATTTGATCTGTTTGATCTTTCTATAATTTCGCTTTTAAAGGGTTTTGTTTTGTTTGTTTTTATTTAAAAATGTAGCAAACTGCTGCACTGGAACATCTCCAGTGCATTTCTAGATGTTAGAAATACTCCGGGAATAGGAAGCTTCGGGTCCAAGGTGTTTACAGAGACCAACCGACCAGAGGTTTAGTCCTCTTCCTTCTTCTCTTTCTTGTTTTCTCTATCATATCTCTTCTCAATTTGAGCTAAACATGCTTTAAGGGTGTAGGTGAGAATACTGCGTGTCACAGCTGGTAGTACCAGTTTGAGCAAAGGCACAGAGACCTATGAAATCTTGGGAGTCTTCCCTGGAGGAGAGAAGTAATGTTCATTAACACTTCAAGTCAGCCCGTGACAGTGAGTCTCGCCCTTAACGAGAGGGACTAAAATAAATTGTGAGGTGAGTCCAGTATAATCTTCACACTTCTAGATGACTCTGTCTCAGTTTCACAGGGAACTTCTGTGAGAATCCACATTGGCTCGTAAGCTCTGCTTGGCCAGAGGCCTAGCTTTAGGTCTCAACACCAGTCTTAGAAGGGCAATTGGTACTGACACTGATAAACACAGATGGAACTTGTGAAGATTTTTAGAACTTGCTAAAAAAGAAAAGAAAGGGAAGAAAAAACTTGTTCCAATATTCTGCATTGGATCTTGAGTTGAATACATTGCTCCAAATACTATGTGAGAGAAACTTGTGGAGAGCATCTCGATTTATCAAATGCACTTTAGATAAGTGTGTGCTGGGCTTATTATAAAATCCAGAGCTGCAGGTCTTGCTATCAGATCGCCTCCATAAGCCAAGGGGTACCTGACTCACCTGGTAATACCTGGGGAAAACACAGAGTGCTCCATGCTCTGAGTTCCTCCAATTTCCCAGTTATTTCAGAGCAGACTGATTTGCCTGATATGCCATTTTTCAGTAGGGATTTTTGAATCCTCAAGGGGCTAATGATAGTGAAACTTAATTTTTTTTCTCCTCCACAAAATGCTTAGGTAAAAATTCTGAAGCTGTATCTGTTTCCAGCTTGATGAAAATAACCCGGGACCACTGGTTGCCTGGGAGATTCCTTTCAAGCCAAAGTTGTAGAGGAGGTGTCCAGGGGTCCATCTGGGATGCATGAGCCTTGCCCAGCAAAACTAACAGCTCTGCCCGTCCGTCATCACCAAATAAATATTAAATCATCAGACTTTAAGACATGATTCTGCCATTCCACATGCCACTGACATATGATCAACGTTTTTCTAGTGAAGAGTTTGTGTCGACTAGCGGTTGGCACTTAGGAATGCCCTTGATTTTTAAAAGTTCAAATGTTTGTATTCCCTGGATCTTACCATAAAAACGCCATTGTACAGTCGAGTACTATTTGGAGCACAGAAATGCTGTTGAAATAGTTTGACTTCTTTTTGAAGGTAACATATGAACCTAGTCAAACGTAAATTTTGTTGATGTAATCATTGAACTTTTTCACACTTGTATTCTCCCTTTCTCTTGAAATGAATTGCTTACCACAAAGAGAAATTGCTAGAAAGTCATTTTTGTCAAGAGAATCCCATTTCTTTGTTTTCCTGTAGGATTCCCTGCTGCTGCTGCTGAAGTCTGGGCAACTGTAGCATCTACCCTGTCATTCACGGATTTATTTTAGGTTATCAGCATTTAAATTAGAATCATTCTAATTCTGTCCTTGGGGAAATCTCTTTGGGGTGGTGAGTGACATAGAATTCTCACTCCGTATGAGCCTGAGAGGGATAGAAGTCTTGTTCTCCAACACCTCTTCTGATAATTAAGAATCAGCCTGACAACTCCAGAAATGTTCCCAAAACACAATGAAAATGCATTGATGATCTTGCACCAGGATAGCTGGTGGGGCTGGCCATGAGGGCTGTGTGTCATCACCAGCCTCACTTGGGATGTGATTTTAGGTTTCAATGAATGTATTTGCTGCTCATATTAGCACACTGGTTTCTGTACTTACCATGAAGAATTCTGACTAGGCTTTGTCTAATTAAATTAGTGAATTTAATTATACAGCTGTTCTCTTTTTCCTCTGCACACTTCTCGTATAGTCTATGAATTGAAATTGCTGCTTCTTTGCAAACTAGGGTCATAATTTTTTTCCTTTATTGGTGTATTAATCTTCTACATGCAATCAAACACTACCAGAAATTGTTCATGTTTTGGGATAAACTACTATAGCCTATAGGGCTCAACTTTGTGTCCTGCAGGGTACTGGAGGTACTCTGTTCTCCCTTCATGTTCTTCATACAGCCAAGGCCTTCTCATCTGAAAAGGGAATGTCACTCAGACTTAGCAGTAGCAGATTTTCATCTTGCCTTTTCTTTGCAGAGCCATCAGACTGTGCGAACAGGCAGGTGATCAGTTTACCAATTCTTGTGACGTAGCATCAGGCAACCACATATTATAGATTCAAATTTGGCCACTAATTTTTTGTTACCTCGAGTTAACAAAGAGATTGCATTGAGAATTTTGAAGTAATTTAAAACAGATTAGAATTTATTCTATGTACTTTTAGTGATTTTACCGAGCTTACCAAGAAGACAAAAAAGGACAAAAAATATGGAGTTTATCTAATGAAAAGTGAAATAACTTTCTCAGCCTCTAGGGTTTGAGTTTACCTTTAGTGAGTTTACCTACTATAGCCAGGACAGAAATTTGAACAGGTGAACCAGGCACTATGGACAGACCGAGAATGCAGCCTGAAAAGTTTGCTTGCACTGAAGAGAAGAACGTGGGCCCCTGGAAATCAGCCTCCACAAGACTTGAAAGCAAAGCTGAGTTCTCACATTGCCTTTATGTTTTATAAGCCTTAGGAAAATGTTGGTTGTTTACTAATTATCAAAGCTGTTTTTATGACTTCCCCAAAGGAAAACAAGACAGGAAAGGATCCAAGTGCATATTCCTTTAGGCCTGGGATGAAAGCTTGACCTTTAGCGCTCTTGGGAAACTGCGTGGTTTCAAGCACTGCAAAATAAGACTTGGAATGCATGTTCAGGAAAGCGAGAAACTTTGAAGTTGGAGGCCAAACAGAAACAGCTGTCGTGATGGTGGTCTGACATGACAGACCCGTCCACGCACTGTCCCTGTTGCAGAGTGGATGCCCTTTCCTTTCCACCAGGGCTTCTGCTGGTGTCCCATGGACACTCGACTTCGATTAACAAAGGAGACAATAAAGAAACCCAAAGACCCCAGGGCCTGTTAGTGTCTACCCAGGAGAAATATCATGGCCATGTTCTCCACAAAACCAGTCTTGCATGGAAGCCTCAGACACAAAGAAAAGAAGCAAAGAACATATTTTTACCACTGAAAATGTAATTATAATGATTTAAGACTATCAGCCAGGTTTGACTGGAACAAAAACACTTCTGCCTTTTTAGGCTTCTAAGGCCTTGCAACTGGCACCAAGCAGAAAAATATTTTCTTTGTGGAAATCTTTATTTTCTCATTGTGATCTACATATTAGGTTAAATGCCATCAATCACAATTAAAAATTAGCATAAAATATTTTTTTCCCCAGAGAGGATGTGCAAAATCTCTGAACTTGTCAGTTACCATAACCACTGGGTTCCAGTATTTATTTGCATTCTTACTTTGGTCTCTTTTCAATGGACAGGCTCTTTACGGCTTCCTTCCTGTTTCTATCAGCGGAAATTGAACAGTAAAATGGTAAATAACTTAGCTCTATCAGTTCTCAAGATATAAATTCTTTCTTTTATATTCTCTTAAAAATCAATTCCGCTATAGCACTTTCTAAAAATAAAATTTAGGGTTGCATTTATTGTTCTTCCAGCTTTGTGTTAACCTGTTTGAAGAATTTATAACAATGTGCCATTTCCATGAATATCATTGGTTTCACATTCTCAAACGCTTGTGAAGTTAGGTTTGCAGCAGAAATCATTTCTAATTTGAAATTACAGTTCACTATAAATGCTCTTCAGATGTAAATTCATTAATAACATCCCCCAAATGTACATTTTGCACTGGGATGATTTTAACACGGGCACTGTGTTTCTCTTTACTACATAGACACCGTATTGAGTGCTGCAGCTGTTACCCAGACGGCAGAAAGGGGGACATGGCAGCAGGGATTGGAAACTGAAAACTTGGAAGCCGTTGTTAGATGATTCGACAACGACCATGACCACAGAAACAAAAACTGCAACAACTAAGCTTTTAGCAGTAGGGCTCCATGGCTTGAGTTATGAGAATAAGAGTTGCCTGGTTCAATGCAGGCTGTGAGGAGACACCCGAACTACACAGCTTCTGATCTTAAAGGGCTCAGAGCTGTTGGAGCCCTAAGGCCCCTTGGGCTCCCCGCATCTATCACTGCGGTGACTTTACCAGGGCAGCCAAAGAGCCCACATGACAGATGGGGCAATACCCGTTCAGAGGGCCAAGAGAAAATTATTTGTTTAAAAAGCGTATCAGTAACATTTGTGGGCCCTTTGTTTTTTATGAAGTGCTTTCACCTATGGTATCTTATTTACTCTTCACAAAGTCTGAAGAGGCAGGAATGATTAATTGTGTTTTACAGAGAAGGAAGGAGTTTGAGACTCAGAGCATTGAAGTGACTTCGCAAAGGTCCCAGCTGGCTGGTGGCAGTGTTATTTATTTTTTATTTTTATTTTTTTTTACTATTTAAATAAATACTTTGGAAAAGGGGTGGTGGTGGAACTCTATTCAGTGCTTCTCAAACTTCAAAATACATGTGCACCGAGCACCTGAAGATCTTGTAAAAATGCAGAATCTCACTCAGTAGGTCTTGAATGGAGGCTGAGATGCTTCGTTTCCTAGGAGCTTCTGTGGGTGAGAAGATGATGTGGCATCCATTCTCAGCTTTATCACTGAGGTCTTGCCCTGAATTGATAGAGTAAGGTCCTTTCCTATAGCAAACTATGCATCTCCACCAACACTCTACTGGATGTTCCCATGCGAAAGTTAACTCCAAACAATTTTTTTTTTCTAAGCCTTTACTATGGGCTTCAGTTTCAAATTCTAGAACCTACTGTCTTGGGATTTCTATAGCTGGTAAGTATCCATGTGGTCTTGTTATCTGAGTGAAGACCCAATTCTCACTCAAACTGGACTGAGAAAGGCTGTCCCAGAGTTTCTCATGTGACATCATAGTGAGGATTAGAGGCTCTGACTGGCTGGTATGTTTGTCAGCAGAACCTGCTTTGTCAGGGAGAAGCCACAGAAAAGTCTCCCTCTGATTTGGGTCTAGGAGTCACTAATCTTAATGTGAGTGAAAGCTGTGAGACCTTACTTGTCAGCGTTGACAAGCTCCAGGAACTGTGATAGAAATCCTCTTGCAACAATATATTCCCACCAAACCGTGTCTCTTCCAATAGTACAACATCCTGGTTCTTTTTTAAAAAAATCAAAGGTTCGCATATGCAGACCATAAGAAGCCAATAACACGATGAGGCTTTTAATGGAAAAACAACAGTTTACCATTCCGCCCCTTCCCACTCCTGACTTCTGCTCTCCTGTGGCAGCTTCTGTCAACTGCTTTGCCTGTTTCTTTAGACATTTAATTCTAAGTGTCCAAATGTCTACAGGCCTCTGTGGCCACTTCTTGTTTTCCATTTTAGATGAAATCATTGATGAAGAGTTTACTTTTTTATGACACCCCCACCCTCTTCTTCTTCATCTGTATGCTTTGTCTCATATTCTCTCAACATTATGCTGCCACATTTCTTATTATGCTATTTGAACTGTCCTACTTTTATTCCTAGTAGAGTCATATAGTACGATATGATCACTTTTCCTTTTGTACAGTTTTCCCTCTTTGAGTTAATAATTATCATTTTCTTTTTGTTTGCTTAGCTTTCTTAATACTTAGCATGCATGCATTCCAACAATCTTCAACAGAAGTTAAAGTTCCTTTGAATATTTACAAAGCTGTTGTGTGTTTTTATCAGTTTTGTATAATGTATTATTATTGTCATTATTACTATTCTGGTGATATTTCTGCTAGTGCCTTCTGCCACCCTACTCCAGTCTGGGCTGGGCTATTTTGACGCCTGCTACTCAGCATTCATCCCAGGCTTCCCTCCATGATTGTCCTGTGAGCTTCCTTCATCTTTCTCTTGTTCTGATGCTGTGCCCTCCAATCTTATGTCTTCTCCTTTTTGGTTAATGGCTACAGTGTACTGCACGTCTTCTGCAAACTTCCTGAAGAAGAATACCTAGGGAGAAAAATTTCTAAGACCTTTCCTGCCTTAAGGCACATGTCCTCTGCTGACACTTTTCATTGAGAGGTTAGCTTGGTATAGAATTCTAAGGCAGAGGTCATTTTGTTTTATTGTTCAAGGTATTGCTTCATGGGGTAGCAATTGAGAAGCTGGATGACATTTGGTGTTCTCCAAACTTTTATAGGAAGCATGTTTTGTTTTTCCCTCTGGAATATTTCAAGATGTTTTCTGGAATTTCATATGGATGTGCCAGTTGCCACATTAGGGTAATGTGATTGGTGGAAAGATGCTAATAGCTTCAGTTAAAAAATGCAAGTGGACGTAGCCTTAGACTTCTTGGAATTTCATATGTCCCAGTGTGGGATGGGATGGTAGAAGCCCAGTGACACCAAGTGTCCAGGTGAGACAGAGAAAGAATGAAGTGATCCACCAACTTGGAAAGGACTTTGTGAGGCACTAGGGACACGTAGTGGCGACTCAACCTGGGTCAGTGCTAAAGACCAAGGAGAGTGATGGGAGTCTCTGAAGATTTCTGCAAAGACAGATGGGGCATGGACGGCTCTATGCCCAACTTCTTGGCACTGTCTATAGCCCCCTGTTATTATCCCAAACCTCAGGAGAAAAAGGGAGAACAAATTTACTGTGATTGATTTTTTGCCACCACTCTAGAGAATAGGAACTTAAAATACAAATTAAATCGAGTTATACAAAAAAAGTAAGAAATAATGTTACTTGCACATCTGAAAATACGCAGTTGTTGTTGTTGTTGTTGTTGTTTGCTTGGTATGAAGTTAAATATACTTTATGTCTGTTGCCTCTGTAAACTCCCTGAGGGCAAGAAAGTTGTGTCAAGAGCCTAGTTCAGAGCCTGACACATTGTAGGAACCAAGTCAATGTTTATTGAATTGAACTAACAAAGGAAGAGACATACATTGACCTTTCACAGAGGATACAAAGTCTTTTGACTTCTGGAATTACACTTGCTCAGTATATTTGACTTATGAGTTCATGGGGGTCATCTTTTTGCCCAGCCTGCCCTGCCATGGTGGCAGGCTGGAGTTGGGTCCTCTGTTCTCACCAGGCTCCCTACAGGGGTAGGATCTCATGTCACTAGCCCAGGTTAGATGTGAAGGTGGACCATTGGAACCAGGAACACAGAGACCAGGGACAGTGATGCTCTATTCCTCAGCCATGTCTCTCACATGACCCAGAGGTGTTTCAGAATGTTTTCTCTTTTTACTGGAGCCTCCCTAACTGGGAGGCAGAGGGCTCAGCAGCCCCGCCAGCTGGCATGATACCAGCTCAGAGCCATTTACAAATAATTGTTGGATTAACTAATCATTTAATCATTAATCATTAATCCAAATTATTCCAAGGACACTGATACTGGTCAGTTTGTCTGAGCTCTTTAACATTTCTATAAGGCAAATTCTGCTGAGCATGAGAGGATAAAGAATGAGAAGGGTACCTGGGAGGCTGGTGGAAGGAGAAGAGCACTATCTATGTGACAGTGAGCCCCTGTCTCCCCCCACTCTCTATCCAGCAGATTTGGTGAATTGGAGCATGAGCATGTCCTCTGACATCAGCAGGCGGCACCACATTCTTGCCCTCGCCTGCTAGCTCTTGGCAGTGTAGGCCCCCTGACTGGAATGGAGCAACCTGTGGCCAGGGTGCAAGACTTCCCAGGGGACAGCTCTGGGCCAGGCCTCTTAGCCACAGGGACATCTTAGTTTGTGGGTGTGATGCAATGGGTAAATCTGTTTCTCAAACATTAACTTCACCAGCTAATGACTTTACATTTCCAAGAACATGTCACTGACCTCCTTTAGAGCAGGACTTAAAAGGAAATAATTGGTCATTCCTGAAACAAAGTGTTAAATTGCATTTTGTCATCCTGTGGAGTTCCCAGAACTGCCCAAGGGGATAGCCGCAGCAAGCAGAAGAGAGAAGTCCAACTAAGCTACTCCCCAGTTGGGAGTGTAGCCTGGCTTTTATGTGGAAGCCATGAGCCTTGGGGGACAGGTGGTCAGCTGACTGACACACCATCCGCTAACCAGACTCCTCTGGGCAGAACAACACCCCAAACTCGCTTCTCTGAGCCAGCAAGCCACACACTCCACTCCAGTGGGAGATTGGAAAATTGGGACCTGAATGAATAGTCCCCTTAATCTTTTGTCAGTCTGAAGAGTTCTGGGGAAAGCACAACTGGTGTGGCAAGAATCTGTCTGAAGGAAGGACTTTCATCCTCCTGTGGTCAGTCATCTTATACATGCCATGGTCCCAGATGAGAAACATCTTTGGACCATATTTAGCATTGATGAAAAAAATTTATATATATTTTTTATAAATTCCTAGTTTCCTGTGTAATCTCAGAATTTTAAAAATCTTGTTTGCCTTAAGTCTCTGGAGAAGTTGGGAATTATGCCATTAGTAATGCTGTAGGGATTCCTACATCTTTTGGTGGCATTTGGCTTGGCTCCCCCAAGAGGTGCTCATGAGCAGACTCTAATGGGACCAGGCATGGTCCAAGTGTGGGCACAACCACTGGCCTCATTCTGGTGGCTCACCTGCTATGAGGAAAATACTGCTTCGTGACTCATGGGAGAGGGCTGGATTTTAAAGATACAGAGAGGCCCATGGTGGCTTTGCAGAACAGTGCCCTACTGACTTCATGCACAAGTGAATCAGCATAGACCCAGCTGAAATTTTCCTGGAAATAAAACTGGATGTTGAAATTGGGTGTCGAAATAAAATTGTTCAGCTAAGGAGACGCTGGCTAATATGTACCGTGCCCTCATCCTCAAAGAACAGTGTTCAGGGGACCTAAGGTCTATTCTTGCCATCTACCCTTGCCAAGGAGACAGACAAGCCAGCACGACCTGGGCATTGGCCATTGTGATATAGGGAAGAAAGAACTATATCAAATAACAAGTAGTATTCAGAATCTACAATGTACTGCTGCCAGACCACGGGAAACCCACAGAACAAAAGAAGATTCCTACTGGGATTACTAACAAACCATTTACCTGTACCTTTCATGCTGCATACCCATACCATCAAAGGAAAATTGAGAAACAAAGTCTTTAAACTGTAATTCATGGAAACTAAGAATTACATATGAACTGAATTTCTTGAATACTCAGGATCCATCTCTCTCATTCTCTGAGGGAAGATGATGCTCTGTCTATGGAGCATTATTTCTTCTCTAACTTTCTGGGCGTGTGCTTGACTTCTTTCCTGAGTGCAGTCAAGGACTCTCTCTCTCTCTCTCTCTCTCTCTCTCTCTCTCCTCCCTCTCTCTCTCTCTCGGTGCAGGACTTGAGTCCCTACTAGGGGGATTTGCCCCATCCTGCATCAGGTGGTCATTGGAACTGCATGGCTCGCTTCATGTAGTCATTGCTTGTGCAGGACACCAGGCCAGGTTCTTCTCTTGTGCGACTGCTGTAGGAATTCTGCCATGGAGTGAGAGACTGAATCCAAATTCACCCTGTAACCCTCAAACCGTTACCTTAGTGTATTTGTCATTGGGTAGTTTCCCACTGTCTCCATGTTGTGGTCAGGTGAGGGCTCTCTAAGAGCTTCTCTGATGCTCCCCTCACCTCTGCCCCTCTACCTCCTGACTGCACCTCTGCTGTGGGGATTGTATGGGGAAGTCCCAGTCCGTTGCCACCACCTGTGAGCTTGGTGACTTTGGAAAAGATATTTCATTTTTTCAAGCTTCAATTTCCTTATTTGTAAAATAGAGATTATAAAATACTCACTCAATTGACCTAACATAAATCAGCTCCTTAGTATAGTGCTTGCATGTGTTATGGAAGTCCTCAATTTTAACATTATAATTTTATTTTAAAGGAACGGGCCTATGGGAACATCTGAGTAGAAGCAACCAGCCCATAGAGTTAATACTCTTCAGATGTTTTGGGAACTCTCTAGGGTGAAGGTCTTGCTGCATGTTGTGCAAGGACCCCATTACCATCAAATGAGCAACAGCCATTTGATGATGAGGCTCTAGATAGAATGGGCTGTGAGTGCACAAGCAGGAGAGTCCTTCCTCTGATTCTCCTACCTCTCAGTCATCTCCAGACTTATTTCCAATTCCACGAAGAAGACAAACAATGTAACTGCAGATTTTCATATTAGAAAAGGCTTTATTCATAGGGAAGACCCTGAAAAGCCAAGAAAACTATGCTTTCTTGAGATCATCTACATGCCAGGCTTTTTGGTTAGTGCTTTCATGTGTTACCTCAGTTTCTATGATTTAAGATATACCTCCCTCCTCTCCAGTGGTCCTGCTATAATTCCAGAAATGTTTATATAAGTAATTTCTTTGAGCCAAGTCATTGAAGACCTTTAATAAAATGCAAAGTTGATCTGGAAGGAGACGATTAAAGTGTAATCATCATCCACTGAGACTAACATGAGATTCCAAACTATCAGTTCACCCACAGAATTGAGAAGGAATGGGCATGGTAGTTTTATATGAATAAGAACATCAGAAAATGCAGGCCTGAGGAGCAGGTGTGGACACAAGAGTGATGGAATTTTCCTCCCTTCTTTTTTCTTCTCTTTCCCTTCCCCCTTCTCCCTCCCTCCCTCCTTCCTTCTCTCCTTCGCCACTTTTTTCCTTTCTTTCTTCCTCCTGTGATGGAGGAAATCGATAGTGCCACCATCTCTTCCTATAGCCAGGGAAAAATCCTAGAGATTAAGGAGAAACAACGAGGAAAAATGTCCTTGTTAGTTGATATAAAAGAGATTTGTAATAAAATCCAGGCAGGGAGCAGGACAAGGCTAGGATTCTTAGTTCAAAAGTCAAAGCTAGTTTTATAGGAAGAATGGGGATACCTTGTTTAGACTACAAGTGGGAGTGGTTAGCAGAAAATTAATTTTGAGGCAAATGATGTCTTCGATTCCAGATACGTTGGGAAGAAAGAAACCACAATCTGGATTGGAAGACCCCAGACTTTCCTCCTCCCACTAGAGGACAGAACCCACCTCACCCTTCTCTTGGAGTCTGTCCCATAGAATCCAGTACTCAGGCCAGCAGAAGAGGAGTCACCTTGGGGGTTGCTGGAGGCTGTGAATTGCCCAGAGGCTCTAGGGCTCATCATTGCTGTCAGGAGTGGTAGCGGTTCCGAGAAAATAGGAAGTCTTTAGAGAGGCATTGGAACTTGAACAAACTTAATTTAGACCAGGTGATGTGGGAGAAAGTCATCCTGGGAGAAGGACCTAGTGAATAAAGTCACAGGGACAAGAACCAGTGTGGCACTTTCCAGAAATTGCAGGAGATCAGTATAATGCAAAAAGGGAAATCTAAAAGGGAAGTGGGAGGGGAGGCAGGGCAGAGGGGCTAGGGTCTACTCGCTGCAGTCCAAGCGCATTATACTGTAAAGTCACATAGAATTATTGAAGAATGAGATTGAGAGAGAAAGAGAGAAGAAGAGAGATTTCAGATCTGTTCTGCTCTTTTGGGAGATTGCCTTGATCATAGCATGCAGACAGATCAAAAGGGAGGATGGCAAGATGTTGGAGGCAGGGAGGCCAGGTGAGAGATAATGAGGTTTAATTTTAGGCACCGATTTCAGGCATGGAAAGGAAGAGAAAGATATGGAAGGAATCAAGAAGGAATACTTGTTGGGATCTACACTTAAATATGTCAGAGGTGGGAGAAGGGGAGGTATCTGAGGTGAATCCAACATTGCTGGTCAGGATGACCCTATGAACGATTGCTGCCTCTGACAGTGATGGAGATCCTAGAAGAACATGATTAGAAAGTGGGGAGAAAGGAATATAAGCTCCACTTGGGGTTAGTTAATTTTTAGGTGACTGCTGAATTTCTGGGCAGAACTATTCAGGATGTAGTTGCATAAATGAGTGTGGAGCTGAAGAAAGCAGTCTTGACTGGTATTACTTTTGGGTATTAAAAGCACATGAATGGCTGGGATTTCACAAGGGAGTCACCCAAAGTGAGAAAAGTTGCCAGGCACAAGCCAACAGAAACCTAAGTCTTGGGAGAAGGGTGAGAATATCAAGGGGCACACAAGGCAGACTGAGGAGGAACTAGCAGAGGGCTAGGAGAGAAGGTGTCACAGAGGCCAAGGGATAAAAGAGTTTATGGAATCAAGGGGTTGTCCCCAGAGCCAGCCACAGCATGCCATAGAAGGAAATGACGGAAGAGAGTAGGGTGAGGAAAAGCTAGGTTGCTATGAGTTAATGGGAGATATCATGAAATTAATAAGCAAAGAATCTTTCAAGGAACTTGGCTATGAAGAGAAGGAGAAAGTGGAGACAGAGAGCTTTGGGGAGAGGATGAGGGTGTCAAGATGCTTAGAAACTGAGAGAGATGTGATTTTGTTCGTGGATGGTGAGAAAGGAACCTATGTGGATGAATGGTTGAAACTTCACAAAAGAATGAAAAATGCAGGGAGAGAGGGGTCAACACATAAAGAAAATTTCTGAGGAAGCTTGAAGGGAGTGTTGTCAGAGACATAGGAGGAAGAATTGTCTTGACCTTGAGAAAGGAGAAGACTTCCTTAGGGACTTTGGGAAAGATGGTGGGGTGGATTCAGATACAGACAACCTTACATTTGTGGGGCAGGGACTTCATACCTGAGTGCTCCAGTGTTCTCTCAGTATTCGGAGGCAAGCTACTGAGAGGAAAAAAAACTGTGACCTGGGGAATTAAAAAGTTTGCATGGAATTTGAAAAGGGATTCATGGGAACTCCAAGCAGGATTGTTGGTAATCTTGGGGCTCAGCTTGAGAGTCAATTTGTATAATCTGTGGTCTGTGTGATTTTTCTTTAGAAGTATAGAAGGAGAAGAACTTTACGGGGTCAGAAGTGTGTTTGCAGGGCAGTTAGATAAAACACGGGCAGAAGAATGTTGAGACTATTTGCAAGAAAGGGCTGAAAAGCTACACTCTGGATAAGGAGATGAATCTAGAAGGACTGAATCAGGGGTCCAAACCTGGAGAGCTTGATGAGCTGCTTTTTTGTTAAACACATTTAAGATGTAATTCACATACTGTACAATTTACACATTTAAAGTGTACAATGCTTTTTAGTAAATGCATAGAGTTGTACAACTATCACTGCAATCTAATTCTAGAGTATTTTAATTACTTCCAAGAAAACCTTATTATCAGTCAGTTCTCTTCCCCCTGCCTCCCCCCACCCACCCCAGCTCCAGGCAACTACTAATCTATTTTCTGTCTCTAGAATTTCCCACAGGCTACCCTTTGGGACCATCATCTGCATGGACATTGAACTTGCTCTGATGATGGGCTTGTAGATGTTGATCCCCATGAGAAAAGCTCTGATATTCTGTTCCCAACTTTATCCTCAGTGCCTAGGAGAGTTCCTAACATAAATAAGCTTGTAAATGGACACGTGCTGAATGGTGACCAGAACTGGACTGTTATTTGAGTAATAAAGGCTCAGTAGATGAGGGGAAATGGCTATGAGCTGCGAGAAGATTTAGCATTTTCACTATTTGTCTACATACGATTTTGCTTTTTGCTCAGAGTTGTGCCTTCATGCTCCCAAGCTAGACTAGATAAGTCCATTTCCACTTGCTTTAAAGTAAGTGTCCTGCAACAGCCAAGTGGACATGTCCTGAAAAATCTGTGGCTACACAGGTCAGGTGCCAGTGAGTTCAACTTCATGGAAGGGGGTAATTCTCAACATATTCTGAGGATAATTATGGGGCACTAAGTGACACATTTTCCTTGATAGTCAGAAGAGAAAGAAAGGTCTTTTGTAGATCAACAGTTGTTGGTAGGGGAAACACTCTCTCTCAGCTCTTTGGTGTGCCCTATGTGGTCCTTTGTCCTGTATTCTTTTACACATCAAGGGCAAGATCTGATTTTAGAACAATTATTTGTGCAGAAGCAAAGCTATCCAAGTGCCAGAATGTGCTCCTTTCATAACCGCATGGGCCATTCTCTCTTGTCTCATCGACATGACTGTAATTTCCTACACCGTCAGTGTGCAGACTCTTTTTTCTTGGAGTCTCTGTGCTGTGATGGCACACTGTGTAACATGCCAGATCCATTAACCACTGTGCAAATGTGACTTACCTACCTGTGTAATTTAATCACCTCACCTTCAAGAAAGCAAGGCAATTTGAGGGAGCGGGATGCTCAGTAAAGGGCAGAAGGACATCATCAGCCCTGTTTCTTCTCCAAGGTCTGCTGTGACCATCTCACTCCTGATTGAGTAATCTTCTAACCAAGATATGCAGTTGTCTTTCTCATTTGTGAGTCTGTATGTCTGGTCACTTTTTCATGAAGTTTAACAATTGGGTATAATCTCATCAAAGCCACAGTGACGGGTGCAAAATGCTAGAGCCATGCTAGGAAGGAAATGAGTAGCTGTCATTTTGGGTGGGGGTGGCAGCTTCAGCATGAAGCAAAAAATGATCTGAATCTTGTGTGCCATTGTAAGGCCAGAAAAGAATGTGCAAGTCTTTCTATTCAAAGTGGAGAGTCATAGAAGATTTCAAAGCAGCAGAGGAACATGAGTCAGTCTGCTTTAGGAAGAAAATTCTGGCAGAGATAAGAAGCTCAGAGGCTGTGCAGGATGCTTGCGTTTGTGGAAAGAATGAACCTCATATGAAAGAGACTGTGTTAGAGCGTGCTGGCGATTTTCCCGTAGCTGCTCTTCACTTCTTCCTGGGTTCTAGGCATTTTAGCCAGGACCAAGAGTTCTTAAAATAAAGACAGCATTTTGCAATCTCTCTTCGAGGTAGGTGAAACCATCAGACTAATCTCTAGCCAATAGAATTTAAGCACTGTTTTTTTTTGTTTTGTTTTTGTTTTTTTTTAGATGACTGATATGTGCCTTTTGCCACATTTTCCATGCCCTTGTCAGGGAGGAAGAACAATGTTTTTTTCTAAGTTTTTCTGGTTGATCTATTCATCAAATTGACATGTGAAAGATTAACAGAAAAAATATGGTATGTAAAAATGGGGGTCCCAAGAATATGGGACTCAAGGACAATTTGGTCAGTTGAGCCTTATAAGCCCTTCTAGACTAAGGAGAGGCAGGTGTCTTGGACTTTAACAGAAAGCAAGCAATTCACAGGTAGATGAGAAAGAGAATACATTGGGTAAACAAGTTCTTGCTGGGCTGCCTGAAACAATAGGACACAGAGGGGAGTCCAGTAAATAAACTTTGTAGGTTCCTCCCTGACTGCCACATTTAGTTCATGTTATAATGCTAAGGTGATATAGCTCCTTTTCCTTTAAGCAGATTTTTCTATCTGAATTCCTTTAGGCAGGTAACAGGAAAGGCCAAAGATTCTCTGAGTCTTGTTTCTAAAAAATAATCAACTTAAAATAATAATATCCTCAAAAGGCTTATTTTCTGGTAGCAAACTGTGCTCTCTCTTACCCTCCTTCCCCCTGTGAGGATTTCCAAGGACTTGCAGAGCCCTGGAATTCTCACTGCAATTTGGGGGTTTTCTGTTATTTGCTCCAGACCTAATTCTAACTAATAAACAGACCAAAATGGTCTCATCCTCCCTTCTGAAGCAGTTTCAGACATCATAATGCCTCCAGCTGAAGGGCATCAAAATGCTCCAGCGTTCACCCTGTCATAGCACCAGCCAGGCTCACAGCTGCCATTTGCTTCTACCTCCTGCCCTAGTCTTGAGCCCATCTCAAAACTACACACATCCTTTCAAACACTGATATTTTTATCATCTATTTGAATGGCAAAGGAAAATATTCTTCTTAATGAGACAAAGGGTCCCTTCAGTGTCATGCCAAAAAGCTGGCTTTGTGCTTTGTCCATTGTCACAGCTCCTGAGTCACATCCCATTACTGGAGGTGATCTGTGCAGTGGCATGGCAGTCAGAGCACGAACCTGTAATCAAAGGAGGGTGTCACCATGTGCAACATACATATGACATATTATTGAATTGTACACTTGAAATCTATATAATTTTATTAACCAATGTTAACAAATTTAATAAATTTAATAGAAAACAAAACAAACAAAGGAGGGAGGCTGTGGAAAACCATGTCCACGATGTATGTGGGTATCTGCTGCCCCACTCAGCCCAGGGCTTCAGGGATGTGTGGTTATTGTGACCACTGGGCAGCTCCTTCCAGGACAAAGAAGTTAATGAGATCAACTGGCAGGTGACTGGTGCTTCACCACCCCCGCCCTACTTCCCCTTGTCATTTTTCTTTTTTAGTTTAAAAGGCTTCAGGTGGTCATTCCATGTTTGTTGGGGTGAGGCTGGAAAAATGAAAAACCTCTTTCAAGAGGATAGGAAGGTAAGGAAGGGGAAAGGCCTGACTGAAATGCCTATCCTCCTGTCCCCTTGACCCTCTGCAGGAGGCCCTAGGACACCTGCTCCCACTTAATTACTTCAAGCAGTGGCTAAGCTCCCTTGAAGGGAAAGCTGCCCCTTCTGCCCCTTATTTAACTTTTCACCATCATTTCTAATAAATGTTCCTTTACAGTAATACACTAGTCAGAGAGCAAAGCCCTGCAAGCAGCGAATGGCTGTCCATTCTGAGGCCAGCTCCTATGAGACACCTTATGGCACTGAGCTCTGCTCTTGCACAAGATGCCTGGGCCTCCCCCTACCTTACTCATTGAGCTGTCTGCTTCTGCAGCAACCATTCTCTTGAGCTCTATAATTACACTGTGAAGAAATGTCCAGAGTTCCAAAGAATGCTAAAATTAAGAGTTTCAAACACATCTACATATGGAATCTATTGAGAAGATATTTATAACACTGATGAAAATGATCCATTTACAGTGCATCACTCATTCACTTTGACCACGAGACAATGACGACAGAGATACCTGTGTGCCAAGTGCCCTGAGTAGGCGTTGACTCACTCACCCCAGGTAGGGTGAGGATACAGAAAGTGTGCCACAAGCATGGACAGGGCTATTGTGGGAATGGGCAGTGTAGGCTTTGGAGGTAGATGCTGGCATTTGATATTGGACTCTACCTTTTAGGGCTGTCTGACCTCAGGTCCAGGTTATTTCACCTCTCTGTGCCTCCCTTTCATCAACCACAGAATGGGATAATAATTGCGTCGACCTCCTGGGTTTCTTTTACTGAAGATGAAATGAGTTATCTCTATTTGTGCCTGTGTAGCTGGTGAAGCCCCAGGTGCAGGCATGTCCACTTTTACATAGTCAGATGAGGTTCTTTCACTGTGACTTTGGAGGTTGTGATTTGGGCCCTGTGTCTCTAACCCTGGGGGTAAATCCTATGCACTTTGCTAGGCAGTGAACTAAGGCACTCCCATAACACCAGTACTCAAGCCTGCTGGCTTGAGTCTCAGTTTCTGATTTTCTGTTTATGATGACATTAGCTAAGGCTCCAGGTCTTGTTCTGATCCTGGAATCTGGAAGATTAATTTACATATAACGTTTTGCCTGGACTCTAACGTCTTGCAAGGCCCCTGGCCTTGTCTTTGCAACTTGGTTCTCTTATTTCCTTGGCTCAGACACCCTTGTCAGTCCTTCCTAGCCTACTCCCAGTCCCTGGGCAAGCACCGATGTCTCTCGGAGCCATGCTGCTCTTTCTTTTCCAGCCAGTAATGGCCTCAGACCTGCTACAGCAGTCAAAAGCAATGATACACACACATGTACACATACACTCACACACTCACTCACATGCAGGCACACATATACACACATGCAAGATACACATATGCACAGCCACACACATGTACATACACATGTGCATACACACATATAATGTATATGCTTGAAAGACTTACAGAAATGTACGACTTCATATCACACCTTTCCAATAAACTTGGAAGCAACTTAAGCTCAAAGACCATTTCTCTGACATTGGTAGACATTCATTCCATGACTTGCCATATTTCTTATGCATATTTCCTCTTATATATTCCAAGGAGAAGTACTTTACTCCTGTAGAAAACAATAAATATTAGGTAAGAATGAGGAAAAAATAGAATTTTAAAAATTGCCTGCTTAAAAGTACAAGGATATTTTCAGCAACACACTGTCTCATAAAGCCTTAATGGTTTCCAAATGAGCTGATTTCCCAAATGTTCTACCAAATGATAATCTGGATCTTGAATTTTGGTATAGAACCCAATGGAGCTGAGCTTTCAGTAAGAGGAATTTGAGTCCTTTGGGGATGGATTTGAGAAGGGTAAATACTGGTGAAAATAAATGCCACTTTTACTTTTAAGAGAGGAACATATCTGCTTGAATGGCCGGAAGTATGCAAGAGATGGAGTGGGGAGGGGTTATCTGTGCTGTTTTTTGCTAGGCAGCTGCTGTGAGTGACAAAGAAATGGAAGCAGGACAGGCTGGAGAGTGTGTCCCACCATGTGTCAGGGCTTCACCCACATGCCCTCCATGCGAGCTCTGTAGCACTGTCCCACACTTTCCAGGGTCCCTCCACTGTCCTGGAGCAAGCTGTGGTTGATAAACCACTCTGCTGTTCCTTTGCAAATGTATACTTGCACCAGAATTGGGATTTTGGAGCTGTTTTTTCATGTTTGTTCATAGAACACTCCAGCATCTGTTTCACTAGCAACAAAGTAGTAGACAAAGTACTGAAATAAGAGCATTAGGAACAATTGCTGGTCTTATTTCCGCCACTGTGTGTCTCTGGGCAGATTAATCAACCTCTCCGGGCCTCAGTTTTCCTCTTCGTAAAATGAGAAGATTAAGCTTTACTAGTAATTTTTAAAAACCTTTATTCCTGATCAGGAAAGGAAAAAAATGGTGTAGATGATAGAGGCTCTGTTCATCCTTCTGGCAACCAAATCAAAGTTGTGACAGAAACAAGGAGCAGCAGCAAGGAAAAATCTCCTGGGATCTAGATGAACAAACAATACAACTAGGGAGAAATCCAAGAAATCACCCTGAAACAGCAAAAGGTAGCGTGGGACGAGGATGTGGGGCTGCCTGGTCTTGAGTGGCTGAATGAGATGGAGGCTGCGGCAGTGGCAAATACCTCTTAAAGGGGCTGTGTCTGCGAGCAGATTTTCGCTGTGACGGACCTGCTTGCTCTGAGCACCAGTGCCAATTCAGTTGTGTGCAGGGGGCACCAGGGACTTACAGAGAGACATTGTTGGAGTGAGGGTTGAGGGAGACTCGCTCTGTACAGAAGTGCCAGTGGTATGCATTGTTCCCCGTTGAGCCCTCCCCGCTCCCAGTGCGAGGACACAGCACCACCATAGCTATGATGTTATCAAACTGGATAACAGAGGTTGCTCCGCCCAGAGGATTCCCTGAAAACCCGCCTCCCCCAACTGGTGGCTACACCCAAGTCACAAGGTGTATCCTCAGCGATTCAGGTGCTCCTTGCTGAGCAGCACCTAGACTCACACTGGAGGCAGCTGGCCTCGGTTTCTGGTACGGCCTTTTGAGGCAACTATAAGCACAGCATCTGTGGATTGTTTGCTGAATTTTAACAGGTAGCCTCAGAGGGACACAGTCTGGGGCTAAATTTGGCCTGCAGCTGAACCCCTCTCAGGACTGTGGCACTGGACACCTGTGGGGAGCCGCGGGTCTTCGGGCCGCGGAGGCTTGGTTGCAGGACTGGGTGTTTTGCCTGCCTCAGACATTGCGGAGCCCTACTTCCTACTTCCTACTTCCTACTTCCTTTAACTTTCATCACTTCCTCCCCCTAAGCACACACCCCTTAGGCTGTCAATAACCCTCACCCCATCCCCTTAGACCCAATGGGCCTGTGGCACCACCTACTCAGACCATCCAAGAGCCAATGCGCTTGTCTTCCGCCAGCTAGCCCCGCCTCCCTTTGTTAGCCCTGTATAACTATCCCCGCTGAAAAATAAAGTCTGAGGCTTGATCAGAATACTGTCTTGCCTCCGTCTCTTTGTGTCTCCTGTCTCGCCTTCATCCTCCATAGGTTCCTCCTCGTCCCGCGTTGTTTTGTCCCGCCGGCCGGGGCAGAGTTGGCGCCCAACATGGGGCACGAGGTACGGATCTTCATGGGGGACACCCGTTCATGAGGTCGGCCGACCGCTCCTAGAGCCTCCACGAGGTGTGAGTTAGGCTCGTTGCCTGTCGCTACGAGGTGTGGGACAGCGCTAGAAGTTGATCACCGTGGGACTAGCCGCCCTACGGATCGGATCTGAGTTGAGGTAAGCGGGTGATCATAATGAGACAGGAATTGAGTTCACACGAACTCTTCCTTGACAGTATCAAGGAGTCTCTCAAGGCACGAAGGGTTAAGGCTAAGAAAAAAGATATTCGCCACTTCTTTGTTTTTCTCTCTGATGTTTGTCCGTGGTTTCCTCAAGAAGGGACAATAGATGTAAAATGTTGGAAGAGGGTAGGGGATTGTCTAAATGATTATTTTAGAGTTTTTAACCCTAGTAAGGTCCCTGTTTCTGCCTTCTCCTACTGGAATTTAATCAATGATATTCTCATGGTTCATTCCCATGAGCCTGACATTAAAAAAGTCATAGAAACGGGGAAAACGGTGCTTAAGACTGCCTCACGCCCCCCCTCTGCCTGCAACTCTATCTCTATCAATATGCCGGATGAGCAAAAAGACCAAGACCTTGCAGGTTTAACCTCCCCAATAAAACCCCCTGCCAAAATATACCCTTCACTCGCTTCCTTTGGCCCTCATGACGACCACCTTTCCCCACAAGATCAGGAGACCTTAGAAGATCAGGCCGCCCACCACCATGATGAGGGCGACTCTTGGGATCCCTCGGTTACCCTTAAAGCCCCCCCGCCATATAATGGCCTCATACGGATGCCTTCCTTCCTCGCTCCGGTAATAGACCAAAACCCCAACCCTAACCCAGTTGTCCTCCGACAAGCGAAGGCCTCTTTAACTCAGGAGGTCTCCTCCTTAAAAGATATCTTAGAACAAAAACAGGAACATTTAAAACTTATGAAGGAACTTCGCGCTCTTGAGGGTGAACTCGCCTCTTTTAATCCACTCCCCTTCGCTAAGAAAAATCCCCCTCAGCCTAAAACAAAACCCCAATTGCTCGCCTTTCCTGTTACACGTAGTCAAAACCCTCCCCCTCAAGAGAGCGAGGAGGATCAAGAGGACCATGAAGAGGAGGAAAACCCCAATGACCCTAGTGAGGGACCTGGCATAGGGGGTCCTGGGCCTAACATAGATCCAGAGGATCCCACAGAGGATACTCAACCAAATAACCCCCACGGCCATAAATATCGCCGCTTAAACTTTAAACATTTCAAGGACTTAAAAACAGCAGTTACTATCTATGGGCCTACTGCCCCCTATACACTTGCTATTCTTGAGAGCCTCAGTGACCATTGGTTAACTCCTAATGATTGGCTTACCAGCAAATATTTTGGTATCAGACAATATTTGACAGGGATAGATCACAGGGGCATCATCCAAATTAGACAACAAATCGGCTCAGCCCCGACTGTGGCTCAGCCCCGACTGATAGGCCCCAATCCAGTACTTGGACCCCCCGTTGAAAAACCTCCTCCCACACTAGTTAATAAGCCCCTTACACCAAAGACTCCTGTTAGTCCTCCCATTCCTCAGGGTCCTGCAAACCATCCTAAATCTACTAGGGAGTCATTGACTAACCTTATTCAACACACTTTCCTTACTTTAAATCACTCTAGTCCGAACCTAACAAAATCCTATTGGCTATGTTATGGTGTCAGCCCTCCTTTTTATGAAGGCATTGCTGTCTCAGGTAATTTTACTGTTTCCAACAACCATAATCAATGTCGTTGGGCTCAACAAGGGTCGGCAAGACTAACTCTCCAATTTGTTTCAGGACAGAGTACCTGCTTAGGTAAGGTTCCTGTTGCACATCAGCATCTATGCACCCAAACTACCAATAGCCTTAATGATAACCAATATATTATCTCCCCAAACAATACATGGTGGGCCTGCAGTGATGGACTCACCCCGTGTGTATATAGTACCCACCTAAAGAGCAATACAACTCAGTTTTGCGTGATTGTACAGCTTATCCCTCGCTTGACTTATTATGATGAAGCTCAATTTGCACAAGCTTGGGACCCTAAAGATGACTATAGTCTCCTTAGACCCAAACGCGAACCAATCACGGCTGTGAGCCTAGCGGTCCTTTTGGGTGTTGGCGCAGCAGGGGCAGGGATGGGAATAACCTCTCTCGTTCTCTCCAACAAGTACTACTCAGACCTTCAAATGTCCATCGATGAAGATCTCGAGCGCCTCGAAATTGCCATCTCCCACCTACAACAGTCATTGTCTTCCTTAGCGGAGGTTGTCCTCCAAAACCGCAGAGGCCTAGATCTTTTGCTTTTACAACAGGGGGGCCTCTGCGCTGCCCTAAAAGAAGAATGTTGCTTCTATATGGATCGCTCTGGAGTTATCGAAGACTCCATGAGTAAGGTCAGAGAAGGCCTTGAAAAACGCCACAAACAAAGAGAATCCGAACAAAGCTGGTTTGCTAATTGGTTTGCCACATCCCCTTGGTTGACCACACTCTTGCCCTCTATCTTAGGCCCTTTCCTAGGCTTTCTTTTGGTCTTATCTTTTGGTCCTTGGGCTTTCCGCAAACTTACCACGTTTGTTAAGAGCCAAATAGAAAGTTTTTATGCAAAACCCCTTCAGGTTCATTACCATCACCTGGCATTGTCTGAAGCAGGATTCGATGTGTGTAATGATGCATACACTGATGCTGGCCCCTTCCCTACGGGGACGACATAATGTACGGAGGTATGTCTACCCTTAGGGGTATGGGCACCGAGATGGGTGCAATAGCAAAGCTATTGCAAGGGAAGGTCATAATAAAAAGGACCCCCTCTATATTTCCCTGTGAATACACCTGGTTTGCATAGAGGTTGGTACCAAAAATCAATTCTAACGGCTCTGCCTCTCCTCCCCAAAAGGTACCAAGAGCCATTACTAGTGGGCCCACATAGCCCACGGGAGGAACCAGGTCAATGTTCCCCCACTCGGTAAAGGCCCACCTTTCTTAAACAGAAAGGGAGGAGATGTGGGGAGCCGCGGGTCTTCGGGCCGCGGAGGCTTGGTTGCAGGACTGGGTGTTTTGCTTGCCTCAGACATTGCGGAGCCCTACTTCCTACTTCCTACTTCCTACTTCCTTTAACTTTCATCACTTCCTCCCCCTAAGCACACACCCCTTAGGCTGTCAATACCCCTCACCCCATCCCCTTAGACCCAATGGGCGTGTGGCACCGCCTACTCGGACCATCCAAGAGCCAATGCGCTTGTCTTCCGCCAGCTAGCCCCGCCCTTGTTTAGTCCCAGAGCAACATCCCCGAAAAATTAAAGTCTGAGGTTTGATTCTGAGACTGAAACCCTGTCATTCCCTCAGGTTCCATCCCACCATCCATAGGTTCCTCCCTGGTCCCACAAGAGCCTTTGTCCAGCCTACCCAAGGCGTTTCAAAGTTTTGTTTTAATTAGTTTTGATGGAGTAGATAATAATACACCTACTAAAAACTACACTAATAAGACTGGGAACTTAGAGCTTTTGTTTAGTATGCAGAAACAGAAGACACAAAAAAGCAGCCAAATGGAAGAAGACAAAAAAGCAGAAACCATATGAGAAAACAGAACAGAGATCCAGATATAATGAGTCAAGTAATCTAACAGATGCAGAGTTCAAATCACTGGTTATAAAGATGCTCAATGAACTTTTAGGAAGTATAGACAAATTCAGTGAGAACTTCAACAAAGAGATAAGAAACATAAAAATGAAAATGGAAATTATAAAAAGGAACCAGTCTGAAATGAGGAACACATTATCTGAAATGAGAAGTATATTAAATGGACTAAACAAAGAGGGTGGGAAAGCCAAGGACAATCAATCAGAATGGCAAGAAAAAAGATGCCAAGACTACAAAAATAATTTAAGGAGTATATGGGACACTATTAAGAGTCAAAATATCCATCTGATAAATGTACTTGAAGGAAAACAGGATACTGAACAGCTGTTTGAAGAAATAATGATGGAAAACTTCCCTAACCTGGTGAAGGAAATGGACATAAAACTCCAGGAAGCTCAGAGAATCCCCAAAACCAGGGATCCAAAGAGGCCCGCACCAGGACACATCCTAATTAAAATGCCAAAGGTTAGATACAAAGGAAGAATATTAAAAGCAGCAAGAATAAAGCAGACAGTTACCTACAAGGGAGCACTCATAAGACTGGCAGCTGATTTCTCAAAAGAAACTATGCAGGACAGAAGGGTTTGGCACAAAATATTTGATGTGATGAAGACCCAGGATCTACAACCAAGAATACTTTATCTAGCAAAGTTATCATTTAGAGTTGAAGGACAGATCAAGAGCTTCCCAGACAAAAACAAGCTAAAGGAATTTATCACCACCAAGCTAGTATTACAGGAAATGTTGGAGGGACTTCTTTAAGAAAAAACGTATCAAAAACAGGAATAAAAAATGGTAACAACTATATTCCTATCAATACGTACCTCAAATAGAAAAAAATTAAGTGCTCCAACTAAAAGAAAGAGTGGACGAATAGATAAGAAAACAAGACCACTACATGCTGTCTAGAAGAGACTCACTTCAGATTAAAAGATACACACAGACTAAAAGGAAGAGGATGGAAAAAGATATTGCTTTGATGGACCTAGAAGGCATTTAAATCAGACAGAAAAAGATATACACTATATGATTTCACTTATATGTGGAATATAAGAAATAAAAAGAACAAATTAATCAAAAGCAGACTCACAAATATAGTGGACAATCAGGTGACAGAAGTGAAGGGGGTGGGGGTGCTGGGAGAATGGGACGAAGGGCTAAAGAAGTACAAATTAGTAGCTAATCGATGGTCACAGGGATGGGAAGCACAGCATAGGGAACACAGTTAGCATTAATATGTTGGCTAGGTGGAGGATCAGGGGAGGGAGGGAGCAATTGGAGGGGATTGTTTTACAAACTATATAGATGTCTAAGCAATGTACTGTATACTTGAAACTAATTAAAATAAAAAAATTAAAAGCAAACAAGCAAACAAAAAACTTTTTTCCTAATCAATGGAATTCTCCCGGAGGCGAAGCAGTAATATAAAGCCTTTATGTATATATCAAATCAAGACTACACTGTTGGAATTGTGGGCTACCCTCGGGGTTTCACCTGTTTGGCTCCCTTTACTTCTGAGATGGCTCATGAGGTATCCAAGGTTTCATAGCATTTGAGAATCTGTGAACTAACTCATAGTTATACCTGTGTATCATTCTGCTCTTGTGCCATGTCCTTTCATGTTTGTAGTAATTCAGTGGTTGGTGGCTGGGCCAGTGTTGTTATCTCCACTTCACAAGTAAGGACAAGGGGGTTCAAAGATAGTGATGGCCAACCAGTTTGCGCACCGATCCCAGTTTGCAGATATTTGACTGGGATCAAAATCTTCTTACTCCTCAGACTCTCGTCAGTTCTTGCGATTCTAAAACATAATGTGTGTCTTTGAAACAGAAAATATCAATGTCTAAGAGAAAACATTGGAAACACTGTCAGCGTGGTAAGTTCTTGTGGTTCTCCAGGACTTCATGAGTGGGAACAAGGTGGCCACAGTGAGCAGCCTTCTGGGTTCATTAAAGTGAGAACAAAGCCTATGAAGATGGTCACAAATGACTGTGGTGGCCTCAAGGGATTGTTCATAGGTTAGAAGTGGGCCCAGTATTTGAATGTGACTCTGCTGATTTTGTATGCTAGAAATATTGCCCTTTTTTTGTATTGTTAACCTAAAACTTAAAAGACCTTTCAAAGTGAAAGGCAACAAGGATTTATTTGAGATCAAAGAAGAGCTATTCATGATGCATTGATTCATATGGAAGCCCAAACAGTGTTCTGTTTAAGAGACAAAAGTGATAGGTATTTATGAGAAAGGGAAGGGGGGACCAATTGCATCAATAGAAGAAAGGCATTTCTCTTGGTGCAAATAAAATAACATAGTGATGTGAATTCTAATTCAGTCTGGTAGTCTTCGGTACAGTAGTCATAACAACTGCTTTCTTGTTATTTTTGCAAACACTTCTTTGGAGCCCAAGGTTGCTTTAAGTCCAGTCCCAAGGTTATTTCGCCCTGTTTTAACATTTCAAACATTCAAGGCATAAGACGTGCAAGGCAGTTTTTCTGGAATGGCAACTCCATCTCCATTTTAAAGTGGCTCCATCTATATAATTGTTTACATTTCTCAATACTCGAATAAGTCGTGTCTTGACGTATTTGATGGTTAATTTTTTAAGGTATGTACATCTCATCTTACCAACCTGACTACAAGCTTTTTGAGGAGGACGATCTTATAAGTCATTTGAAAAGGTAAGGACAACTGTCACTTGTACAGGGCATTCATGGGTGGGACACTCGCAATCTCATTTGGTGTTTGCTGAGGGTGGTTTGGGACAGGAACCACTGACCTTGCTTAGAGAAGAGAAACTAAAGCTCTGGCAGCTGATGGTTTTTCATCTTTGTGATTCTGAGCTGAACATAATGTGAGGCACAAAATGACATTTCCTAAAATAAAATGTAGCTTTTGTTTTATAAAATCACAAAAGGTACTTAGAAACCCCAACACTTGGTCAGTTGTACAATTCCCTTCTCAACTGGAAATGAGGGAGGGAGAAGACATGGTGAGGATAGTGGTGGTTGAGGAGGAAGTGGAGTGTTAGAATGAAAATCAGAGAGTAAAACACAGAGCTAGGCCGACAGAACTGCCCTGAACAAAACTGTCTTGGTCCTCTGCCTCCACCCTTCCCCACGTGATTCAGTGGTGTGGTACATTTTCCTCAGAAGAGCTCTCTTCTGACTCAATTCTTCCTATTACATTAAAAACATACTTTGGTCTCTCCTTCTTTAAACAAACAAACAAACTTTACTGATGTGCCTTTCCTCTTAGCTGCAGGAGTCTCCTGCCTCTTGGAGCCAACTTCTCAAAACAATTCTTTGTTGCCTGCTGTTCCCCTTTCCTCATCTCCCACTTCCACTTCAGTCTAGCTTCCACCTCCCTCGCCCGACTGAAAGTGCTCTGGCTAAGAGGCTACCAGTGCTAATTTTATAGGCATTTTTCAAACATTCTTTTACCTTTCAGCAATAATTGACACAGTTGTTGACTGAAGTTCCAGAACATCCTCTTTTTGAGGCTTTTGGATTCCACACTTTCTTGGGTATTCTCATCTCTCTAGTTGCCCTTCTCTCCTTTGCTGACTGGAGCCTTCTTCTCAAACTTCAATGTCCTCTTGAAGCAGCCCTGGACCACCTACTTCTTAGTCTATACAATCTAATCCACCTTTTGCTTCATGACCCTCAGGCCTATATCTCCACTCCAGCCCTCTAATTGGATTCTAGGCATATATATTCAATCTGACATCTGTACTTGGATGCCTCAAGATTACCACAACAGTCCCAAACACAACCAAAAATGAATTTATGGTTCTCACCTCTCTCCCTGATGTCCTGCCCGGACCTCTTTCAATGTTTGCTGTTGAATTGACATCACAGTCCATTGCATAAGCCTGAAGTTGCTATTTTTTTTCTTCTAAATATCTCTTAGATCCTCCCACTTCTCCCTATCTCCACTATGCCACCTCCTTATCATTTCCTACCTAAACCGCTGAAGTGAGAGCTAACTCTTCTCTCTCTGCACCCATGTTGCTTCTTCTAGTTCTTTCTCCACAAAATAGTCAGGCTAAGCTTTCAAAAGACAAATTTGATCACGTCCCTCTCTGGTTTTTAAGTCTTCTGGGGCTACTTCTAGGAATAAGCCCAAGTTTTTAATACGTTTGCAGATCCTTGCCTAACTTTGAAGCGTCATCTCACACCTACTGCAGGCCATTCTCAGCTTTCTGAGCATGCTGGCAGAGCCATATGATCTCTTAGCTCCAGGAAGGATCTTGGGGGAGCATGTCATCAACATAAACTCCCCTTCCATTCATACCTAAAGCGTATGATGGTAATGGTGGCATGGGTAAATAGCCTGGGCTGAGAACTCACTGTGTTTCCTCTGCTGCAATAGACATTCTGTGTGCTTTCCTTCACATAACATTTCAAGGACTCTGGACAAATACCATTGTCATTTCTACTTTATACACTAGAAACTCGAGTCTCAGAGAGGTGGAAATATTTGTTCAAGGTCACATGTTTGTGTGTCAGAGTCAAGATTCAAATCCAGGTGGGCCTTATTCTTGACTCACACTTTTCTCTAAAACCCAGTGCCACTTCTGTGACAAATGTAGACGTCCCCTCATACACCTACTCTAATGAGTCATGCACTACTTCCTAGGTCAAGCTGGCAAAATTTCACATCTATTTTTAAAGAAAGTTTTTCTTCCTATTTGGCCAAATATTTCTCTGAGTAACTTCTTCTAAATCATTCTGGCTCTCCCCACTGTAGGACAAGACAACTGTAAGTTTCGTTACACATATTTGAGCACAGCTCCTGTCTTCAAACTCGTCACATATGGGATGTGATAACTTAAATTCTACCAGGTTGTAGGACAATCCAACATCACATACAGTATGAATTGAAAAGGTTGGTGGGAATCTGGGCCATCTGTCTCCAGGGAGCTCACTAGGTAAAGCCAGCAAGCAGAAGCCACTGGGCTCCCAGAGCCCAGTCTTCTAACTTTGAAATCCTTGTGTATGGAACCTCAAACAACAAAGCAAAGATAGGGTAGGGGCTTTGCTCCTGAGAGCTGGTGCTTATGATTCATTTCTACAACAAGTGGTTCCTGACTAATTTGGCAAAGGACATAAGAAGGTTAATTTTACAACATCTGATGTCCTCCGTGTCTAGTGTCTTGCATAAGGTTTGCCATTTTATATCATGTGAGCATGTCGCATAAGCAACACCTGGCTGGGCACACACTCATTGTTCTACACAGGAAGCAAAGTGGCTCTGGTCCTGCTGGGCTACCATCCTACATCGAAAGGCTCATTGAGCACATGATGAAATCTCATGAACATGACACTCCTCTTTTCTATGAAAATGTGCTAGAAATAGGAAAGTACCTGTGTTGTAAGCTTGGGGGACAGTGAACAAACACTAATTTATTTGTTAAAAAAAGTTTGTATTATGTTGCAGCCATGGTGAATGGGCTTTGCAGATACACAGTGGTGAACAAGACATGAATGGGCCCTGACTTCTGGGCACTTGCAGTTTTGCAGGGAGATAATAAAAAGCTTGATTCTGGCCCCGCGTTCTGGGTATGTACAACATCAGGCTTGACGATCAGAACTCTGGGTCCTCAAATGCTGTACTGAGATGATGGCCTGTCTCCTGCTTCCCTTCCTGCCTTAAAGGTCTCTGGCCCTACAGCTTCTTGCTTTCTCATGCTTGATGTCTTGGTTTTTCCAAGTGACTGCTGCACTTGTGTTTCTCCTGATCTTGTGCACATTGCACTTGCACTTGTTAGAAAGTAATGTCCTTTGAAAATTCAAAGTAATAGCCTATGTTTTTGCTTTTTTTTTAAAGTAAATCTTACTGTGGTATAACAAAGAAAAATTGAACAAGTCACAAATGTACAACCTGAGGAGTTTTCACGCATGAAAAAGTCCATGCATCTGATACCTCAACGAAGACACAGAATATTTCCAGAACCCGCGGAGCCCCGCTTTGTGCTCCCTTCCATCTAACACACTCCCCCAGTGTACTGCCTTCACAATTCCCTTTTACACTAAGATGGCACTAGGATGTCTCTAAAATAACTTTAACATTTTTAATCTATCTTTAACAGAAAGCGCTGACTCCAGCTCAGGCTTTCAACAGGGAACAGTTCAGCTACAGTTTAGCAACTTGCCCTTTTCCTTCCTTCCTTCTTTCCTTCCTCCCTTCCTTCCTTCTTTCCTTCCTC
>NW_024340849.1:48187724-48335452 GCF_902729225.1 Pteropus medius
CTTCCTCCTTCCCCTCCTCCTTCCCTTCCTTTTATTTTACTAATCGCTGTATCAAGATATAATTCTCACACAATAAAATCCACCCTTTTAAAGTATACAATTCAGTGGGTTTTTTTTCAGTATATTCACAGTTCTGCAACCATCACTACTATCTAATTTTAGAACATTTTTACATCCCCCAAAGAACCTCATACTCATTAGCAGTTATTTCACATTCCTACCTCTCTCATTGTCCGTGAATCACTAATCTACTTGCTGTCTCCATGGATTTGCTTATTCTAGACATTTCATATAAATATAATACAACATGGACTTTTTGTATCTGGCTTCTTTCACTTAGTATAATGTTTTCAAGGTTTCAATGTAGTATTTATGGTATTTCATTCTTTTTTATGACTAAATAATATTCCATTGTATGGATATACCAAATTTTGTTTATCGATTCATCAATTGATGGACATTTGAATTGTTTCCACATTTTAGATATTATAAATAATACTGCTATGAACATTTATGTACAAGTTTTTATGTGGACATATATTTTCAAGTCTCTTGAGTACAGACCTAGGAGTAGAACTTATGGATCATATTATAATTTTATGTTAAACATTTTGAGGAACTGCCAAACAGTTTGCAAAAATATCTGCATCATTTTACAATCCAACCACTAATTTATAAGGATTTCAGTTTTTCCACATTTTCACCTGTTTGTTATTATTTATCTTTTTAAACTATCATAATTGGTGTGAAGTGGTATGTCATTGTGGTTTTGATTTGCATTTCCTTAAGGATTAATGATTCTAAACATCTTTTCATGTGCTTATTGGCTACTTATACATCTTTTAGATGATGTATACAGAAACGCCTCTTCAGATTGTTTGCCCATTTTTAATGGGTTTGATTTTTATTCTTGAGTTGTACAAGTTATTAATATATTTTGAATAATAGACCTTTATGATATATATGATTTGCAAATATTTTCCTGCATTATTTAGATTGGGTTTTCACTTTCTTGATTGGGTCCTTTGAATCAAGCACAAGTGTTTTTAATTTTGATAAAATTTAAATTATTTTATTGTGCTTTGGTGCTTTGGTGTTATATCTGAGAAACCATTGCCTAATTGAAAGACATTAAGTTTTACTTCTGTTTTCTTCTAAAGGTTTATATTTTAGCTTTTTAAATTTAGATCTATGATCCATTTTGAGTTAATTTTTGTATATGATGCAAGGTAGAGATCTAACTTCATTTTTTTTTTTTTTTTTTTTTTGCCTGTGGATATCCGGTTGTCCCAGTACCAGTTGTTTTAAAGACTATTCGTTTCCCATTAAATTGTCTTGACACCCTTGTCAAAAACCAGTTGACTATAAATGCAAGTATATATTTCTAGACTCTCAGTTCTAATATATATATATATATTATATATATATATTATATATATAATATATATATTATATATATATATTATATATATATTATATATATTATCTATATATATATATATTATATATATTATATATATATATATATATAAAATATATATTGGTATATATCCTTATACCAATATCATAAGCCTTGATTACTGTTGCTTTGGAATAAGTTTTGAAATCAAGAAGTATGAGTCCTTCAACTTTGTTCTTTTTCTTTTCAAGATTATCTTGGTTATTCTGGGTGCTTTACATTTTCATATGAATTTTAGGACTAGTTGGTTAATTTCTCAAAAAAAGAGGTAACTGGCATTTTGATAGAGATTGTGTTGAATCTGTAGTTCACTTTGATGAGTACTGTCATGGGATGTTATTCTACTTATTTTAAACTTCTTTAACTTCTTTCAATGTTTTTTTTGGCGTACAAATCTTGCACTTCTTTTGTTATACTTATTTCTATTTTAGACTGCCTCCTTAAATATCATCCTCTGGTTCTTAAGTTTTCCTTTAGTGTCTAGTGCTAGATATTAAACTGTTTTCTGTCTTTATTTAAGTAGTCTTTGTGGTTTCAAATTTTTAATACCTTCTTCTATCTTAAAACAGGACATCTTTCAGAGTCTGTGATTCTCCTGGTGCCATAGTCACTATAAATGAAAGAGTAGCTGCCACTGTGACAGGTAACTGAAATGCCAAAGCTAGAGTTATTACATCAGTCTGTCATTTTAAAAGGATGCCAGCTTAACTTAGTGAACAAGATGGCAAACTGTGAACATGGTTGTGGTGTTCAGACCTTAGTTTACTGCAACCTTGTTGGTTGTTGTATTTCTTCATATGCCAAAACTGTAACTTGAGAAATAAAAGTAAGACCTAATTGCACAAAAATTTAGCAGAAATGCTAAAAATTGAATGTCAGAGAATTGCATCAATATACAGTATTTGAGAGTTCACCTTATAGAATTTAAAAATTATCCCTGCTGTGTGAATAAATGCACTCTTCTCTTTATGTTCCGCTAGTTGATTCAAGAATTTTTTAATTAATTAATTAATTAATTAATTAATCTTTATGGTGACATTGGTTAATAAAATCCAATAAGTTTCAGCTGTACATTTTAACAGTAAGGCATATATATATTTACACTGTGTGTTCCTGTGTTCATCTCCCATAGTTAGATTTCTTTCTGTCACCATATATTTGACCCCTTTACCTCATCTACCTTCCCCCTCCTCCCACTCCATTAACCACTAGTCTATAGTCATGTCCATGAGTCTCTGTTGGTTTGTCCTGTTCATTTGTTGCTTTTAGGTTTATATCCCACAGATAAGTGATATCATGTGATTTTCAACTTTTTCTGTCTGGCTTATTTCACTTAGCATGATTATCTCGAGGTCCGTCAATCCATGTTGTCGCAAATGGCAGTATTTCATCTCTTCTAATAGCTCTGTAATATTCCATTGTATATACGTGCCAGTTTCTTTAGCCAATCATCTATTGTAGAACACTTCAGTTGCTTACATGTCCTGGCTACTGTGAATAATGCTGCTATGAACATCGGTGTGCAAATATCTTTTCAGATATAGGTTTTCAAGTCTTTGGGGTAAACACCCAGTAGAGGGATTGCTGAATCATATGGTAGATCAATTCTTAGTTTTTTGAGGAACCTCCACGTTGTTTTCCATAGTGGCTGTACCACTTTGCAGTCCCACCAGCAACGTATGAGGGTTCCTATTTCATCACATTCTCTCCAACATTTGTTATTAGTTGTCCTGTTGATTATAGCTATTCTAACAGGTGTGAGATGGTATGCCATTGTGGTTTTGATTTGCGTTTCCCTAATAACTAGCGATGTTGAGCATCTTTTCATGTGTTTGTTGGCCATTTGTATGTCCTCTAGGAAGAAGTGTCTGTTCAGGTCCTCTGCCCATTTTTTGATTGGATTATTTGTTTTTTGTTGTTATTGAGTTATATGAGTTCTTTGTATATTTTGGATATTGGGCCCTTATCGGAGGCGTTGCTTGCTAATTATTTTCCCATTCTAATGGTTATCTCTTTACCTTGTTGACGATTTCTTTTGCTGAGCAGAAGCTTTTTAGTTTGACTTAGTCCCATTTATTTTTGCTTTTACTTCCCTTGTCTTTGAGGTCAAATTCATAAAATCCTCTTTGAGTCCAAGGTCCTTGGACATAGTTCATATGTTTTCTTCTGTGCATTTTGTTGTTTCAGGTCTTATGTTCAGGTCCTTAATCCATTTTGAGTTAATTTTGGTATGTAGTGATAGACAACAGTCTAGTTTCATTCTTTTGCAGGTGGCTTTCCAGTTCTCCCAGCATCATTTATTGAAGAGGCTTTTTTTTCTCCATTGTATGTTTTAGGCTTTTTTTGTCGAAAATTATTTGTCCATATAAATATGAATTTACTTGTGAATTCTCGATTCTGTTTCATTGGTCCGTGTGTCTGTTTTTCTGCCAATACCATGACGTTTTGATTACTGTCGCTTTCTAGTATAATTTGAAGTTGGGCAGAGTGATGCCTCCAGCCTCATTCTTTTTTCTCAGGATGGTTTGGCAATTCGGGTCTTTTGTGCTTCCATACAAATCTGATGATTTTTTGTTCTATTTCTTTAAAAAATGCCGACGGGATTTTGATGGGGATTGCATTAAATCTGTGTAATGCTTTAGGTAATAAGGTCATTTTAACTATGTTGATTCTTCCAATCCAAGAACACAAAATATCTTTCCATTTCTTTGTATCTTCTTCGATTTCTTTCAATAGGGTCTTATAGTTTTAATTACATAGTCCTTCATATGTGTCATTAGATTTATTCCTAGGTATTTTATTCATTTTGTTGCAATTGCAAAAGGAATTATCTTTTCCACTTCTTTTTCTGACACTTCGTTATTAGAGTATAGGAATGCTATGGATTTTTGAACATTGATTTTGTATTCAGGAACTTTACTATATTTGCTTATTGTTTCTGGTAGTGTTCTTGTGGAGTCTTTAGGGTTTTCTATAAAGAGAATCATGTCATCCACAAGTAGTGACAGCTTGACTTCTTTGTTTCCTATTTGGATGCCTTTTATATCTTTCTTTTGCCTGATTGCACTTGCTAGGACATCAGTGTTATATTGAATAGCAGTGGCGATAGTGGACAGCCTTGCCTTGTTCCTGATCTTAGAGAGAAGGTTTTTAGTTTTTCACCATTAAGTACAATGTTGGCTGAGGACGTGTCATATATGGCCTTTATTATGTTAAGGTACTTTCCTTCTATACCAATTTTGTTAAATGTTTTCATCATAAATAAATGCTGTATCTTTTCGAAGGCTTTTTCTGCACCTATTGATATGATCAAATGATTCTTATTTTTTAATTTGTTTATGTGGTGTATCACATTAATTGATTTGTGTATGTTGAACCATCACTGTGCCTCTGGTATGAAGCCCACTTGATCATGGTGTATAATCTTTTTAATATGTTGCTGTATTTGGTTCACTAGTATCTTAGTTAAGCGTTTTGCATCTGTGTTCATGAGACATATCGGTCTAGTTTTTTTTTGGTGTGTGTGTTATCTTTACCAGATTTTGGTGTCAACGTAATATTGGCCTCATAAAATGAGTTGGGAAGTATTGCCTCCTCTTCGATTTTTTGCAAGAGTTTGAGGAGAATAGGTATTAAAGCTTTTTTGAATGTTTTTGAATTCACTGGTGAAGCCATCTGGTCCTGGACTTTTACTTCTTGATAGATTTTTGATGATTGTTTCAATTTCCATACTGCTGATCAATCTATTTAGATTTTCTAGATCTTCTTGATTCAGTCTAGGAAGGTTGTATTTTTCTAAGTACTGATCCATTTAATAACTGATCTAGGTTATTAAATTTGGTCTCTCATAGTTTTTCTTAGTATTCTTGTATGATCCTTTGCATTTCTGGGGTGTCTGTCATAATTTCCCTCTTTTATCTCTGATTTTCTTTATTTGTGTCCTTTCTCTTTTTTCTTTAGTGAGTCTAGCCAGGGGTCTGTCAATTTTATTAACCTTCTCAAAGAACCAGGTCTTTGTTGCATTTATTTTTTCTATTGTTTTTGTTGTTGTTTTCAATTTCCTTTATTTCTGCTCTAATTTTTATTATTTCTTTCCTTTTGCTGACTTTAGGCCTCATTTGTTCTTCCTTTTCTAATTTTTTAAGATGAAGTGTTAGGTTGTTTATTTGGGCTCGTTCTTATTTTTGGAGATAGACCTGTAATGATATGAATTTTCCTCTTATGACCACTTTTGCCGTGTTCCAAAAGTTTTGAAATGTTGTACTAGCATTACCATTTGTTTCTATGTATCTTTGATCTCTCTTTTTATTTCTTCTCTGACCCAGTTATTCTTCAGTAGCTTGTTGTTTAATCTCCATGTATTTCTGGTTCTTCCTGCTTTCTTTTTGCAGTTGATGTCTAGTTTCAGAGCATTATGATCAGAGAATATGGTTGGTATGATTTCAACCCTCTTATATTTGTTGAGGCTATCTCTGTGTCCAGTATGTGGTCGATTCTTGAGAAGGTTCCAAGTGTACTAGAGAAGAACATATAAGCAGCTGTTTGGGGATAGAAGTCTCTGTAAATGTCAATTATATTCAGTTGGTTTACTGTGTCATTTAAGGATGTTATTTCCTTATTGATTTTCTGTTTAGATGATGTGTCCATATCTGACAGTGGGATATTTAGGTCCCCTACTATAATAGTGTTTTGGTCTGTTTCTCCATTTAGTTCTGTTAGTAATTGCTTTACATATTTTGGGGCTTCCTGATTGGGAACATAGATATTAATAAGTGTTATGTCTTCTTGGTGCATGATTCCCTTTATCATCATGAAGTGTCCTCAGTATCTTTCTTTACCATTTTTTATTTTGAAGTCTATTTCATCCAATATTAGTACTGCTACTCCTGCTTTTCTCTGAATGCCATTTGTTTGAAATATAATTTTCCACTCTTTCACTTTGAGTCTATATTTGTCTTTGGAGCTGAGATGTGTCTCTTGGAGGCAGCATATGGTTGTGTTTTGGTTTTTTTTGATCCATTCTGCAGGTCTGTGGCTTTTTATTGGTGAATTCAGTCCATTTACATTTAGGGGGATTGTTGAAATATGAGGTCTTCTTATAGTCATTTTATCTTTTGCTTTCTGGTAGCTCAGTTTTTCCATGGCTTCCTTGCCCTTGTGTTCCTGTTTGTTTGTTTGTTTGTTTGTTTATCTGTCTATCTATCTATTTATTTACTTTGTTTGGCTTTTGTGATTTTTCCCTTTGATTCTTTTTCTTTTATGTTATACACTTCAGTTCTGAATCTTTGATGTGTGGTTACCATTATGAATATGTAAAAGATAGTCATATATATACAGTTTCCCATTTTTTTTCTGCACATGTCTTATTTCCATTCCCCTTTGCAAATCTGGATCTTCGAATCCTCCCTTTCAGTCCTCGTTGTCTCAATTTTTCCCTATGTATGCTTAACATTCATTACTATATTGCTATGACAATTCTCTTCTTATTATTTAAGCTTATAATGCCCTGTTCTAAGTAAAGGTTGCACTCCTCTGCTTCTATTTGCCTGGTAGTCACCTTACTCCTAATTATGTATATATGTTTGTCATTTTTTTTTTAGGTGAATTGACCCTTTAAGTATTTACTGTAATACAAGCCTTGTAGTGGAGAATTTCCTCAATATTTGTATGTCTGGAAAAGTCTTTATTTCTCCTTCATATCTAAAGGAGAGCTTAGTTGGATACATTATTCTTGGCTGGTAGTTCCTTTCACTTAATAGTTTGAATATTTTATTCCATTCCTTTCTGGTTTGTAAGGTTTGTGCTGAGAAGTCTGACGACAATCTAATGGCTTTTCCTTTATAAGTTACCGTTTTCTTCTCCCTGGCTGCCCTGAGAATTCTGTCTTTGCCATTGATTTTTGATAATTTTAATACAATGTGTCTTGGTGAAGGCCTTTTTGGCTTGAGATAAGTGGGTGTTCTGTTGACTTCTTGAATTCCAAGCTCTAGCTCATGCCTGAGATTTGAGAAATTCTCATCCACTGTTTGTCTGAAAATGCTTTCTAGTCCCTTCTCCTTTTCCTTGCCTTCAATTATGCCCATTATTCTTATGTTTCCTCTCCTGATGGTATCAGCTAGTTCTTGTATTTCTCTTTCATTGTTTTTCATTCTTCAGTTTCTCTCTTCTTCCTTCTAATTTATTTCTAGATTTCCATCTTCAATATTACTGATCTTTTCCTCCATTTGGTCGACTCTATTTCCCAAGCTTGCTATTTGATTTTTCACTTCTTACAGTGTTTTGTTTTGTTTTGTTTTTTGTTTTTGTTTTTGTTTTTTTTTTTTAATCTCCAGAAGATCTATTCTGTTCTTTTTGATGATTTCAATCTTCTGACTAAGGAACTCATTCTGCTCATCTAGTTGTTTTTTCAGTTCTTGAAATTGTTAATATGATTTGTTTCAGATCTCATTGAGTTTTTTCAGATGTACCATCCTGAATGCTGTCACTTAAGTCACATATTTCTATGTCCGTAAGCTAATTTTCTGGAGATTTTTCTCTTTCTTTCTGAGATGCCTTGTCACCTTGGTTGTTCATGGTGTTTAATGAACTATTTCTCTGCCTGGGCATTACTAGAAGTGTATTCTGCTGTTTTTCCAGAAAGAAGATTTATTATATAAAGGTCTCTCTTTAGCTTGTTGCAAAGAAGGTGCTTTTCTTTGGTTTCAAGTAGGTGGCATCTAAGCCTCTTGGATCCCTTCTTTATATAAACACTTAATAATGCCTTTTTTCCCCTTATAGATGTTTAATCACTCTCACTACTCTCAGTCTCAGTCCCAGTCAGTGTTAGCGACAGTTTTGGTAGCATTTGCTCAGATTCCTCTGAGCTCCATTGTTTTCGGACTTGGAGGATATTGGGAGAGTGGCCCTCTGGGTTGGGGTTGGGGCCTTTGGCTCAGTCTTGGTTTTTCAACCAGTGCCGGTAAAAATCAACTGTTGTTTCTCTGCTGTCCTGCTTCTCTTCTTTCTGTCCTGATGACTGTACCTTCTGCCAGCCGCGTGGAGCTCACCTCACTCCTGGGCAGGACTTTTCCAGTAACTCTCCATTCCTTCTCCCCTTCCCCTCCTCCTACAGTAAACTCTCGCAGCTGTGAGAGGCAGCTTCTTTATTTCTCCCAGTCCACTGCTCGATACCCAGGGTTCCGACCTGTGGTAGCTCTTATGCACAGATCCCACATTCAGACGCGCTGGTGCGCAGTTTGGGTATTTTTTGTTGTTGTTGAGTTTTAGATGTTCAACTTATTGTTATTTCAAGGGGAGAGGTCTGGAGACATCTCTCACTCCGCCATGTTTCTCCAGACTTCTCAATTCAATACATTTTTAATGAGCATTTTCTATTCACTAATCCTCTGAAAAGGATGCAAAGATGACTAAGATAGTAATTTTTTTCAAAGAATATAACATCTAATAAAAAAATATGTACACAAAACTGTGATATAAAATAAAATAATAGACACATGCAACCTGAGGTCAAAAGAGTGAGAGGTTTATTTATATTGATGTGTGGCAAAAAAAAAAAAAAAAAAAAAAAAAGTCCTTGTGGAAGTGGAAGCATTTAAACTGCATCTTAAAAAATAAATTGAATTTAAACAAATAGAGCTGAGGTTAGGAGTGGATAAGTACATCTTCAAAAGAAGAAGCAAATGAAGAAAAGAAGAATGAGATTATAATGTGTGCTGAGAAAACATGAGAGTATGCCTGGAGCATAGAGTGGGAGATGAGATAGGAAACACTGGCTGCTTTCCAGAAAACATGTTCCATAGTAAGTTCACTCGCAGATACACAATGACCTCAGGACTTCTGTGTGGCCAGTATCATTTCTTCCTAATTGATCTGTTGTTGAAGTTTTAGATCTAAGTAATCAGAGACATCTTCTTGAAATCCTACCACATAATCTTACTAGTATATACAGGTTATTTTTCTGCCCAAGGTAGTAAATTATACTACCTGTTAAAATTATACTACCTGTTAAAATTATACATTTTTCAGTGTTCCTCAGAGATAGTTGTAGCCATAATGCTAAGATTGGACAATGACCTGTAGGAGGAAGTCTCATGTGGGACTTGCAGGAAGTCTTTTTTAAAATGCATGATTAGCTGTTTCTGCTCTTTCCTCCATTGTATTGCATAGGTGGTCCCCAACTTTTTTGGCACCGGGGACCATTTATGATCCGAGATGGAGCTGAAGTGGTGATGCCAGCACTGGGGAGTGGCTGCAAAAACAGATGAAGCTTCCCTTGCTCATCTGCTGCTCACCTCCTCCTGCACAGCCCTGTTCCTAAAATGCCACAGAGTGGTACTGGTCCGTGGCCTGGGGGTTGGGGACTCCTAGGCCCTAGAATATGAATACTTCAGCTAGAGCTCTAGCAGTGCCTTATGTCCTTAGGATGAAGGTCTTGTCCTACAGAGGGTAATGTGGAGATCAGCAAGGGGCCTGGGATGCAAATGACTTTGTTGAGCCCTGGACTACCTTCTTTTGGGTTTCTCTCTGAAAAAAAAAAAGTGAATTTCTGTCATGTTTCTGGCTTTATCCTTTTGAGATTTTCTATTATAGACAGCTAAACTTGATCTTAACTAATAACCACAATGTAGACAAGATTTAACCTGGGTATTCTGATGTAAGAGCCCTTGAGTTCACCCACTATACTTAGAAATTTTAATATATATGTGCATAACAATTTTTATATTTTAATCCATGTTTTAATAATTCTTTGGGCATATATATATATATTGCCTCCTCTAAATTTGGTTTGAAATATACTGCTATTAAAAATCACAATCAATTATAATCTTTTGAGGAAGTAGTTATGTATATAAGTATGGGAGATATATATGGCTATGGGAGATATGTATGGGTATTTGGCTGAATATGTCTTGTAAAAATGGGATAAAATGTAAGGTAATCTTTTCATCCAATAGTATTTTTTAAAAATTCTCTAAGCAGTTAAATTCTAACTGCTGAAACCAGCAGACTCATAATAAAGTTTATGTGAATAGACATTATAATTTCTGTCTATAAAAAAATCAAAAAATAGGCATAAATCACACTAATGTCAAAAGTATTGAAAAACTTAGATCTTTTTCTGAGGATAATCGGACTAGAGGAGTATAGACATAGATAACCTGGTTGCCACCTTGAAAATCAACTAATATTATGCTTTGGCATTGAGACCCATGGTGTTGGTTTCAAAGGCAAAGAGGTTCTGTTGTTGATTTGCAAGCTGAGTGACAGAGATAATTTAATAACAACAATGATATAGCTCCAAGATCACATCTTTCTCCACTTTTTTCTCCTTAATGTGTTTTTCCCTTAAATTATAAATGCAAGTATGAGTTTTGTAAAAAAAAAAAAAAAAGTGCAAATATTTCCATGTAGCCACTGATGCAGAAGTAGCTCTGAAGTGGATATTGAGCATAGATGAACAAAGTAGAAATTCTCTTAGGCAAATTTATGGAGAGGAGGGACATATTTCATAACATTACAAAGAAAGTATCTCATCTGTGTGATTTGGGGTGAGGGAGGAGGTTTCTGGATTGCTAGAGCACCAATGACCTTTGCATCTAATAGCACATAGAGTATACAAATTGTGGTAGATGAATATTAGGCCAAGAGAATGGAAACAGAACACTGTGGTTAGAAAGTTAGGAAGATTCAGCAGCTATTGACCAATGCAACCATTTTCATAACCTACAATCAGAAGACCACCATCTTCATTCACTTACCCACTTATTTATTCTATTTATATGTACTTAGGTGGAGATGAAATGGTAAACAAGGCACAGAGACAATTAAAAGGAAATAATTCTGTCAGTAAAAATTCATTAATGAGAATTAAGATCCTTAAGAGTGTGCCTTTTTTGTGAGTTCATATCTGGCAATTAATGTTCTATAATAAATAGTAAAGATCCTGGAGCAAGAAGCAGATACTTTAGAATTTTGCATGGAGCAAGAATTGAATGAGGTACAGACACATAGGAAACAATTCTCTGGACTTGGAATAAAAAGATGGATAAGAAATTATTCTCATGGCCATCAACAGTCTTTCAATGAGGAGTTGGAGATGAATATGTGAACCTACTATATAGCCTTTTTACTTCATTGTATGTAAGTAGACGTAGGAATCATATATATTTCTCTTTGTGGAAGAAGGATATAGTCAGTCTCAATAAGTTCTTGCATTGTATTAAGACAGTCCTGAGTCATAAGACTCTTATTCATAACAAACACTTATCTAAAACTCACAAATATCTACTCATTCAATCTCTATAACAACTTTGTGAGACAGGTACAATTGTTATCCTTATCTCAGTTTTTAAAAACAATTTTTGAGACTGTGGCCCAGAAAGGATAATTAAAGAGGGTCAAGATTAGGGCCCTGGCTCAGAGTCTATGCTCTTATGCCTATTTGCATGCTATACTCTTACCTTTCTCACAGAATGCTCTGCTTTGAACTGAATTGAGTCAATCCTAATGGACTCTTCAAGGCAAAATCCTAATGAATACAGAACGAACCTGGAGAGGTATGATCCTTTAGAGAATGTAGTCCCAGGCTCATTTTTGTCTGAGAGTCCTACAAGTGACAAAGATATTTCCTGAGATGGTTTGGCCATCTCTACTTGTTTTCTGTTGCTCTTTTTATAAATTAATTTGAAATGTGGTATTCGAAGACAACTATATAATACCTATAATACATATGGCTATAGTGGAGATTTTCCACACAGACGTCTAAGAATGAAATGTTGCACATATGCACTGTTGTGTTCTTAAGGCATTACTAAAGAATTCTTCTATTCTTAATATCACAGTATTTAGATGAAAGAATTGTGAGGATGAATGAAATGTGCATTTTGGAGGTTTTAAACAAAAGGAATTCTCTAAGAAGATATACAAAGGACTCAGGGAAGTTCTGTCAGGTTTTCCTCTTTGGTAACTAAGATGATTGTAGACTCTCCTGTTGTGAATGGGCATGGAAAGCCCACTTCTATACCCATGGAATTAGTTGTCCTTCAAGAGCAGCTGCTGAGAGGTCAGCCCAGCACTCACTTCACACTGACCACATCAGGCCTCACCAGGGGCTCCATGCTCCTGAGGAAGAACTTTCATACCCATGTCAAGGAGCTTTTAGTCAGACCATATCCTGGTGTTTACAGTAGTCACATCATGAAAAGCAAAGCTAATAAATTTCTTCACAGAAGTATCAAATCCTATTTGTCTTCTTCCCACTTTAGTTGGGTAGTGGTCTCCTCTTTGCAAATTGGGTGTCCTCATGAGGGTCACCATCCCTCAGGTAGTCTCAACAACATGAACTTAATAGAAAGGCTCCCTCCAGTCTATAGCCCTACAATCTCAAATAAGAAAATTAGGGGGAGGATGTTTTTATACTCAGACTGAAAGGGCACAACATTATCATTTCTAGACTACAAAGGTGATCAACTAGGTAACTCTTGTTAGACTATAAAAAATACTGAAAATTGAGTGAATGTTCAATTCAGCAGATTGTTACAGTCTAGTTTGACATAGATTTTGAATAAACAATAATAGAGCCATCAATTCATCACTCAGAGACATTGTCTAATTCTTTCCTAGTCTTGAACCACCCTTTACACACACACATATACAACACATGCACACACGCATGCATACACTCATGCATAAACACACATGTACACACACAGTGACGATCGTTTCTTATGCCTCTAATGCAATACAGCCAGCATATGCTAAAATGTACTAAATACTCACTATGTGCCTGAGTCTGCTCAGGATGCCACATTTGTGATGTTTTTCAGTCCTCACAACAATCTTCTGCTCTAGGTACCTACCATCTACTATACTATAATAGGACCCCTCCCAAAAGTTTTTGCAATGGATATATACCATACTTAGTTTATGCTCCAACGCAGATCAGTTCACCACCATCCTCAATGCCCTCAACCACATGCCTTGCTTCATGGTCCCCATAACAGTTTCCCCCATTCCTGTGGTCATGAAACCCAGCCACTGTTGCCACTGCCGGCACAGACAAGGAACCCTGGCATCTTCAGAGATATAACTGTCCAGTGACTTTGTGGAGCCTCTGGTTTTCCTAGATACTGTCAGTATGTAATAACACATGAGGGAGAGTTAACCAACGAGAGACAGGCGATAGAAAGAATTCTGCATATCATCTGTCATCCTGCCTTCTTAAATGATGTTGTGGTTCTTACTGGCCCCTCTTACTGAACCAATTAGCTCTTTTAGTAGTGAAGCTGTGGCCAGCTTGGTAATGCATACCCTTCCATTTGTTCTGTTTCCTTCTTTGTCTCTTCCTTTCTCCTCATTTTTACTTCCCTGGGCTTGCATCGTCTAATAAGGCATTAGTATTTAAACTTTCATTGAGCTCCGTTTTCCAGGCAATTTGGGCTAAGACGGGATGGTCGTCAGTGCTAGAAGCTGCAAAGAAAGGTAAAGAACAAATATTGACAAGGATTTTCTATGCATCAGATCTTTTATTCATTACAGTACTTTATTTTCATAGTAATTACATCTTCTGATTGGCCTAATATTCTCATTTTAAGCTGAGGAACTTGAGTAGTTAAGCTACTCACATATGATCATACAGCTAGTAAGTGGCAAACCTAAATTTTAATATCCATTGCATCCTGCCCCTCCAGATATATGGACTGTCCTATCCCTGAAATCATGATGAAGGGATGAATCATGATGAATCATATGCCTGCTCTGGAAGGGAGGAAAATCACATAGGTCCAAGGATAATATATATTTCTTACATTTGGTAAGTCATCTGGTAACTGCATATCTTAGGATTTCTGTAAATATGGGTCCACATTTCAAACTCATCCACTATGAGTAAAAATATGAAGTCTAGATGTACCACATTCTGGTTGAATAACTGAAAATCTATCCAAAAAAGTACCTAGAGAGAAAAAAAAATGACGTAGATGATAGAGGCTCTGTTCATCCCTCTGGAGACCCAATCAAAATTGTGATTGAAACAAGGAGCAGCAGCAAGGAAAAATCACCTGGATCTTGATGAATAAGCCATACAAATAAGGAAAAATCCAAGAAATCATCCCGCAATGGCAGAAGGTAGGATGGGGTGAAGACACGGGCTGCCTGGTCTCAAGTGACTGAGTGAGACAGAGGTGGTGGCAGCAGCAGACGCCTCTTAAAGGGGCTGCATCTGCGAGCAGATTTTCATGGTGACGGACCTGCTCACTCTGAGCACCAGTGCCTGATTGGCTGCATGCAAGGGGCACCAGGGACTTACAGGGAGATATTGTTGGAGTGAGGACTGAGGGAGACTCATTCTGTACAGAAGTGCTGGCAGTATCCATTGTTCCTTGTTGAGGCCTCTCCCATACTAGTGCGCCAGACACAGTGCCTCCATAGCTGTGACATCATCAAACTGGATAAGAGAGGTTGTTCCACCCAGAGGATTCCCTGAAACTCTGCCTCTCCCAACTCGAGACCCCACCCAAGCTACATTCAGGTATATCCTCAACAAGTGAGCTGCTCCTTGCTGAGCTGCACCTGGACTCACACCAGAGGCAGTTTGCCTTGGTTTCTAGTGTGGCTTTTTGAGGAAACTATAAAAATCTGTAAATTGCTTACTGAATCTTAAACATGTAGCCCCAGAGGAGTAGAGGCTTGGGCTAAGTTTGGCCTGCAGCTGAACCCTTCTTAGGACTGTGCCACTGGACATCTACTCCAGAAATCCACACTAATAAGACTGGGAGACTTAGGAGATTTGCTTAGTACATAGAAACAGACATGGAAAGGCAGCCAAAATGGGAAGACAAAAAAGCAGAAACCATATGAGAGAACAGAACAGAGACCCAGGAGTAATGGAGTCAAGTAATCTAACAGATGCAGAGTTCAAAACACTGATTATAAAGATGCTCAATGAACTTTTGGGAAGTGTAGATGAATTCAGTGAGAACTTCAACAAAGAAATAAAAAACATAAAGTGGAAATGGAAATTATAAAAGGGAACCAGTCTGAAATGAGGAACACATTATCTGAGATGAGAAGTATATTAAATGAAATAAACAAAGGAATAAACAAAGTGAATAAAGAAAAGGATCAAGTGCCTTATCTAGAGGACGGGAAAGACAAGGACACACACATGGGACGCTATTAAGGGTCCAAATATTCATCTGATTGGCGTAATTGAAGAAAATAAAGATGTTGAACAGCTATTTGAAGAAATAATGATGGAAAACTTCCCTAACTTGGTGAAGGAAATGGACAGGAATCTCAGAGAATTCTAAAAATCATGGATCCAAAGAGGCCCATACCAAGACACATAATAATTAAAATGCCAAAGATTAAATACAAATATTAAAACCAGCAAGAGAAAAAAATAGATAATTACTTATAAGTGAACACCCATAAGACTGGCAGCTGATTTCTCAAAAGAAACTATGCAAGACAGAACGGCTTGGCAAAAAATATTCAATGTGATGAAGACCCAGGATCTACAACCAAGAATACTTTATCCAGCAAAGCTATCATTTAGAATTGAAGGACAGATAAAGAGCTTCCCAGACAAAAATAAGCTAAAGGAATTTATCACCACCAAGCCAGTATTTATAGGAAATGTTAGAGGGACTTCTTTAAGAAGAAAAAAACATGTATCAAAAACAGGAATAAAGAATGGTAACAACTACATTCCTATCAATAAGTACCTTAAATGGAAAAGAATTAAGTGCTCCAATCAAAAGATAGAGTGGCTGAAAGGATAAGAAAACAAGACCCCTACATATGAAAAGGAAGGGGATAAAAAAAGATATCGCTTTGATGGACCTGGAAGGTGTTTAAGTCAGACAGAGAAAGATAAACACTATATGATTTCACTTATATGTGGAATCTAAGAAATAAACAGAACAAACTAATCAAAAACAGACTCACAACTATAGTGGACAATTTAGTGATGGACAGAGTGAAAGGTGCCTTTGGATGTTTATGAAAACTCTCTTGATGTTGGTAGGAAGCATACTTGATGAACTACACGTCTATAATTATTGTATCACCTCATGGAAAGAGAAAATTATCAACAGCAGAGGATTTATTACATTTCTGACTATAGGGCATCTTTCCCCATTAGAAGGGGAACAAAATGATTGAAGCCTAATAAAATCATGGGGAAATTTGCAAGGACTAAACCCCCAATTCTGTTCACTGCAGCCTAGGAAGTTCTGCAGGTGGAGGCAGCCATGGGAAAGTGCATATCACTCTGTTCTGCTGTTGCTCCTTCCATCTTGTTCTCTTAACATCAGTCCTATGATTTTTAAAAATGTTTAATCAAAGTAAAGTTTTCCTTGAGCAGAAGAAGTTGGAATTTCACTGATGGCAAAGGCATGGTGGTCGTTGTGAAGCAAAAGCCGACCACCTTCTACATGGGGATCACCATCAACAAGAACGCCAGGGCCACCCTCAGTAGCATCTGACACATGATCCACAAAAACAAGTGCCTCCCAGGTCTGCACATGGCCGCCATCCGCAGAATCAGCACCATCCTGCACAGCTAGAAGCCCATAATGGTGAAAAGGAAGCAGTACTGCCCCACCAAAAGCTTCTGACCACTCCTCTCCCTATGAAATAAAGATGTCGCCTTACCCTCAAAAAAGCCCTTTTTCTTTCTTTTGTGGTAAACAAACAGTTGCATACACTTTTCCTCTCATTAAAACAGGCATTGGAAAACAGCTTGACCCCCGGTTCATCCCATGCTAGACAAAGTAGCTCCAGAGCAAGGTGGCGCAGCTGACTCAGAAGATGAGGGTGACATCCAGGAGCGTTTTCACCAGGGGCTTCTCCTCCAGGGACATGGAGACACAGTCTGCTTTGCTTGTGGGCTCCGCCGGCCCGGCCCTGGCCCTCCATCCCACAGAGCCACGGGATAGCTTTCAACACTCGGGACCATCCTGGGCTCACATTGCCTAGTGTGCCTTTTGGTTCAAAAAGTCATGAACACAGAAAGAACCCTCAAAATATTTGACCAGTTCTTTATTTCTAGTTCAAATAATGAAATACAATTCACACAAATTCCATAGGGTGATGGAGCTTTTGGGGCAGCTGCCTTAGTCTGTCCCTTTTCTTCAAAAGTTTGGTTCTTTGGCTCAGAGCCTTGATTCTAGATGCTGAAAAGCCACAGTTGTCCATCAGAGATCTTTTGACCTGTCCCTCCATCCCTTTCTCTCCAGCTCTGCACAAGATCTGGACTGTTCTAGGATTGGGTCCTAGTGTAGGCTGCCAATATCCTCTCTTCTCATCTAGTCAGGTTAAGTTTTGCATCTGGAAATCAGACCCAAGATTGTGTTCTTCCAAAGAATGTGACCTTTTACTGACACTTCTCCTAAAGACCTCTCTCTTAGTCCAATGAGAATTTTGCAGCTTTCATTCATTGCTAAGCCCATTTCTCAGACGAAGAAGGAAAAATTCACTCTTATTTAACAATTTTTTTTTAAATTTTATTTTATTGTCATAAAATACTTAACATAAGGTCTACCCTTATAAAATATTTTGTGTATAATACATTATTGTCAACTATAGGTACAATGTTGTATAACAGATCTCTAGAGCTTATTCATCTTCATTAACTGAAACTTTATGCCTGTTGATTAGTAAATCCCAATTTGCCTCTCCCTCAAGCCCCTAGTAACCTCTTTTCTATTTTTTGATTCTAGGAATTTCACTATTTTATTTTGTTTTCAAAATAATTTTCTTATTTTTCAATTACAGTTGGCATACAATATTATATTAGTTTCAGGTGTAAAACATAATGATTAGACATTTATATAACTTATGAAGTGAACATCCTGATAAATCTAGTACCCATCTGGCACCATACATAATTATTACAATATTATTGATGATATTTTTGTGCTAAGCCTCACATCCCCATGATATTTTGTAACTACCAATTTATAATTCTTAATCTCTTCTCCTTTTTCACTCATCTTCCCAACCCCCCTCTCATAAGGCAACCATCAAAATTTTCTCCGTATCTATGTGTTTGTTTCTGTTTTATTTGTTTGTTTATTTTGTTCTTCAGATTCCACATGTAAGTGAAATCATATGGCATTTGTCTTTCTCTGTCTGACTTACTTCACTCAGTACGATACCCTCTAGGTTCCTCCATGTTATTGCAGATGGCAAGATTTCATTTTTTGTGTCTGAGTAATATTCCATTGTTTATATGTACCATACCTTTATCCATTCAACTATTGATGAACACCCAGGTTGCCTCCATATCTTGGCTACTGTAAATAATGCTGCAATGAACATATGGATTCACATGTCCTTTTGAAGTAGAATTTTGGGTTTGTTCAGGTAAATACCCAGCGTGGGATTACTGGATCCTTCTTTGTCTCTTGTTATAGCCTTTGTTTTAAAGTTATTTTGTCTGGTATAAGTATTGCTACCCCAGCTTTTTTTTTTTCATTTCTATTTGCATGAAATATCTTTTTCCATCCCTTTACTTTCAGTCTCTGTGTGTCTTTCAACTTGGAATCTCTTGTAGGCAGCACATGCTAGGGTCTTGTTTTCTTATCCATTCAGCCACCCTATCTTTTGATTGGAGTGTTTAATCTATTTGCATTTGAGGTAATTATTAATAGATATGTAGTTATTGCCATTTTATTATTCACATTTTTTATCTTTTTTTTTTCTTTTTAAACATTTCTTGTAACACTGGTTTGGTGTTGATGAATTCCTTTAGGTCTTTCTTCTCTGGGAAGCTCTTTATCTGTGCTTCGATTCTCAATTACAGCTTTGCTGTGTAATCTTAGTTTTAGGCCTTTGTTTTTCATCACTTTGAATATTGCATGCCAATCCCTCCAGACCTGCAACGTTTCTGTTGAGAAATCAGCTGACAGTCTTATGGGAGCTCCCTTGTAGGTAACTAACTGCTTTTCTCTTGCTGCTTTTAAGAGTCCCTCTTTGTCTTTAACCTTTGTCATTTTAATTATGATGTATCTTGGTGTGGGTTTCTTTGGGTTCATCTTATTTTGGACTCTTTGAACTTCCTGGGCTCATATGTCTATTTCCTTTGCCAGGTTAGGGAAGTTTTTCTTTGTTATTTCTTTAAACAAGTTTTCAATTCTTTGCTCTCTTTTCTCCTTCTGATACTTTTATGATGCAAATGTTGATATGCTTGATGTTGTCCCAGAGTCCCCTTAAACTATCCTCATTTTTGCAGGGGGATTCTTTTTATTTATTTATTTTTTCTGTTCTAGTTAGGTGTTTTCTGCTACTTTGGTTTCAAAATCGTTGATTCAATATCTCTGCTTCGTTTAATCTCTGTTGATTCCTCCCAAGATATTCTTCATTTCAGTTATTGTAGTCTTCATTTCTGATTAGTTCTTTTTTGTGATTTTTTAATCTCAATTTTCATGGTTTCTATTTCTTTCTTAAAGTTCTCACTGAGTTCCTCTACTCTCCCCCTAAGTTCATTGAGCATCCCTATAACCAGTGTTCTGAACTCCACATCTGTTAGATTGCTTGTCTCCATTTTGTTTAGTTCTTTTTCTGGAGCTTTGTGTCTTTGTCTCTGCATTTTGACTGCCTCCCTGTGTTTGTTTCTGTGTATTAGTTAAGGCTGCTATGTCTTCTGGTCTCTGTAGAGTGACCTTATGTAGTAAGTATCCTGTGGGGCCCAGTGGTACAGTCTCCCTGGTCACCTGAGCTGGGTGTCCAGATGTGTCCCTTGTGTAGGTTATGTGTGCCCTCTTTTTGTAGTTGTGCCTTGGTTGCTGTTTGCACATCAGTGGGAGAAATTGACCTTGGACTGGTTGGTTGTGAAGACTGGCTGGTGAGGGGCTGACCTTATGGAGCAGGATTCATTTTAGCAGGTCTCTGGTGCCTGTTCAGTCTGCCCTTTGGGTGTGTAGTCTTTAGATGTATCCCCCAATGGTACATTGGCTTGGTTTGAAGCTGGCCACTAGATATGCTGGCCCTAGGGCCTTCTGGGAGGGGTCTTGCCACAGGCCAAGTTCAGCCATGTCCTCCTATGCCCTGCCCAGGTCCACCTGGGCAGAAGTCACCAACCAATCCTCAGATAGATGGCCACCACCCACGCTGAACTTGGAGGTGCCTCAAGAGGCTAAATTGCAAACTGAGGCAGGCTGCTGCTAGTGTGGGCTTTGAACTGTTTAGCAATATGTATGCGGTATGCTAAGGCCAGACAACACTTGTTTGGGTTTTGTGAACCTTTGAGAGATTTTAGGAAAGTCCACAGCATAAGCAAAGACAGGTCATTTGTATAGAAAAGCCACTGGAAGTGTCTTGGGTGGGCACACTAGTTGGGTGGGGCATGGCCTCAGGGAATCACTAGGGTGGAGTGGCCAGTGTTAGCCGGGTTGATGAAGACTCAGATATAACGGTGGCTTGTGTCTGCATGCCAGGAGAGGGGAGAGCTCAACAAAGAAACACTGGATTCTGCCACCACTTCTGTCTCAGAGAGCATTGCCCCTTCAGCCCTCACCCAAAGCCAAACAACTCAATTCTTCCTCGTATGTCCCTGGCACCTTTCAAGCTGCTGTTCTGGCACTGGAGCTTAGATCAAGTAAGTTAGTTCATCAGCGAGTAAGTTCATGTGCCAGCCCTCTAAGACAAATATTTGTGACTCCAGCAGCCCTCCATCTCACTCAGCCACAATCTCCTCTGGTTTTCAAAGCCAGAAGTTATGGGGACTTCTTTTCTTGGCACTGGAATCTTGGGCTGGGGAGCCTGGTGTGTGCCTCCTCCAGCTACCCCTCAGTCTCTGTCCTGCTCCCACCAGCAGGACAAGGTTGATATTGTTGAGAAGCAGAGAGGGTGCATGTGTTCCTACTAACCCAAAAGAGCAGTGGAAGAGGGGCTTCGGAAACACAAACTAACTGCAGATATTGCTACTGTGGCAGCTAGCTCAACCCAGGACCAGAGAGAGGTTTTTAGAGATCCTAGGTTCTAAAAGAGTTATGGTACCTTCCTCCATTGCCCTGGCATCAAAATAAAACAATAATAAGCCATAAGGAAATACAACAAATGTATTGTCCTGATTTTTCCCAGGACATCTTTTTCAGTGTGCTTTGATAATAAACATTAAAATCTGTGGACGAAAAACAGTTCTACAGAAAGTAACCGCACAGGGTGATCTGATCATAAATTTCTAACTGGGCAGGTCACGGTGGGTAGTCATGCTCCAGGCATATAAATTCTTTAGTAAAAGGTTTATCTTTGCCTCAAGCAAGCCCTGTCCACTGTTTTTTTGGAATTTAGGTTAATATGCCTTTGAAATAAGTGTAATCCCTCCCCCTCAAGAGAGCACGTAATCTTATTAACTATCCTGTAATCTAATCCCCCATCTTGCTTTCTCCCACCTCCTGTAATCTTCCTTACATTCCCTCCTTAATTTCAAATGCATAAAAGGAACTGCAAAACTCATTCTCCTAAGGGTTTGAGATCTTGCTTCCCAGCAACTATTATCAGTTTTGGCTTAAATAAATTCTTATTAAAATTTTCTGCAGGTTTGAAAGTTGACAAGTCTTTCAAATAAAATATTTTCCTTTTTATGTGTATGTCCTGAGGGGTACCCACCAGTACCCCAGCAGAAAACTGCCGCTCTGAGTGCTGGGTGACCTCACTGCGGCCAGAGGGTTTGATTCCCACCACTGGAGACATACAGCTGCTGCTTCCACCGTGTTCTTCCCTCACTCTCCTTTGCCTTCTTCTCTCCTTGGCTCTCATGAATGATAGGAGAATGCATTTTCTCCCCTACTGCCAGGTTAGCATGTACTCCCTATTTGTTCAGAGCTATGCTGTCTGCACCCCAACTAACTGAGGGAGAGCTCCTGATCTATAAATTAAATCCACTCCCATGCAATGTCTGGAGAAGAGGTTTAACCTTGAAGTTCAGTATGTGTATGCAGGTGGGGTGAGTCCTGGCTGACCCCAGCCCATTGTTGCTTAAGCCAAGTCACAATCTGCCACAAGGAGAGCAAGGTGCCAGGGTTTGAAGGGAGCATAGTTGGGTGTCAGAGACCCCTAGTCTCCTCAGTCTATGTCCCAGCTGTCAATCCTCCTCCCTCAGCCTGCTGAGTCATCCCTTCAGCCAGATCAGGCAGCTCCCTTATTAACTCCTCTGACCAGCTCTTTTCTTTCTCATTAAAATCTTTCTTTTAGACAACTTGGATAGTGATCATTTTCACATAAATGTGAAATCCACAGTAAGGTGTTTTCATTCTCATGACATCCATGTTTTCGGCAAGTCTTGGAAAAGAGAATTATCCCCTATCAACGAAATTTCAGATAATGATAATAAAGTACACTTAGCATGTGTTAGTTCCTGTTGTGCGTCACAAAAAATATAGGCCAATGAAAAAGGAAACCATGACCAAGACCATAAGAGAAACTTGCTGAAGAAAAAGGCAAAACCTTAGAAACTCACCAAGACCGACTTCCCAATAAAGAGGGGAGAGCCGAAGGGAAAAAGCTGGTAAGGAAAAGCGAACAGTTCAAGTAGATTATGTCACTCAAGAATGGAAAACAATTTTTTCATTTTGCACTAGAAATCACTAGACAACTTGACTTAAAAAGTCAAGAGTAGACAGGAATGATACATCTCTTTGTGTGTAAATCATGCAGCAATGTGACTTGGCACTGAAACAAAAGGGTATTGTACACACGGGGAGCCTGAACAGAGAAGCACCTGATAATAGCACCCATCCAACGAGAAATAAGTACGTGTCAATAAGCAAAAGATGACTTAAATAATAAGAATTCTGTCCTGGTGAACTGGGAGATAATTTCTTCTTTCCAAGAACTAAGTTTCTAAGAGACAAATTATCTCCTATTGAGAGAGGAGTGTGGAGGGGACAAAGGAGATGTCACAACTGTAGACAGAGGGCAGAAGGAGGACATGAGTGGAAATGACTGAATTTCCAGAGACCTGTAGTTTGTTAAAATGTTGTGGCACCATCACGTTCTGTTCTTCATAATTCTACTATGGTTCGCTAAGATCTGAGCATGCGGGAAAGGGAGTGAGGAATTATGACACATTCTTTGACCCGTTTTTGGAGGAGCATCTATGGATGGCTGGTGCCTAGGGTCTGATGAGCTAGGTGTTGCCTCACAGACTCACAGTCCTGTTTGCAAACCCCTTCCTGATGCTCCCAGAACTTGTACCCTCTCAAGCAACAACCTAACACACACACTTTAACAAAACAAAAATATCATACACAGAACAACACAGTGCACAAGGGCGCATGCTCACAGCCCTCCTTTCACCTCTAGGCAGCTCCTCAGGTTGCAATCTCAAGGGTCAGGGAGCAGGCAAACCCACACTGGTGGTTCCACTGTTAGACCCAAGACTCCTCGAAGGTCCCCAGCAGCCCCAGGCTCCTGCTCTGCCACAACTTCAGCAAGACTCAAAGCCAGAGCCACTTCCTTAATGCCCTATCTCCTTTACTGGCATCTGGAAGAGAGACAGCTAGGTGCCCATAGAGGTTCACGAAAGCAGCAGGGCCTGCATGCATCTCAAAAATAGCCTCTATATTTTTGTCTTCTTGGTAAAGAAAACAGCAGTATCAGTTTCAGGACCACTCCATCCACTTTGTGTCCTGAGTCATATAAACTGCGTACACTGTATTAGGTGGTTTGAGACTAGGGTTTAGGCTGAAAGGAAGAGAGAGGACAGCATCTATCACAATAGAAGTGAATTATTCTCAAGAATTCCTTGTGTAAGATTTCTCCGCCTTCTCCTGTGCACACATAAATGATTCCAGCTCACTCTCAGTTTTAGGTTTATCTTGTAAGCTTTAATATCGCCTCTATTCGGAGTTATTAAACAAAGGAGCTACTGAAAACTCTGTGTCTGATTCTGTTAACATAGTCTTCACTCTTCTCCTGTACCTCCTTCCAACATGGCACCACACGACAGAGCCGTGAGTGTCAACAGACCTGGGGCTCATTCTGAGAACATCATTTCCCTCCCTCCCTGCTGATACCTCCTCCCAACACCACATCCCATGTTATGAAGTAGGGAATAAATGCAGACCCCATGGCAACTACTCTCAGATTTTTCTGTTCTATGTAAAATGAGGTTATGCCTCCTCCCTCCCACAGGCCCAGGGCTCACTCTTTCATTAGGGAGCCACTTACCACCAGAGCTCTGTACCCAGACTAGGCTTTGGGTGCAGGGTGCAGATGATCAGTCGAAGTTGAATTTCCACAAGCCTGGACTCAGGGAGCAGACACCCCGAAAGGAAGAATCTTATGATATGTCTTCCATCATGCAATAGGAAACAGGCAGACAACGAGACAAATACATAAAATCTATAGTAAGTAAAGTAGTGATAATTGCTATGTTGAAAAGAAAAATGCAAAGAAAGAGGTTAGGAAGTGGTTGAATATGCAATTTTAAATAGGGTTGCAGGAACATTTTACTGAGAAGGCGAGAAAGTGAGCTGTGCTGTTATCTGAAGGGAAAGTGATCCAGGCAGGAGGAATAGGATGTGCAAATGGCCTGAGGTAGAAACCAGTCTGGGGTGTTCAAGGAATAGCAAGGATGCCCATGTGGCCGAAAGAAGCAGGCAAGAGGGGGAGCAGTAGGAGATGAGGACAGTTATCTTTGGGTGCAGGATGGAGCAAACTGTGCAAGAATTTGCAGGTGTCACAGGTGAGACTAAATTTACCGAGTCCCAGGGGGAAATAAGGGGAGGGTTCGAGTACAGGGGTGACATGGTTTGACTGTGCTGAGAAGACTCTGAGGAAGAACAAAGCTAGAGCAGAAGCAGAGAGACCAGTGAGGAAGCCACAACCCAGGGGGAGAAATGACAGTCTTTAGCCAAGGTGGGGTAAGTGGCGAGAACAGGTAGAGCTACAGACATTGCTGATGGATCAGATGTGGAATGTGGGAGTGAACACTGAAGCTAAGAGTTTGACCTCAATGACCATGGATTGAGCAACTACCCACAATTATCACATCTACATGTCAACATAAAGGAACCATTAAAATTGTACATGGAGAAATGCAAACCCAGAGAGATGAAATAATGTATCAATAATGTATCCAAGATCACAAATATGGCAGGTTCAGGTTAGAACACACATCCTTGTGACCCCAGAACTCATGCTCCAACCACTCCTCTTGGAGAGCATTAGGAACAGAACAGAAAGAAAGACATTTAGAAAGAACACAGTAATCAAAACAAATTCGTGCCAGAGGGGTCTCTTCATTCTCTCTCAAAGCACACATACCACTCAAGTGGCTTCCGAATTATAGAGTATCTAAAGGAGTGTTTCCTTTTGTCATTTGCAAAAGAAAACAGCAAACTTTAATTTAAAAAAGTCTATTTACAGCATTTATTCAGATTATATCTAATGTGAATTTAAGAAAGATTATAATCTGGGAGGCAGTGAGGCAGATGTGTACTATCTAGTCACTTCACTGAATTCCATTTTGGAAATCTAGTTAAAATCGTGTTCTCCATGTCCTAAAAAGTTAAGAAAATAAATTGATTGCTTATTAACAAATTTATTCAGTACCTAGGCAAACTGCCTTTGTACATCCTATTGCTATCTACCACCGTTTCATTTTTTAGTATGAGACACAAAATATTGGAGGCCCTTTTAGGGGCTGCTACTGGGGAAGAATGTTTCATTGTATAACTGTGGACATCAGTTACTCCAAAGAGTTCTTGATACACGTCAGTGTGTTTTTTTGACACCCATAAAGGAGGAGGTAACAGTATGAACTTGGCTTCTGTATCTTATTTCAGCTCTGAGATATTAACCCATTCATGCATATTCACATGCAGTGCTACAAGAGGCTCTGGGAGGAGAGTCAGTATAAAAAGAGAACCATTTTGCTCTTCTATGTTTTGTTAAAATGTCCACCCTATCCTACCATGCATCCTTTATGATGTTTTCTTGGGACTTAGGAAAGCAACATTTTCTTTCATGTAGAAGAGAAGAGTTTTTCTAAAGGTTGAGATCGGGAGTATGAGTGAATGAAGTGAATAAAGTGAACGAAATTCCTGAACCCCACCCCCAAATTACACTAAATTAAAATATTTAGGGTGAGGTCTGAAACATCTACATTTTTAATAAACTCTCAAGATTATTATTATTATTTTTGTCTTTAAAACAATTTTACAGAGGGTTTATTTTCAGCTCTTCTCTAAATGACTCAGGTCCTCACTGAGTCATTTTTTCTTCTTTTTTATATTCTTCCTTAAATGATATGGATAATTCATCCATAACCCTTTACTTATCTGTTTATTTACTTAACATTGACTTATGAGCACTATGCTAGGTACTGAATAAATTTGTTAATAAGCAATCAATTTATTTTCTTAACTTTTTAGGACATAGAGAACATGATTTTAACTAGGTTTCCAGAATGAAATTCAGTGAAGTGACTTGAGAGTACACATCCACCTTACTGCTGCTCATATTATAATATTCCTTAATTTCATATTAAATTTAATCTGAATAAATGCTTTAAATAGAAGTTTTAAAATTAAATTTGTGGAGGTAACATTAGTTAATAACTAGATTATTTTGATACACACTAAATCTGAGCTATCTACAAGGCTGGATTAAGAATCAGAAAACCACAATTCTAGTCCTGAGGGAGCCTCGGATTCACTGTGACTTTGGCGTGTCCCTGTTGTCTCCCTGAGCCCATTTCCTTAGCTATAAAATAAGGAAAATAGATACAGTACTCACTGAGTCTTCTTCTAGCTCTAATATTTTATGAATTTTCATGTCTTGCCTGACATGCTAATCAGCTATTTTGCCTTTACATCTTGGCTGTTCCTTCACAGGAAGGATTCGGCCTCTTCATCAACCGGCCATGATTGCTGAGCCAGCAGACCCTCCAGAAGTCAATTTGTTCCCACCTTTTCCACTGCTGGAGCCTTCCCTTCCGAGCAAAGGTGTCAGCTGTGAGAGCCAGGGTGCCCCACAGTTCTCTGATAAATGCTCTGTTAGAGCCCGGCTGCAAGCGTCCAGACTCAGAAGTTGGCTTGGGCTTCCCCAGTGTGGATAGGAAGCAGTGGAGTAAATCCAGGTCTATCTGGTTCCAGAGCCCATGGGCACTAGTCTCTGATTGGTGAATTGGTTAATATGGACTGACTGACTCTAGGTTTCTGAATATTTTTATGCCACTGGATACTGTAACTAATCAACCAAGTTCTTATGTGTACTGGTTCCTTCATCATTTTAATCCCACAATTACACTATAAATTTCCACAATTCACCTCAATATCCAATTTATTTTCCTTCTAAAAGAAACTAGTGTAATAACAATAACAGTAATAATAACAATAAATGATTTTTAATGTAGTTTTTCTTTCCTTTTGTTTCATGATAGCAAATAAATGTGAGAGCAAAGAAGAGTTGAACAAAAAGCTTGGAGAGCTGACGGCCACCACCCCACAGCATGTGTTTGGCACATGTGGTCTGTCAGTGATGTCCATCCCATCATTGTGAGAACTGAGGTTCTTGGAGGCTGAGGTATCACATCTGCTCCTCAATATCCTGGTGCGAACAAGATTTCAATCCCGGGAACCGACCTGTCATCTCAGGATTGTCATTATTGGCTTTGTGGATGCAAACATTATTAAGCTCTTCTTCCTTTCTACGGATTCCAGTACCATCTGCCTTATGGGGTTCTTGAAGAATAAAATGAATGAGTTTTGCAGACCCTAACTTGCTTAGAAACAGTAGGTGTTATTAAACAATTCTGAATTTAGGAAGTACTTAGTATTTACTTTTTTTGGTTTAATTTGAAATAAATATTTTAATCCTATATTATTGAATTTCACATACTTGCAGAAGGCAAAATTTTAATTCATTGGGTTCATTACTTGTAGCATTACATACTCGTTTGGATCAAATAATGAAGGATGGACAGTAAAGGCATGTCATGGCAAATACACAAATATCAGTACAATCACATTCATCTTGGAGTCAAAGTCAGTAATATTTTCCAATGTTTTTCCAACAACCAATTCATACAATCCTCACATTTAGTAGCCATGATGTTGTGTAGGTGAAGGCATGAAGGAAAATCAGAACATTTCCTATAAACTTGAAGAGTATTTGTCCAAGAATGAATGAATGAATGAATGAATGAATGAATGAGAGAATGTTAACGTCTTTAACTGTTGTATTCCAGAAGCCATTTTCTTCCCCACTCTTTTGATCTCAGGGATTGTATCATTAGCTATTCATTAGCATCATTTTGCTATTCATTCTGTCTAATCTTTTTTCTTGGATAAGCATGATAACATAATTGTAATTCTGTTAAAAAGTAATTGTTAAGACAAAAGAAGGAATTGTTTTACCAGTGGCAAATTTATGAGTAAAGCATACAGAATTGACTTGAACAATATCCAAAAATACACTTTTTAAAAACATTTACTTTTAACTTTTGCTAATTATGTTAATGTTTTCTATTATCAGGGTCTGAAAAATAATTTCTTTTATAGTATAAAAATTGCTTTTCAATTTTCATGTCATACTAAAAACAGTTTCCCAGCTGTTTAGTTTCATTTGTGTATTAGCCTAAACTCAAACACATAAAATTTACATTTACTTATATTTCAAATTTAGACCTATTATAAAATATTGGTGGTGAAAAAACCCTTTGTATTTAGTATGGTATGTAGCAACACAAATTCAGTTACAAACAAGTGAAATATCTAAGTTCTCTACCATAGACACTTACGTATTTTATTGTTGTAATAAACTTAAAAAAGAGAAGAAAATAAAATATTTTTGTACATTATGTTATATGTATAAACAAAATTTTCAAATATAGAAGAAAATTATAACATTTTAACTTATTTTATTACCAAAGTAAAAGTAAATGTATATTAATAGTGTACATTAAAGTTACATAAATGATATGAAAAATATGTATAATTCTAAGCATTGTTATAAAAAGATAATATGATTAATGTTCATTCGGGCTCATAAATTTGGGCTAAGTGTATGACTATTGCATGCACTGTCCAATTAGGCAGCAAATGATTTCTTGGATTTAATTTTCAAGGAAAACTATATTATTGTAATTAAATTTAAAAATAACCTATAATGTTATACCTCTTGACAATTCTTAAAGTGTTTTCCTTCAATGATTATGCAGTTATTGTTTATTGATCCACGAAAGGATTAGTAATTTTCAGATTTCCAAAACAGAGCCTTCCTATGAGATAGTTACTGAAAATTTACTTTGATGCATTAAGAAAAAAAATCTTGTGCTATATATTTATTCAAATACAATGAGATTGGGAATTTGAAAAATGAAGGGTACCTTTATTTCATAGTTAGCTTTTTATGTGCATTTTAACCTTCTTAAATGTGTCAATTTGATTCCAAATTTGAAGACAAGTTACAGTGTGTTCGAAGACTCAGTTCACTTATAAGTAAAAGATATAGCTACATCCACATTGCAATCCATTCTTCTAAGAATATTTAGCTAAACATTTATTTTTAAGAATCTCAATTTAGCCTATAATTTAATAATCTTTTGAAAATTCTTCCAAGTAAACCAAATTTATTCAGTATTAAATAATAAATACATTCCCATTCTCCTTTTTCAAAGAGAAGGGTTAGATTTGTGATGTCATGCATTGCCCTAGTAAAACATACAACTTGTGCAGTTTATACAAGAACTTCGTTTAAGCATGAAAATATCTGTGGGGAGTGAAGGGGGTTCTGAAATGTTGGTAATGACAAAACTAATGTGTGCATGTCAGTCTGCCCTTGTCAGTTATTTTTTACACCAGATTTTCTGCCAATCATATTTACCAGCACACCCTGAAACAGTCCAATATATTTGCTAATCCAGATATTTATAACCAGTGCTTTGAACTCTGTCTTTTGTAGGTTGCTTGCCTCCATTTCATTTAGTTTTTTCTGGAGTTTATGATTAAAATTATGATTCAAATTTCAAAATGAATACCTGAGAGTTAATTTAAAAGTCTCACATTAATTTCACTTTTATATTCTAATTATGAAACAACAGGATTTAAAAGTTATGCTTAAAATACCAGTTAGCTTATGATATAAAAGACAAATCTGGCCTCCTTCCATGACTGCGTTAAAATTACAACCAAATTATAAAGCAAACAATTTGGAGAACCACCTTTAGTCTAGCTGATCATAACACATACATCTGAGGATATAAAGAAAAGGCCACATCGAGTCTGGTAGCGGGGGCAGAGACACAAAGCAAGCTGGTCCCACACCCAGGTGTGGCAGTTGTGCAACGAGAGGGAGAATGCAGCTGCAGAGGGCCCCCTGCAGCAACAAGGGGCCCTAGCCACACACAGGGGATCACCAGCCAGGGTTCCAATCCCAGGAAGAGGAGTCCCCACAAAATCTGACTGTGAAAACCAGTGCAGACTCTAGACATCTGGGTGAGATAGAAAAAACCTAAAAATCAAGACATCCCATTAAGAGGTCTGTGCACAGACTCACTTGCTCAGAGACACTCACCCTAGGCTCTGGGGGAGAGTCAGCAGTTTGGGAGGCTCAAGAGACATATGGGGAAAGACTGAGTTGCGTGTCACTGGGCCAAGGGCTGGAGGGACAGCCGCCATTGTTCCTTTGTTGGGGCTCCCTCCAACATCTACAGGAGGGCACCATCTTGCCTGTGTTGAACCTTCCTCCTGCATGGAATTCTGAAGCTGCATTGGCCCGGTGAGATTGGCTCACTCCCTGGGACCCTCTCCCACTCAGCCCACAAATTGCCCCCAGCAGCCTATTGCCAGGTAGCCAGCCCAACCCTGGGCTGCATATTTATTGGCAGGCAACAGCCCTCAGCTCATGTGGCCCACATGCAGACCACACATTTTTGGGGAGACTTTTGGTGGTGAGTACTGGTGCCAGCCTGAGCTGCAATATTTTGGGGGCAAATCACAGGGGTTCGAGGGCCTGAGGAGGACAGTGGCTGACTTTGCTGCAATCTGAGACTTTTACAGAAAGCCGCAGATTCAGCAATGGCATGAAACCTGATTCTGTCTGTATTGGTTGGGTAAAATTTGTTTGCCTTCCTCTGCTGACTCCCTGGGTTCCAACTCCACCTCACTCGCATATCACTCAAAGGCACTTCCTGCTGTGGAGCCATATGAATGGCTGGCAGGCAGCCTCAGGCCTTGAGGTGCACTGGTTCATTTGCTAAGCCACTCCAGGCCTGGTACTGGGGGTAAACAACCTCAGCTAGCAGTGTGGTTTCTCCCACTTGCCCCAAGATCTACCATCGGCAGCAACCATCCACAGATCACTTTGTTGCTCCTACCAGGTATCCCTGAGCAATCAAAGACAGCAGCTAAATGTGGCCTACACAGCAGCCCCTCCCAAGAAGTTACAGAACCAACACATGTGAAGGCTGATGTCAGATCACAACAGAATATCACCTGTCTAGCCCCGTAAATGGCACACCTGAAGGATGGTCTCAACAGGTATAAGAAATAGCTGGGGTGAATCCCACTCTGTTGGGTTAGCCCCGACACAGCAACTTATATCCTGTGGGCATGGTCAATCCCCACAGCCAGTTAGCTGGAGAGTCAGTTTCATCCACTGACATATAAGGCTTAGCTACAACAAGAGAACACAAACAACCACACAAGAAACATGCCCAGAGCACCTGGAGCAAATGATCAGGAAGACTGTTCCACAGGGCCACACAGGACATCTACTTCCTAAGGCCACCTGGCCAAGACTGGGAGATGTAATGAATCTTCCTATACATAGAAACAAACACAATGAGGCAGTCAAAATGAGAAAACAAAGAAACATGCTGCAAATGAAACAATAAAAGAAAACTCCAGAAAAAACTAAATGAAATGGAGGTAAGCAATCTACAAAAGACAGAGTTCAAAACACTGGTTATAAAGATGCTCAATGAACTAAGTGAGACAATAGATGATCTCAGTGAGAACTCTAACAGAAAAATAGTAAGTGCAAAAAATGGACATAGAAACCATAAAGAAGAACCAGACAGAAATGAAGAATACAATAACTGAAATGAAGAATACATTAGAAGGAATCGACAGTAGGTTAGACGAAACAGAGGACTGAATCAGCAAGTTAGAAGACAAAGTGGCAGAAAACACCCAATTAGAACAGCAAAAAAAAAAAAAAAAGAATTTTTAAAATGAGGAAAGTTTAAGAGACTTCTGGGACAACCTCAAATGAACCAACATCCATATTATAAGGGTACCAGAAGGAGAAGAGAGAAAGCAAGGGGTTGAGAACTTACTTGAAGAAATAATGACAAAAAACTTCCCTAACCTGGCAAAGGAAATAGACATACAAGTACAAATAAGAGGAACCCAAACAGACCCAAACCAGGACACATCATCATTAAAATACCAAAAGTCAGAGACAAAGAGAAAATCCTAAAAACAGCAAGACAAAAGCAGCTAGTTACTTACAAGAGTACTCCCATAAGAATGTCAGCTGACTTTTCAACAGAAACTTTGCAGGCCAGAGGGAATTGGCACCATATATTCAAAGTGATGAAAAATAAGGATCTCCAACCAAGACTACTCTACCCAGCAAGGCTAGGTAGAGTAAAATTGAAGGTGAAATAAAGAGCTGTGCAGACAGGAAAAAGCTAAGGGAATTCATCATTAACAAGCCAGAACTACAAGAAATGTTAAGAGGACTTTTATAAAAAGAAAGGGGAAAATAACCATAAATATGAATAAGAAAATGGCAATAACTATGTATCTATCAGTTATCACTCTTTTAAATTTTTATTTATTTATTTATTTGTTTGTTTGTTTATTTTTAATCGAAGAGATGATTTAAAGTTTTTTCTCCCCCATCTACCACCCCCTTTCCCCTTCCTCCTTACCCTCTGGTAACCACTAGTCTATTGTCCATGTCCATGAGTCTCTGTTTGTTTGTCCTGTTCATTTGTTGCTTTTAGGTTTATATGCCACATATAAGTGATGTCATGTGATTTTCAACTTTTCCTGTCTGGCTTATTTTGCTTAGTGTGATTATTTCAAGATCCATCCATGTTGTTGCAAATGGCAGTATTTCATCTCTTCTTTTTTTTTTTTTTAAAAAAAAATTAAGTTTATTGGGGTAACATTGGTTAACACAATTATATAATTTTCAGGTGTACATTATAACTTGACATCTATATATTCTATTGTGTGCTTACCACCCAAAGCCCAGTTTCCTTCAGCTATCACATATTTGATCCCCTTTATCCACTTCATTCTCTCCTTTCTCCCCCTATATTTGATCCCCTTTAACTGTCTACCTACCCCCTCCTCTCCCACCCACTACCCTCTGGTAACCGCCAGTCTATAGTCCATGTCCATGAGTCTCTGTTTGTTTGTCCTGTTCATTTGTTGCTTTTAGGTTTATATCCCACATATAAGTGATATCGTGTGATTTTCAACTTTTTCTGTTTGGCTTATTTCTCTTAGCATGATTATCTCAAGGTCCATTCATAGTCTCGTAAATGACAATATTTCATCTCTCCTTATGGCTGAATAATATTCCATTGTATATATGTACCACAGCTTCTTTAGCCAATCATCTATTGTAATACACTTCGATTGTTTCCATGTTCTGGCCGCTGTGAATAATGCTACTATGAACATCGGTGTGCAAAATCTTTTCGGATATGGGATTTTAAGTCTTTGGGGTAAATACCCAGTAGAGAGATTGCTGGATCATATGGTAGATCAATTCTTAGTTTTTTGAGGAACCTCTACACTGTTTTCCATAGTGGCTGTACCAATTTGCAGTCCTACCAGCAGTGTATGAGGGTTCTTATTTCTCCACATCCTCTCCAGCATTTGTTATTACTTGTCCTTTGATTATAGCTATCCTAACAGGTGTGAGATGGTATCTCATTGTGGTTTTGATTTGCATTTCCCTAATAGCTAGTGATGTTGAGCATCTTTTCATATACTTGTTATCTATTTGTATGTCCTCTAGGGAGAAGTGTCTGTTCAGGTCCTCTGCCCATTTTTTAATTGAATCGTTTGATTTTTTGTTGTTATGAGTTGTATTAGTTCTTTGTATATTTTGGATATTGGGCTCTTATCGGAGGCATTGCTTGCAAATATATTTTCCCATTTGAATGGTTGTCTCTTTAGCTTGATAATTTCTTTTGCTGAGTAGAAGCTTTTTAGTTTGATGTAGTCTCATTCATTTATTTTTGCTTTTACTTCTCTTGCTTTTGAGGTCAAATTATCACTTTAAATGTAAATGGATTAAATGCCCCAATCTAAGGACATAAGGTAGCTGAATGAATAAAAAAAATACCCATACATATGCTGTCTACAAGAGACCCACCTCAGATCAAATGACACACATAGACTGAAAGTAAAGGGATGAAAAAAAGATATTTCATGCAAATGGAAAGGAAAAAAAGCTGGGGTAACAGTACTTACATCAGAAAAAATAGACCTTAAAACAAAGACTATAATAAGAGACAAAGAAAGGCATTACATAATGATAAAAGGATCAATACAACAAGAGGACGTAACCCTAGTAAACAAATATATACCCAACACAGGTGCACCTACATATATAAAGCCATTATTGACCAACATAAAGGGAGAGATTGACAGTAATACACTCATAGTAGGAGACTTTAACACCTCATTGACACCAATGGACAGATCTTCCAGACAGAAAATCAATAAGGAAACAGCAGCCTTAAATGACACACTAGACCAGATGGATTAAATGGATATTTTCAGAGTGTTTCACCCTAAGGCAGCAGAATATACATTCTCCTCAAGAGCATATGGAATATTTTCCAGGATGTTAGGTCACAAAACAAGTCTCAATACATTTAAGAAGACTGAAATCATATCAAATGTCTTCTCTGACCACAGTGGTGTGAAACTAGAAATCAACTGTAAGAAAAAAAACTGCAAAATACACAAACACATGGAGGCTAAATAACATGCTACTAAACAATGAATGGGTTAACAATGAGATAAAAGAAGAAATCAAAAGATACCTAGAGACAAGTGAAAATGAAAACACAACAACTCAAAATCTATGAGACATAGCAAAAGCAATCTTAAGAGGGAAATTCATAGCAATATAGGCCTACCTCAAGAAACAAGAAAAATCTCAAATAAACAATTTAACATTATATTTAAAAGAACTGGGAAAAGAACAACAGCAACGACAAAAGCCCAAAGTGAGTAGAAAGAAGGAAATAATAATGATCAGAATGGAAATAAATGAAATAGAGCCTAAAAATAATTACAAAAGATCAATGAAATGAAGAGCTGATTCTTTGAAAGGATAAATAAAATTGATAAACTTTTAACCAGACTCATCAAGAAAAAAAGAGAGTAGACCCAAATAAATAAAATCAGAAATGAAAGAGGAGAAATAACTATGTCTCCACAGAAATACAAAAGATCATAAGAAAACACTACGAGCAACTATATGCCAACAAATTGAACAATGGATACATTCCTAGAAACATAAAATCTCCCAAGACTGAGTCGAGAAGAAATAGAAAATCTGAATTGACCAATTACCACCAACGAAATCATGTCAGTGATCAAAAAACTTCCAAAAAAAAAAAGTCTTGGACCAGCTGGCTTCATAGGTGAATTTTACCAAACATTCAAAGAAGAATTAACACCTATTCTTTTCAAACTATTCCAAAAAATTCAAAAGAAGAGAAGACTTCCTAACTCTTTTGATGAAGCCTCCATTACCCTGATTCTAAAACCAGACAAAAATGGTACAAAAAAGAAAACTATAGGCCAATGTCCCTGATGAACATTGAAGCAAAAATCTTCAACAAAATATTAGCAAAATGAATTCAGCAATACATTAAAAATACACGCTATGGTCAAGTTGGATTTATTCCTGGGATGCAAAGTTGGTTTAATAGTCACGAATCAATCAATGTGATACACCACATTAACAAATCAAAAGATAAAAATCATGTGATCATATCAATAGATGCAGAAAAAGCATTTGACAAAATCCAGCATCCATTTATGATAAAAACTCTCAGCAATGTGGGAATAGAGGAAACATACCTCAACATATTAAAGGCCATATATACTAACATTATACTCAATGGAGAAAGGCTAAAAGCATTTTCTTTAAGATCAGAAACAAGATAAGTATACCCACTTTCACCACTTCTATTCAATATAGTTTTGGAAGTCCTAGCTATAGCAATCAGACAAGAAAGAAAAATAAAAGGCATTCAATTTGGAAATGAAGTACAACTGTCATCATTTGCAAATGACATGATACTAAATATAGAGAACCCTAAAGCTTCCCCCGACAAAAAAACTGTTAGAACTGATAAATGAATTCTGCAAAGTAACAGGATACAAAATTAATATTCAGAAGTCAGATGCATTTTTATACATCAATGATGAACTATTGGAAAGAGAAATTTAAAAAACAATCTCATTTACCATTGCATCAAAAACAATAAAATACCTAGGAATCAAATTAGCCAAGAAGGTAAAAGACCTGATCTCGGAAAATAATAAGTCATTGAAAAAGAAATTGAAGAAGATAAATGGAAAATAAATGGATGCATATACAATGCTCATGGGTAGAAAGAATCAACATGATTAAAATGGCCATACTACCCAAAGCAATCTATAGATTCAATGCAATTCCTATTAAAATACCAATGATGTTTTTCAGAGAATTAGAACAAATAATCCAAAAATTCATATGGAACCATAAAAGATCTTGAATAGCCATGCCATCTTGAGAAATAAGAAGTTGGAGGTATCACACTGCCTGATCACAAACTATACTACAAAGCTATAGTAATCAAAACAGCATGGTACTAGCATAAAAACAGACATATAGATCAATGGGACAGAATAGAGGGCCTGGGAATAATTATGGTCATTTAATCTATGACAAAGGAAGCAAGAATATACAATAGGGTAAAGACAGTCTCTTCAACAACTCGTGTTGGGAAAACTGGACAGATACATGTAAAAAAATGAAACTGGACCACTTTCTTATACCACATATAAGAATAAACTCAAAATGGATAAAGACTTAAATGTAAGACATGAAACCATAAAACTTCTAGAAGAAAACATAGGCAGTAAACTCTCTGATATTGCTATTAGTAATTTTTTTCTGATATATCTCCTCAAACAAAGGAAACAAAAAAATAAATAAACAAAAGAGGCTACATTAAACTAATTACACAACAAAGAAAATGATCAACAAAGTGAAAAGACAACCAACTGAATGGGAGAAGTTATTTGCTTACGATACATCTGACAAGGGGTTAATATCCAAAATTTATAAAGGACTCATACAACTCAACAACAACAACAAAAACAATCCAATTAAAAAATGGACAGAAGACCTGAATAGGTATTTCTTCAAAGAGGACATATGAAAAGATGCTCAAAATTACTAATCATCAGAGAAATGCAAATTCAAACCACAATGCGATATCACCTCACACCTGTCAGACTGGCTATCATCAATCAATCAAAAAACAACAAATATTGGCAAGGATGTGGAGAAAAGGGAACCCTCATACACTGTTGGTGGGATTGCAAGTTGGTACAGCCACTCTGGAAAACAGTTTAGAGGTTAATCAAAAAATTAAAAATAGAACTTTCTTTTGACCCAGCAATTGCACTCCTGGGAATTTATTCAAAGAAAAACAAAACACTAGTTCATAAAGATCTATGCACCCCTATGTTCCTGACAGCGCTATTCACAATATGGATGCAACCTAAGTGCCTATCAACAGACGATTGGATAAAGAAATTATAGTACATATATACAATAGAATATTACTCAGCTATTTTAAAAAATGAAATCTTACCATTTACAATGACATGGATGGACCTAAAGGGTATTATGCTGAGTGAAATAAGTCAGACAGAGAAAAATAAATACCATATGGTTCTACTTATATGAGGAATTGAAAGCACAAAAGAAATGAACAAACTAAACAGAACAGACTCAGATCCAGAGAACAAACTGATGATTGCCAGAGGGGGTTGGAGAACTGGGTAAAAAAGGTGAAGAGATGAAGTACAAATTAATAGTTACAAAATAATCATGAGAATTTAGAGTATAGTATAGGGTATGTAGCCAATAATATTGTATAGTGCTAGATAGGTGCTAGAGTAATTAGGGGGATCAGTTCATGAATTGTATAAAAGTATAACTTTTTAAAATTTAAAAGAAAAGAATTTAGTCTTTTTATTATTTCTTTCAAACTGCCAAAATTTATTTAACTTTTCTTTCACAGAAAACACAAGTATATAATGTAAACACTGACACGTGAAATAAAGCATAAGGATCAGGAAGACAAAAGAAACAAAACTCTTGCTTCAGCACTGTACTGCTTCCTGATTTCATTTGTAGCATGAATCACATGGTTATATATATTGGAAAAATAAAGGCAATATTCATTTAAATTTACTGAAATGCCAGAGAGCCTCTGAAATACAAAAAATGCTGTATAGATGTCTGATCTTTCCCTTGTAAAAAAAAAAAATTAAAGCTGAGCACATGTCCATTTACCCATTTACTCAAGGCACTTAATTTAATGTAGGGTATAAAAATGAATTAACATATGAGGTTTAATACGCTTGTGGAGGTGAAGATTGAATTGTGCCTCTTTTGCCTCTTCTGAGAAAATAAAATTAACCAAATTAAAAGCAGAGCTTCCTGACATTGGCCAGAAGACAGCAAAATTACAATGAGTTCTTACTTCAATAAATCCCATGAAATGCAAAACACAATAAAGGATTGCCATTGGTGCTCTGCCCAAATGGTCACTCCAGATCTGATGTTGCAGAATCAAATGGGGTTTTCGAAGTTCTTTCTCAGAACTTTAAACTAGGAAAAATGACCCAAATAAATGGTTGGCATCAAGAACTACCTTGATTTAAAACAAAAAATGTTTCTAAACTTGAATACAGTAATAAACAGTGTGGACTTCGATTCTCTGTGATTATCCCAAGAGGTTAAAATGACCAGTGTTCTTTCTTATCAGATGACACTTACCAGGTCACAGGTAAACTCTGATAATAGATGCCTGCCACACAGTCTGATTGAGTTATAGGACTCAGTGGCGTAAGATCTGGGTTTGGAATAAGGCTGCTTGAGATCTAGGGATAGAGAGCCCTAGTATTGCCAAGTACAACCCACTCCCTCATTTAGCTCCATGATCAAAGTCTATTACAAATAATCTGTGGTCCTTCATTCTCTGATATTCAGCAATCTATGGAGAAATAAATCCCTCAGATACTTTATCCTAACAGTGGGCAGTCAGCTCATACAGAACACTGATTTTCTGGAGAAGAAATGTTACCCTGACTCGGTGTTTTGAACTTTTTTCCCAGGCAAAGCCTAACCTCCCTAGATTACTGAGATGAAGTTTTTTAAATATATCTATATAACATCATGTGAAAAACATCTTCACAACAAAAACCATTCTTTTTTTTTATCCACTACTTAAAGCATTAGGCACAGTGTTCTGCAATTTATTTTGCTCTCACTAAAAAATATACATAGAACAGAGAAAATCAAAATCAGGTTTTAAAAGGGATAGGAATTGATATCCCCAAGAAATTCCTGGATCAATCATGACCTTTTTTTTTGTGTTATATTACAGTAAGTTCTTGCTCAGAAGGTTTTTTATTTTTTAACATGCAAGATGATAAAATATATCAGCATGGTATCATTTTGACTAGAAAAAAGCTGCTCATTGTGGACCTCCATTACTGAATTCGCTTATTTACCTCTGCAGAAATTACAAGGCTTTAGCCACTGTGAGGGACAGTACACTATTAATGCAGGTATGACAAGATATTTCACTGAAAATTCTCTATCCTGTAGTCAGAACAAATGTGCCAATATTTGGAAAACAGTAATCAAGTATTGAGAATTAAATGCCAGAAATCTTTAAAGCAGCAAGTTTATCTTCGCTCTCCAGTTATCATTCTATACTGTCTAGACCACCGCCTCTCCAATACTTTGACCCCATTCCAAACATTCCTTTAGAGGAGATCTCATAGAGGATTTTTTTATATGGTGACTAGCCATTTCTTCTCGTATCACTTCTTTTCTCCTCTCTTGAATCAGTTCCTATAGAAAAGCCCTTTTCTTTGAAAAATGAAAGGTGAAAACTCCGGAAAATAGGTTCAACCTGTTTGCAGATACTAGACCAGATTACCTTTAGAGAAATAAGGCGCCTATAACGTGACCCCAGATTGACTACAAAAGTAGAACTAATATTGGATCCTGTGACTTCCAAACATGAGTACTACTTTCCTGCTACCGGCTGGGCTGTGCCATGGAGCATTGCTGTGATGATCTAACCGACAGATTAAAGCTCCAAAGAACTCAGAGAAATACAGATAAAACTCTTCCTTCAAATAGGAAGTTACAGTATCAAGCACGTCTCTGGCCAACCTCATCAATCTTTCAAGTAATTTTTTCATAGTCAAGTAGGGAAATATGGAAGAGTGCTAGATGAGAAGTTGGGCAACCTAGGTCCTCGTCTTAGTGCTGTTACTTACTGGCCGTGTGACCTGGGCTGAGTCAGTTTACACCCTCCTATAGTCTCAGTTTCTTAACCTATGAAATGGGGATAAGACCACTTGCCTTGTCTACCTCATATTGTGACTGAGGATCAAATGAGATAATCTGAAAGCACTCTGTAAACTATGAAATACTGTGTGTAAGGGTAAAGTAATAGTATATGCTTATTAATTTTAATAGGTCTTTATAATTGCCTATTTGACAAGAAGTGCCCTATGCAGGATATGCTTTGCAATACATAGACTCAAAAGTAGGTGCTATAAATATACACTGGTCTTTTTCACTAAGGTTGGTTAAAAAAGGGAAATTCTCAATTTCCTCAGAAATGACCTCAGAATACATTACTTATAAATGTGATGCTATCCAAATCTACCAATTGATAGAATTAATTTTCTCCAAATATGTCCTGCACAGTTATAGACTGGTCTGTTGATACCTTTGTACAAGGAAGTCTTGAATTCAAGAAATAGCATGCTAAAACTTAAAAGAAAAAACATATAGGTACAGTTTGTTTTAAAAGAAATAAACCAAAAATAAGAGGCATCCTATTTTATATAATGAAATTAGATATTTATATAACAAAATTAGATAATGGTTTCTCAAATAGTTACCTTTACCTTGAGATAGCTCTAGGACAGAATCTCAGTCCAATGAACTAGGAGAAGGTTAGTCTTCCTGGAGGTGAAAAAAACATGTAGGTGGGCAATTAGGCTGTGCTCATTTTTAGTGCTAAGATTTGAACAAGATCTCCTAAGATCTGCCAAACATCTTTGGTGGAGAAGCCCATGCGGCCCAAAGAGGCTTGCTAGTTCTCAGATACCAGGCCAGAATGTGGAGAACAGCTTAACACAGCCATCCAGTTCAGGGATTTTCAATTGTGGTTTTGCTCTTCTCTGGTCTCCATTTTTTTTCCTGATATGCTTTACTTTCCGGGTATTGAGGACGGTATGGTTTGCACACACTGTAAACCAGTCTGACAGGACGGAGACATAAAAATGCCCACAAGCAGCTTTGAAGATCAAAAATGTCTCCATTTTTGGCATATTCTGTCACAAGGTACAATATATTTTTGGTCTCCATTACCCGATAAAGTTATGTGAGGATGGTATAACATTTTTATTATTTGTACTTCTCCGTAGATTTTCTCAAGGTTCATGGCATCCAGCTGAGATTTATCCATAATTTTTATCACCACATTCATCTTGGGGGCCTGGTGCCTCCCCAGCTTCATAATGGCAAAGTTGCCCTTGCCCAGTGTGCCCTAGATGTCATAGAACCACACCGAGACTAGCCCATGTTGCAGGTGGCTAGGGTCATCCACCACGACCACGCTGGGCCCTGCTGCTAGACCCCCAGGGACTGGAATGCCCTGGCGGGCAGGTGGGCAGGAGGCCCAGCTCAGTCTTACTTCTTCACTTCGTACCCCCTACTCCTCCCGGCCCAGCCAGGCGCACCAAAGACAAACCTTTTTATATTTTAGTATTTTTGAATCAATATAGAATAGTGGTGAATAGTAGTGAAAAGCTCTGGTTTTGAATTCTGATAAACTTCTATTCTCTACTATGTAAAGTGAAGTAATAATGGTATTGCTTCATAAAGATGTTGAAAGGATTAAATAAAATAATATGTATAGAGTGCTTATCATAGTTAATGTGTAATAAATGGTAACCATTTTTAGAGTATGTTTGTATGACTTCCCTAGGACTGCCATAGCAAAGTTCCACAGACTGGGTGGCTTAACGAACACAAGTATATTTTCTCACAGTTTTGGAGGCTGAAAGTCCAAGATCAAGGTGTCTATGAGGCTGTTTTTTTCTGAGCCTCTCACTTTGGCTTGTAGATGATTGTGTTTTTGCTGTGTGTATCTCCACGTGGTTTTTCCTCTACATTTTTTTTTTTTTTTGCATCCTAAACTCTTATTATTAGGCCACCAGTCGTATAGGATTAGGGCCCACACATGTGACTTTATTTTACTTTAGTTACCTCTTTAAAGATTCTATTTCCAAATACAGTCACTTTCTGAGGACCTGGGGTTAGGGTTTCAACATGTGAATTTGGGAATGTTGGGGGACAGTACAGCCCATAACTGTGGTCGACAGTAAAGTTTTGTAAACTGATGTGATGTGTCCATAGAAAACTACTAATCTGATTCGCTACCTCATTTTACATTTTACAGATGATCAAGCTGAGATCCAAGAGATAAAATGTTCAGCCCAATTACATATTAACCTATCTGAATCAAGGATTTAGGCCTTAATAATCTGGTCTGCTTTCAGAAACATTTAAAGCATCGAATAATTAAGAGATACTTTAATCAATTTTTTCGTATTGTATTTTTCCTAAAATCTATTGAAAACATTTATTGCTTCTTAACTTTAAAAGTCTTTTAATTTTTTCTTAAAATCTAATTTGATGAAAATTTCTTATCTAATTTCACCTAATTTTTATGTCCTAATGATCTATTAACTTGTAGATTATTTAAGCTCTGATGGATTTTGCAGGCTTACAAGAAGATAGTCAATCAGTACTGTATTGGCCCAACAAGACTTGTTGGCTCTGCTACAAAAGCGCTTTGTGGTTTGGGCAAGCATCTTCCACTCTGTGGGCCTCAGTCTATTCGACTATAAAATGGGAGATTAAAGCTTGATAATTTGGTGAAAAGCTATTAAATTCAAGTGATCATCTGAATGAATTTGTGTTTTTTGTGAGGACCACACCACTACCCAGTTTCAACATGCATCTGTCACTTGCACTTTCAGTGGATCAGAGCTGGAAGAGTTGTTTTCACTGCCCTTGTACAGAAGGTCAAGCCAGATTCGGGCTGTGAAAATACTTTCTTCATGACCACATATAATGCTGGAATTCAGATTTTCTGGCTTTAATCAGCATTAGCTTTATTCATTTTGGTTTAAAATATTCTCAATTTTGCTCCAAGAATTTTTAGTGTGTATGTATTAGAAATGGGAAGTACTTACAATTTTTACCTTAAAAACCCCAGTCTTTTATCTGGAAGCAAGGTTTTGTCAGCCACATTCACAGACTTCTTAAAATAAACTCTAATGGAAATCATAATCTTAAGGAGACAATTGACTGTCACAAATATTTTAACATTTAGTGAAGAAAGTTGGAAAATTAAGCTATAATGTATGCCTAAGGGGAAAACCAGCTGCTGTACTTGGATTCCAGAAATAAAGAACAGAATAAAAAATTAAAACCCCAAGCCACTTCTAAAGAGTGTGTCTTTCATAGCAGAATATTTATTTAGAATATTTCAGAGTCTATTCATCTGTGTTGACTGTTCCCTTGATCATTGTATGTTTATGTTTAAGATGGTAATAAGTCGATCACCTCATTTACTCTCCCAACTTCCTATCAAATTACTCATAAAATTATATGGAGAAAATCAAAATCCCAAAAGCACTGGAAACTAGGGCTCTTCACCACCGTTAGAGAATTTCACCTACCCCATCTGTTGAATGTCTGGATAGATCTGTCCTCAATCAAGATGGAGAAAAATAGGGCCAATAAAATACTTAGAACTACACAGGAAGAGCTCATTATATTCAAGAGGCAAAGAAAAGGCATATCAGGATAATCATTTTGTGAGAAATACTAGGATGTTTTAGAAAACATATAATCATGTTCTCAATAAATCTGAATAAAATGTGAACTTCATGAAGAAAGAGATAAAGACCAAAATGCAAGCTGAGATGAAAAGCATGCTAGCAATGGTAACTAAATAGGCAATAGCAAAATTTTAAAAAATCCACAAGGGGCTCAAGTTTGAAGTGAAGCTTGAGCATATATTTTACCTTTCCTTCCAGCCCAAATTCTATGGCAATGAGAGAGATTTTATAAGAACAGAATAAACCCATAGTAGGGATGGAAAGTGAATACATTGCCCCTGGCAGAATTTGTTGAGGATGTTTCAAGGCAAAAGAGGTTGGATTGTTAGAGAAACCAAACTCTGCCTCGACCTCAGTCTTCTAACTCTGGAGATGAGGGACCAGCAAGAGAATTGTGAAGTTGCCAGCTGAGAGAAGAGAGAGCTGCAGCTCAGGTAACGACTCTGAATTAATGAGAGGTTCCTATCGTGGGTATTGTTGCTGGAGAAAGACTCAAAGGACTATCTAAGTTAACCTGTGGCTGCCACAGCAGAGACCAAGGGGAATAGAATGACCATTATCCCCACTCTTAACAACAGCAGAAAGAAAACTATGCAAGTCACTCTGCACATCTATGAAGTCACGGAACACTTTCCACTCAGACTTTCCTGGGCTCGCCTGCTGCACCTGGAGACCAAATCTAAGCATCCTGGTTACTTCTAGGCTCAGGGTAAGTACCTGAGAGCAAGAAGAGTGAGGCACTAGCCACTGCAATAAAACTTAAGAAGAATGTAAAAAGAAATAATCAAGATAATCACATTGTAACGCCATGTTTTAAAAAGACAAAATTAATGCAAAAAAAAATCATAATGAAATATCAAAAATTTAAATAAATTTTACAATAACTTATTGAATAATTGATTAAAAATTGTATTTACTAACTTTAATTTAATACTTAATAATTATGTAATAAAATTAAGTTAATTTAAATAAAATTTTTAAAAATTTAAATAAAGATGGGATCTGCTTTTCAGGTCCAGAAAGTTCCCCCATTGCAAGCTGCCCATCGATTTTGATTGTGGGATCCATCTGTAAACCTCCAAATCCTTTGACCACAATGTGGATTTCAACCCTGCTGTTGGCAGGCTGCTGGTTATTCCTGTAGAAGATAAGCTGTTACTGGGAGTCAGGAATAGAAAACAGAGGCAAGGGTCAGCTCTGCAGGAGTCAAGGTTTCTGCCTGGAAGAGAGAGATGGATTGCAGCACTGCTCTTGCAGGAAGTAGAGAACTGAATTGCACATAAAGACCCCACAGCATGTTCTTTGGCAACAAGATCTGGGACTCTGTGGGATTTGAGAGGGAGGAGTTCAGAACTTAGAATCATACCAACATGTGAGTGTTGAATATTTGGATAGAGTGCCTGAATAGAAGGAAATGAAACTCTTTACACCTGTGTATCTACAAGAAAGCAAAATGACTTCAAATGAAATCCTGAAGAAGAAAATCGGATACTCAGGAAACATTTTTGAAGTACCTAGGATGTGCCCTCTTCCCCTCTACCCCACATACACCCAGTGGTAATCTTGACAGATACGAGGGCCCATTTCTTGACCTCAAGGGGCTTCTGGATAGAAGAGGCACAGGACCCAAGCAAGGAGTTTCTGGGGTTCTGTAACAGAAGTATGGGCAGTGGGCAGTGTGTGGTAGGGGCAGGCATGGTGTGTTCTACCAGGAGGTGATGGTTTGGAAAATCTTTGCAGGAGAGGGTACCATGAACGGTTGGTAAACAAACTTCAACTGTCATTACTTAGTCAGTACTTGAGATTTAAAGCACGCTGTCTATATTGCTTAATTTTGCTGTATACTAGAAGTACTTATTAACATTTTCATAAGTTTATTCTCAAATCTGGTTCTCCTACCTCTATTTCCTCCATAAGCCTCCAGTTCTTCTGTCTCAGGGGTCTTCAGAAATCAAACCTCATGTTAAGGAGAGAATCTTGTTCATCTTACGATACCAAGGGGTTGAGTCTGAAGCCAATATGAATCATTGCTCTAATGAGTACTTTTGGAAGCCCATACCAACAAGCCACTCTGGATATTTTAGGATGCATTTGTGGGGATAAGTAGGGCCTGTCACAGATATCTAACAAGGGTTTAGTTAATCAACATGTGAATAATGCAATCCATTATGTGTAGACTACTTTTGCAACTAAGTCAACCTCAGAAGGGCCTGTGTGGAGACAATTAAAATGGGTAAGAAAAAATAAAAACATTTGTGGTTGAGGGGGTGAGACAGACGGTGATTGCCTCTGCTCCTGTCCATGGACTTTGAGGCATTTGTTCCAATTCTGGGGACTTCTGTGTGCTGCTCAAGTATCCCGGAGCTGACTGCGAAGAAAACACAGTCTTAAGCTTTCTGTGCCCCATCTCTCACCTAGTAAGAGGAACAACTTAGTCAAATTGTTATGAGGGGTAAATCAACTTATATCTAGCCCATAAAAAGTGCAAGTTGTTACTTTATTTATTGTCTGCCTTCCCACTCAATTATGCACTTCAACATGGTCACCATGTCTGCCTGACCCTCCGATGAATGTCAGGTACTTGGCACAGAGCTAACACAGAAAGTATATGATATGATAAATACTTGTTTAAAAACCTGGGTTTCAAAACATGGTATTTTATAGGGAAAAAAGTGAAAGCCATCATTTCTACTTTTCCTCTTTACTACCCCTCTATTTTTGTATTTGTCCCTCGGTTATGCTCACAGAGCCATAGAGAGGGGCTAGGAATCCATGGTCACCATTTGCCTCAGTCTGTGGAGTTTAGATTTATGGCTTAATTACAGAAGATGCAGAGAAACCTGTTGCCTCCACTAGTTCCTTATCAATTGCTTTTTCTCTAGGTAAACTCTTTATAGGCAATCTACTGATTCAACTCTTATAGAGAAGATGGCAGGAATGACTCAACTGTATCTGTATGTAGTTCTTCCACACACAAGAAAAGTGTGTGTTTTTGGCCCATCTCTGCCACTGAGAGCCCCTTCCAGCTTTTCTCTTCATTTGGCTCCTGACCTTCAGTTTAGTTTTCTGTGAAAAGAAAGTGTTGGGCTGTGTTCCTGTTGATGGGCAGGGCTGGGATGACTGAGGAGGGACAAGGGAAAGGGGCAGGAGAGTCAATGGCTGAGACCTGATGCCCTCCTACCTCCCTTCCTAGGCAAAGGTGCTCCCGACATCTGCCATACACATTGATCTTCCACATGGAAGGAAAGATGCTTTAGCTAAATTTTTTGAAAATCACCTCATTAATTAATTCAGCTTGGATGTACTTTGATTCAGTCTGCTCCTATACTGAAAGCTTATATATACTTTTATAACTTCAAAAATATGATCAGAGGGAAATGAGTTCAACATACAAATGAATAGAAATAATGAGGCAGTGAAATGCAAAGTGGCTTTAATCACTCTTAACAACAGGCATGTATGTGGACTTTCTCTTTCCTGCTGCCACCTGTTCTAAACCTGTTCTTCATCTTGTATTGATTCTCTAGTTTCAGTTGAACATGTCATCTCCATTAGATCCCCAGGTCAGGGCTGGAGATCATTTTCACACCTCCTTCCCTCCCTCCCCCAGCTCTCCTCCTCTCCTCACCTCTCACCACACCAGTTCTCTATGGATTGAAAGCCTCTCAAACTTGCTTGTAGTTTTCTAAATATGCCAAACTCCTACCTGCCTTCATAACTCTATATGCATATGCCCCGTTCCTGAGAAAGCTTTTTCTTCATTGTCTCCCTGTTGAACATTTAGATAGTCCATACTCTGATATTTGGAACCTACTCCTTTCATAGCTTCTATCATATTTAATTAGGATGACTCGAGTGTCTATTTCCTCTCCTAAACTGTGAGCTCCTCCAGCGCCATGCCTGTTCCTTTATCACCTATTCCTAGCATTAAGTAGACACCGGATGCTTAGCAGGTGCTCAGTAAATGTCTGACGCATACCGAATGACTAATGTGATAATATATATATCAGTCATAGCTCTTTGGATAGGTTTCTAGTGTCAGTTTTTGTAGTTTCACACTAAGAGAAGATGATTTTTATGAGGTAGTTTCATGGGATATTCTTATCCAGTACAGTGATCCAGAGATTAGAAGACACCTGATTAGAGAGAGAATTCTCACTAGTGATTCTAGGCATTGCAAGGAGAGCAGTGTGAAAGGAAGCACCTCCCTTCCAGTGTCCTAGCAAAGGAACTAGAAATCAAATTATAGGAATTACCTAGGGGGGCGTGACAAGTTCAACCAGGAAAAGGGAATATTTAAGGACATTGATTCTCTATTTTCAGATGTTTGAATGTTAATCATGTAAGTGAGAGGGTAGATTTGTTCTGGGTTTCTCTGTCTTGCAAATAAGAACCAGTGGAGATGAAGATTGGAGTGTAATATAAGGAAGAACTACTGGAAAACTCCTCTGTCTTACAGTGGAGAAGCTTGTCTCTAATGCACACCATTCTGCCCATGACCAGGGATAGCCTTGCCTATGTCAAGATGCCATCTGTGAGGGTGTCAGAGAAGACACCCACCTCATAGAGCTGGTTAGAACAGACACATTTTCACTCCTTCTAACTATGGGATGTCAGGTTCGACAATTTGGGGGAAGAAAAATACTGAACAAAGATAATCAACATAAGACAGTATCTTTGGGAATTTTGATACTCACAAATAATATTAAATCTCCCACACTCCAATTTTAAACTTTGTTTTGTTGCTCGAGATAGAAATACTCTGTGACTAAGACTTTGTCATAAAATGAGCTTTTTAATTCCTAAGCTTGTTTGAGCCCTGACCTCCAATCCATGAGATGGCTTGTCATTGTAGCTCTTCTCATTATTTGTTGGAGGGGTCAAAATTAGTAATAGAAGAATATCCCTTTCTGGCCCATTTTCAATTATCAGAAGATTTAGTGGGCTTTCGGGGGGACCCTGCTCATCTTTGCTGCCCTGCGACCTCCTGAGTTAGTCTCTTTTATCTCTTTCTGGATGTCCCACATCCCAGCATGCCACACTGCACTGGCTAAATAAACTCGTAAATCTAGCTTTTGTGTCTTGCTAATCCTTTTATTTCCTAAATCTTATTTAATCCGAAAGCCTTCCTTTCATCTCTTTAACTGTCCACAGGGTCACCCTCGCATCCTATCAGCAGTCATTGCGACCTTGGATAGAGTTGAAAAGCTTCACAGAGTCTCCCTGATTCTCATTAGATTCTGGGCAGACCAGAAGACACCTGCTAAGTGGCACATTGGAGAAAGGTCCCGCCCAGTGGCGCCTGCAGCACTCAGGGAAAGACCTGTGCACTGCCCTGCTTGCCAACGAAACCAGCCACTCTTTTTTGAGACATTCCTGGATTACTGAAGGAAAAGAAGGGCTGTGTTTCTGACCTCTGAAACATGGGACCACAGGCCAATGACAAAATTAATTTAAGCTCAAAGGAACACAAAAGGGCCAATTCATGCTAAATGAATTTTATTTTTGTTTAATTTAAATAAACATGAGCCTCGGGTTTTGAGGAAAGAATAGCATTAAATGTCACTGGTTAAAGGGAGCCAACAGGCAAATCCATATATATCCAAAATTAATATTTCTATTTTAGCTCCTTCTAGATGTTTATTTGGAAAAGGGATATAATGGGATAATTAAAATACTAGTCATCACATTTAGAATTTTTGTTGTCAAAGTCCTTTTGCTTCCCTTAAAAGTTTTACTCCCTCGTGCATGGCTCCAGCCTTCCTGGTTCTGATCTGTGCTCTTTCCTATTGGAGATTAGCATTCACTGGTCTGTTCGTATATTGTCTGGATTGATTAATTCTGTTTTCATGAGAGTAGCCGAACATCTCTGAACTTGAAATTGGGAGTGCTGGGAGTTTCACTTAACTTTAACTTAGGCTCTTACCACTTGTCTGACCTTAGTTAAGCCGTGGCAGCTCCCAGTGCTTCAATTTTCTCCCATGTAAACTAGATAAGTTATACTGACATTGTAGGATTGGTCATGGGTTAGATGAGTTAAAAAGTGTAGAGCAGCTAAAGAGAGGGACACATAGGAGGTGAAAAACAGAAGTTAGTTTTCACTGTCTACAAAGTTTTGTGAGAATTCATGAGATAACACATGTGGAAGAAAGCTGCACTCTCTACCGATAAGAGTATAAATGATGTTTGCATATGTTTTGTTTACTCATCTAGGTTGTAACCTATGTGAATTATAAGGACGTTATAATTCACTGCATTGCCAAGAACCTGAAAATATTCATAGGAATATATAAGTGTAGGAAAGGAATATCTCCAAGGCCATGTAATTAGTGGCTGGATTCTAGTTTAATTAACCAACTTATGGACCAACTTAAGGAAAGACTCTCTTATCAGATGAACCCGTGGGGTGGAGAAAATGGGAAAGATGGAGAGGCAGGTTGGTGCAGGTAGCCCAGCTCTTCAGGAAGGAAGACACAGCCTATGGAGGACAGAAGTTCTCTGAGCCACCACACCAAATTTTCATGCAGCTCCACTGTTACCTGGTTGCAATATGCTTCAAGATAATCTACTTCTCCTTCCTTTAAACCTACCATCACCAGGCAACCTTCTGACTACCCATTTTTTCTCCCAAGCACCTTGGAAGACAGTCCAATTCATGGAGAGTTCTTCCTCACAGTAAATTAATACTTTGCTGGTCTGGGCTGCACAGCAATCTCTCTTGAGGTGAATCACTGTGAGTCCATTACAGAGAGTCTGATCTTTGCTGACGGTGTTGTTTCTTCACCTGCCAGACTGAGGACCAAAACCAGATGACTGTAGTTCACCATGGTGATGCCACAGCCGGTGTCCTTTGGATAATACCATCTCTCTATCTGGGAAGGAACAGAACAAGCATTTAGGAAATTGAGACTTTGTTTAGTTTTCTTTGTAATTCCTATGAAGTGTGAAGCTCAGTGCCTGACATAAACAAGGAGATAAACAATGTATGATATAGAAAGAAATAGACGTAATATAGATGGGACAGAGATGTAACAGAGTTGCCATTTTTTAGTGATTTCAGAGGACCGCCTAAATGATCATGTCACTCTGAAGTATGGATGTCAGCTGTAAAATTCCCGAGTAATGTTTCCCAGCGTGTGCCTAGGTCTACCTGGTGCTGTAGTTGTTACATATGTAACACTCACAGGTCTTCTTTAGGCATCTTTCCTTCTTATTTAAGTTACTAAAACATCTTGACATTACTTTTTTTTTGTAGAGCTTATTTTGTTCTTTATTGCTTTTTTTTCTTATTCAAATGGTCTTAATTTTTAAAAATATTCTTCTAGCTCCCTTAGAATATTAGCTTCTTGATAAGGTCCATATTATATATTCCATCTTAAAATACCCTTTCCAAAAATACAGTAAAATCTCAACATATATTTTTTGAAAAGAATAATGCCACCTCTTGGATGTGGCTCCCTTGGATTTCTCTAGTTTTGATGTTACCTGATCAAGTATCAAAGCTGGTTCCAATTTGTCTGGTGGGACATCAACCCAGAAGAACCTAAATCTGGAGGGAAAAAATAAAAGCCATATTTTTAACCTATGGAATTCCATGAGAAATACTTGAAATACACCTGAAGGTAAAAAAAAAAATCACTAATACAGAAGATTTCGCAGTATAGAGGATTTTGTTATTTCCACGGAAACGCTGATGTGGTACCAGGCTGGGAGAGGTGGAGATGGTGAGCAGATTGGTGGTGATGACAAACTGAGGGATAGGTATGTTACTCCAAGTATTTGGTTGTCTTGTGGGAGCAAACCTACCCTATCCCTTGAATCATTTGTTTGACTGATCACACTGTTATTCTAGAGAGCTTTTGAATGTCCAAGTTTCTAATACTTTGAAGGTTTTAATAATTTTTTCCTTTAAGAAATAAGTTGTATTTATCTAACAGTATGTTAAGCCATCATTTAACTCTCATGGTATGCAGTTTATTAACAATTTTTAAAAATGGGACTGGTCTTTAAGGAATTTACTGCCTCAAAAAGAGAAAAAAGGTGTTAACGCAAACACAACGTACAAAACGCAATGACAGCAACCTGCAAATATAACAGGTGGGCAGAGATGGACACGCAGGTATTAAGGGGTTTTCTCAAGGGGTTTGAACAATTGGAAAACTTTCCAAAATTCCAACACACATTAGTTTGAGCAAATCCACCCCTCCAATCTATCAAAAAGAAAAGTCAGGCATGGCGCGGGAACCAATTAGAAAGAATACTCTCTGTCCATGAGTGTCCTCTCCTGTGACTTGACAAAAGATCCCACTCTAGTTTCCACATCCTGTGTGTTGACTTCTATGTTCCATGGCCAAAGCACCCACCCAATGTTTTCCTTTGGGGCACATACCACACCAAGTGTGCACATGTCATATGACCAGAGGTAAGCATCTGAGCGTGCAGAGAGGGCTTGGAGAATTAGCAAGGCTCCCCAGCCCAAACTCCAAGGGGATAGTCATTAAGTGTCCACAAAATGCCAAAAATAGACCTGAGACTTTAAGAGGAAAGCATTTCTATTACCAGCGCTATCCAGTCTTGCTAATGTGAACTAGCCCAGTGCCTAAATGTGAATAACCCCCTTTGAAGGCAAAAACATTGCTTTGCATTCCTACAGTTGACTTAAACCTACTTTGTTATTTATGCAGCGTTACTTAAATATCTACAAGCACTAAATTATGTACAGAGGCCTTACACTCTCAATGCTGAACTCTGTAGGTGACAAGGTTAAAGTGTTTATTATTAGGCAGTTTTGGGGCTCAAGATAAAAGTAAGTACAGTTATAGAGGTAAAAGTTTTCATTTTTGTACATGAGTTTATGTAGTTCTGAAAAATGAACCTATCATAATACCTTCAAATATGTACATGATCTTTAAAATTTTAAATCATTCCAGATAACAATCATAGTGGTATGAATGTCATTTATTAGGAAATGCTGATTTGATGGAAATAAAAGCATTTTTGTCCACAAGAAGAAAAACACCCCTGGTAAAAATAACACGTTTACCTAAATTTTCTGGGTTTCTGAAGCTATGAAAGAATTCTGAGGCAGTATATTTCTTTTCTGTGAGAACTTTTTTAGTCTATTTTCATTTCAGTGTTAATCTAGAAAAATCTCTTGTATTAAAGATTTTCTTGTTTTAATCTGAAGTCTCCATATGACAAGTGAAGGATAAAGGAACAGAACAAGCTGTTCTCCAAATCATCTTGGTCAATATGGATTTGAAAAATCTTGACCCGCCAGAGCCAAATGCCCCCACCCCCTGCCAGGGCTGCTGCTGCCCACTGGGATGATGCACAGGACCCACTTTCAGAGGGTGTCACCCATTTCTGCAGGGCTCTGTCTGCCTGCAGGGAACCTCAGGAAGGGCACAGCTGCCTCTAGGCTCAGGCATATCCATCCATCCATGGAAACTTGTGTTTTACTGAAATCATCATTAGATAAATTATAAGCTCATTTTTTCTTAGGGCTGTTTATTACCATTTATATCTGGTCCTAAGCTTGCTCAACATAGCACCACAAAATTAACAGAGTTCAAGTCCTTTGTTGCTACCAGCCACTTAGGAGAGTCTAGCTTCCTTCTTCTTGCTTCTTGCGCCTTCTTCTCCAACAAAGTCTCTCCCCAACAGGTGATTGTATGACTAATGGTAGTGGTAGGAAATAGAGAAGTAGTGGAATTCAGGATTTTTGTACTGATAATGTCCCAAGGATGGGTATCCTCCAACGTGGGCATGTAGTAAATCACAAACTCTGAGACTGAGTGGGGCCCAAATTTTGGCTTCATCTCTTGAATACTAACTCTCTCTTACCTTCAGTGCCCACATTTGTAAAGGGGGACTAATAGAAATTACCTCACAAGGTGGTGAAAAAATGCTTGCATGCTCCCTGGCATGCAGTCAGCTTTTGATAAATGCCATTTTTAACTCCCAGAATTAATGTGTTTTTGTTTAATGATTAAAAATGCTCAGGCTTTTCAAAAGATGTTTAGAAAGAATTATTTTTCCATATCCTATCTCCTCACCCTTGCTACCTAGGGGATCAATAGCACTGTTATACCTCATGTGCCAGAAAGTAAGAAGAGTATTGATGAGGACCAGATCAGCCGGAGCCCAGAGACAGGTGCCCAAATTAGTTAACATTGAAATAAATGGGTGCAACAGCGTGGGAGCCCACAAAGAAAGGCCAGGAAGTGAGGAACAGGCCAAGAGAGAAGATGCATGGACAAGCAAGAAGAATGAAGGCACATGCAAAGGGCCATGTTAACCCAGATGTCTGTCATCCCACTTGAATATCCCCATGCTCATGTTTTGGGGGGCATGTTTGGATTCTGACTGTGATGCTAAATGTCCAAGAAAGTAGTGTATTTGGCACATGCAAAGGGTCAAGCATTCTGCATACACAATTGCTGACCCTAACCACAGCCCTGAAAGGTTTTCTCACATGTGGATACTCAAGAATTTAGTGATGTACCAAAGTCACACAGCCAGGAGGTGGCAGATGGAGAATTTCAAAACAAGGCTAATGACAACAGAGCTGCTGTTCATGCCATGACACCACAATGTGTCTAGGCTCGAGAGACAGTCTCATCTCCTTTCCTTATTAAAAAATTTCCTGCTCTTCATTAAATTCCTATTCAATGTCACACATCTCCCCAGGAGGCTCTTGAGAGACCAGTTATGGGAGAAAGTAAGCAGAGAGTCCAATGTGAGACTTTTAGGAACTAGTCACACCCGTGGGAGCACTACTGGAGGAATTATGCCCTGAGAGACATCTTGCTTAAGGCTTGGGACCTTTATGGGGCAGAACCAGCCAGCCCACTGCTGGGGAAGCTTGTAAAGATGGCCTTGCCACAGCCTCATTTTATAGACAATGGAGCTGAGATCCTCATTTGGGAAAGATGATTCTCCTTTTAGTCTGGCTTCTCAGGGGACTGGCCGTTTGTTCAGTGCCTGGAGCTAAACCTCTTCTTCCCTTTTTGTAGACTGTGCATGGGGCAGCAGCTTGGGTGACCTGGCACCAGAAGACTTGGCCCAGCCCATGCTTGTGAGAAAGCCCAGCCCAATTCCCAGCCTTCTGAAGGGAACAAGGAAGACGAAATAATAAAGAAAATGCCAAGGAAATCAGCCTCATAAGCCAGGAAGCCTGAGGCCTTTGCTCAGCCCCACAGGTCATAAGAGACGGGGCCACATATCTAGAACCCATGACAGAGTCGCTGTCACTCAGGGAAGGCCCAGAGAGACAAGATGCTCAGCCGTGAAGTCGCTGGAGGCTGTCTCCTTCATGTCTTGAGATTTCTCAGGATCACCTCTGTCTGTATCTTGGGTACACGGAGACAAACGATGATGACACAGCTTGTTGATGATGTCTGGGGACAAGAGAGCTCTTGGGTATAGGACCCTACTACTGCCGAGGACCTTTCTTTACACCCACCCAGGGGCATGGGAGGGTCCTCTTCCTCTGATGAAAAGCCACACCAGCTCTGAGATAACATATGTTATCAGTAATTCCCCAACCCACCACACTGATGTGGGGGAGGGGCAGCTAAACACATAAAATGCACAGGAGTTACCCCAAACCAGAGGACCTGGACAGGAGCTGCAGAGGGTGCCTAGGTGAGAATCACAAAGGAAGAGGTTTTAGCATTCAGCCCCCCTTGTCCTATCTGTTGCCACTATATCTCTCTCCTCTCTCTGCATTTTCAGGGGTGCCATGTCCAGGCAGCTCTTCTTCCCTCTCAGCTCTCATTTTGTCAACTCCACATCCTCCCCTCCATGTGCAATGCTTGTCCTTGGATGCTCTCTGACTGCTCACTTATCCTGGCACCCAGGGCAACCCCACTCCCTACTGTGGCTCCCACGTAATCTACTCTGCCTTCAGCTGCCTTTTACAAATTCAAAGTATTAAACCCTGTGCCTCAGCCCAAACCCTTCTGTAGAACTAATTCTCTATTCCCGATGGCCAACTGCCATCCCACATGGAGGCTCAGGTACTACCAATTCAGCATGTTTACATTTAAATCAATCTTTTCTTTCCATGCTGCATCCTCTGAATCTTTTGTCTCAGCAAATGCCCTCATCACACACTCAGTGGTCACAACAGGAGTCTGAGGAGCCCCGTTTTTTCCTTCACCACTTCCTCCTCACATCCAGGCAGTGACCAAGCCCCCTGAGTGTCACATCTCTGTTCTTGCTCTCCCCTTTCCTGCCTGAATTATTGCAATGGCATGGTTCGTGGGACACATTGCCTCTGCAGGAACGGCCTTCATCCTCTCCTCGGAGCACAGAATTCTTTCCCCTTCATCTTCATATCCTTGCAGGAAGCCTACCTTACATCTCCAAGCCCAGCGCTGGCCTCATGTGCCCTTTCTGGACTAGACCCTGGACACCTTGGGTTGGAACTATTTGCTTAGATTGCTGTCTCCCACGAGACCAGGAACTTCACTGGAGCCAGGCACACATCCTGCTGATCTAGCCAAGTAGATGTGTTGCATGTACTCAATACATGTTGGTGATGGCAGATGAATGGGCAAAGATGGCGACTTTTGAAGGAATAAGCACAGGATATGAAAATGAACATTAGAGCTAATACACCAAGGTAGGTTTTATAATTAGGAGTTTTATATATTTTTTATTCATCAAGGAAACTTTTGAACACATAGTTGCTGCCAGGTGCTCTTTCAACCACTGCTGACCTAGTGATGAACAAAACGAAAATAAATCCTAGCCCTTGTGAAACTTGCATTTTCGTGGCAAAATAGAAAGTGAAGTAAAGCTGAGTCAAATAATGACAAGTGCTACAAGAAAAGCAAAACCCGATGAGAGAGATGGAGGTGTTAGCTAGAGCAGCCTGCTTAGGGGGCTTCTGAGTAACGTCTGAGGGAAGGCAGAGCAGCAGGCAGACTTCCCTGGAGACGCATTCTGAGCACATGTGAGATCTTGAGGTCCTTGTGTGCCTGCGGGGTTTCCGAAGCTGCAAGTTAGAAAAATGGCCACTTGTCATTGAAGTTGTGCAGTACATCAGGGGAAAATGTATGCAAAAATGAACCCATTCAACCTGGTTCTCGGAAAAAGAAAATGTTTGGGATGGGGGAGGGAACGGTGAGAAAAAGACAAGGAAGACAGTAATTCTCGGGGTGACCACTGGGGAGCTGCAATTCCACCTCCTCTTACCCTCATTACCGGGCAGTGGGCATCCCGGGCTCAGGCGACCACATCACTAGGGATTGCGCTGGAGCCTGGCCTCCTCTTGGACGAGCCTGCCCGGCGGGGCCCAGGGGGCGGGGCAGTCGCTCAATCGCTGTCTGTGTGCATCTGCAGGGGCCTGGACAAGGGGGCCTCTGAGAAGGAGTTGGCCACTGGCCCCACTGTGGCAAAAAGAATTTGAAAGCAGAGAGGGTGAATTATTTCCAGTAAGAGAAAGAAGTGGCTGAAATACTGAGCACAGAGGGAGACTGCCCCTTTGGAAGTGTCTGAAGCAAGGATGAGCATGTTCAGTGCCTAGGTCACCTTAACTCTGCCCTCTGGGAACACTGTCTGCAGATGGCCTCACTGAGTGTCACTTGTCCCAACGCATGCGCTCAGTGAGGCCCATGTGGTCATGGCCAGTTCTTAAGCTTACTCTGCATGCGTGGCTGGGCCATGATGCACGTGTTGGGAAATAGACTGGGCCAGTGAGCAGAGACGACAGGGACCTTGCCTTGTGCCTGACATCTCAGATCACCCCCTGTCCAAGCCCAGGAGACCTGCCCAATCCCTTTATAGTAAGCCCACCCTTTTGCCTCTGTTCATTTTCTGCTCCTGGGTGCCCACCCAGGGCTCTTTTGAAATGCTAATAAGTACCAAATGTTCAAGATGAAACTCCCCAAGCCCATCTGCCCCTCCCCCAAATTTAATGCGAATTAATTTCATCAGATTCTTTCCCCAGGGTTCTTCCACACTGAGGCAGTGGGGACTTTATAGCATGGAGGAGAAGGAAAGGGAATTATTCAAGCTAGGGAGATGAGGGGCCCTGGGCCCTACGTGTGATGCTCAGAGGTGGGTCGTGTGCTTCCCAGGGGTGCTCATAGCCAGGTTGAGGTCCCAGCCCTGCAGGTCAGTGTCCATGATTTCTCTAGACATGCACAGTGGCATGGGCTCCGGGGTGACACTGCCAGCTCCCAGCCCCACTCCATCCCTTGAGGAAAGATGGCAATAGAGAAATCATTTGAGCTTCTGCTCTCCTTTTTGATCTGTAAATGGAAGTGCCAGGAATACTTTCTCCAAGGACTGCTTTGAGACTCAAAGAAATGAACACTACAAAATGCTGAACAAGCATGGTGCAGGGCATTAGGGAAGCACCAGGGAACGTCAAGGACAGCACGCCAACACATGCCAACACACGCCAACACACGCCAACAGCACACCTTGGCCGCCTGTGAGACACACCTGAGGTGTGCCCAATGCTTCAGGCTGGACCTCTGCCCTCTGGCCATCTGAGACTATGCACCGTGAGTGAGGCTGCTGGTGAGTCACCCTCTGCCATCAGCAGGGGTTTCCTCATTCCACTCCCTCGGCAGCCTGCCTGATCTCCACTTGGTCATGAGTTCTTCTGACCAGGGCAGAGAAATCTCACTTCTAAAACAGCAAGGACTCCCTCCAAAGCACACACCTGGAATTCTGAGATATTAGGCTTTAAATAAATGAATGTGGAATTATTTTCTCAAAGCTAAGTTGCTATCATCTCTCATGGGTATGAAAGACATACCAGTATTCTGTGTTTTGGAAAAAATGAAAATAGAGTGCTGATTAAACTGTAACATGCCATTGATAGATACTTGCATCATGAATTTAAGGATGTCAAAATGTTGGGAGTGTATTTAAGGATTAAAGAAATATGCTGTATCATTTTGGCTAAATTAGATACCATCTTATGTTACATGTATTAGTAGTGACAGTCATAAAACTTTTGAAAATGTATAAACCACTTAAAATAAGAACATTTCCTTCAATAAATTCTGCGAACGTGAGAGGTTTCCTATTAAGTTTTATCAGTAATGAGAGGAGCAGCACAATTGCATGGGAACGTACAGAATTTCCCCCAAGAATGAACAGTCTGGGTGATGGCGATGACTATGTTATTTAGTCTTGGCTGGAGGCTTTGTGATCAGAAGTGACAGTGAAGTCAAGACCTTCAGAGGTTAGGCAAGGCTTGGGGCTCCAGAGGGGTCTTCTAATCAGGGGGTCTGTTAGCACCAGCTGTGGTAGGCTGGGCAGGGGGACCCTACTGCAGGCACTGGGCATGTGACTGAACCCCAGTTCATTTTTTTCAACTGCCTGAGCTGTCAACCCCAAAAAGCAACTTAGAAAGACAGGACTAACTCTATTCGGGCATAACTGGAGTCAGAATCTTTCGTGCTTTCCAGAACTTATTAATTTTAGGATGTTTATAGAACATATACACACCAAACACACACTCATATGTGCAAATATTCACATGCTTTCTCACACTTATGCTTACACATACCCCACACAAACCCACACTGACACGCACAAATCATCCACAAGCACACATGACTGACACTCACACTCAAGTGTTTACCTTTATTGCTACCATCAGAACCAAATGATCTAGCTTGAAGAGAAGAAAGATGTTTCTGATGTCTGAAGGGTGGGACGGTATCAGCATAGGAAATGATCATCTTGATGCCTCTTTGTTTTCCATAACTCAAGGAGAACAAATTACATCTACTTTTCAGAAAACTTATTTTCTATGAAAAAAGAAAGAAAACTCTGTCAATAATCTAACTTGTTGACGGGTTGTGGAAAGTACGAAAGCTGGAAAGAATCTTGGAATCACACACACACACACACACACACACACACGCACGCACACACACCTCGCTCACAAATTTGCAACCTGAGACTGCTTTCAGATTTCTTTCTCTTGATAAAGAAGCAATTTTTTTTTCTGGATGCACTAACCAGAAAAACTAAAAGCAGGATAGACGTTACCAAATTATCAATTCCAGTTCAAGTTATTTCCAATTTTAACTATAATATTACAAGAAAATTTATATTGAAATATAATCCATATTTTAAGGAATATCCATGTCCACATTTTCCCCTTTAGCGAACTTATGTTTACCTATCTTCTGCGTTTGCGCCTGGGAATAAAATATTTCTCTCCAAGACCAAGCCTGAGATAAGTTAAGCCGTTGAAACTGTGTTCCTGGTGAGACCTCAACTATGTGCAGAAAGGCCCCAGAATGGGCTGGGTTGGACCTGAGCTGGAACAGGGGAAGGCCGCTGCTGAAAAGTAAACCTTGGGTAGAAAGTAAATCTGGCCTTGGCATAGCCACACATAAGAAAAGTAAGAAAAAGTAGGTTTTCAGTCTCGTGGTGAGGCTATTAGGTTTTTACACATGAACGCTGTTTATCCATGTTGACAAAATCTCAGTCCCTGGTCCCCCCTACTCCAAACTTTGGGATTTGTGCTTATGGTGGGGGTAGGGGAGAAGGCAAAGTCATAGGGTATGACCCTGGCTGAGTGACAGGGCAGTCTTTTCTGACAACAGTCTAGAAACTCAAGATTGCTAGGTTCACTTTGTTAGCCTGTGGCTTCTCCAGAAAAGGAGGGTCCTATGGAGAAGGTGGTCTGTGGGGCCATGCGTCTCTCAGTTCATAACACCCCTAGTCCCTTGCCTTTGCTTTCATTCTGGGGCTCTGAACTTCTGTGTACATTAGAAACCCTTGGGAAAGCAGTTGCTTCATGTTAGCAAATCTGAGGAGGTAAGCTGAAGTATTTAACTATAGGCTTCAGTTCTTAATGATTTTCCTCTCCCATCCATCTCTAGCTAATGCATCTGTATTAAATTCATCAATCTTTTATATTATTTATCTGTATACTTATACTGGATTTCATTCAAGAAAGGATTTTAAAGCTACTTACAAACTATTCTATATAAGTTAAAATAAAATTTATAATAAAGGATTGAAAAAATATGGACTAAAAGGCAAAACTGCTAAACTTGAAAAAAGAAATCATCATCATTAAGCAGACACATTTCAACTTAACTCTAATACTTCATTACTTCATAAAAATGGAGATCATTTATACTCTTTACAATCAGTTCATAGCATCATCAATATGACCTAAATGTTCTAAAAACTTTTAAAATTCAAAAAATCTCCAACAACTTTTATAGAGAAAAATTTTTTACAAAAAGTTGGAAAATAAAATTAAGTTTAAGTGATTGAAGATAAGTAACTCTAATATTTAGGTGTGCTTCCTTCAAGTTGGAGATATATATGAATATCCATATCTATAAGGATAGATTGGACATATCAGAGTTGGAGTTATGCTATAATAAGTTTTTCTTTCTATTCCACCATACATGAAATGTTCAGAATAAGCAAATTTATAAAGAAAGTAGATTAGCAATTATCTAAACTGGGAAGTGGAGAGGTGAGGTGAGAGAGGTTGGGAAATGACCACCAATGGGTAAAAAGTTAGGATGATAGAAATGTTCTAAAATTATCGTGATGAATTAACTCTGTAAATTTATTAAAAACCATCGAGTTGTACACTTAATTGGGTGAACTTTATGGTTTGTGTATTATATATAAATAAAGCTGTTAAAAATATTTCAGTTAGCTACATATCAAGATTTCATAAAATAAATTTCATATCTTCACTGAAATTTTCTTCCATCATCTTATGTTAAAATGAATGTCAGTTTGAGTTAATTTGTTATATAAATTATGAGCTTGTGAGGGCGATCACTTTGTTTCCGTCTGAAAGCTTTACAAAGTATTTAAATAAAATGATATATGTCCTTCCAGGAAAAAAAAAAGCCATTTCCTGTATTAACATACACAGTAACAATAGATATAGACTCATTCACTCATTCATTCATTTATTCAGTAACTATTGAGTGCTTGCCATTCGCCCCTCCCCTGTCTAGCCACTGAGCATCCAGCATGGAACAGAAGAGACTAAGGCCCTGCCTTCATCAGATCTTTTCTCAGGAGACACTTGCCTGTCCCTTGAGCTTTTCTTTTTACCAACCAGTGAAGCAATTTGTTAAATAAAATATGAAAGGCACATTTGAGAGGAAATGTTTGAGATAAGTATAGATTCAAAGAATTTCAAAATTTTAAAAGTCCATAGCAATTTTTATAATTCTATCATTTTATAGACATGGAAATTGATCCACAACAGTTCAGCGATTTGATCAAGAGAGTGAGTATGTAGCACAAGGAAAATTCTAAAACACAAACTCATGTATATAACACAGCAAAAAAAAAAAAAATCTCTTGAGGCATATTTATAAGGCAGATTTTCTAGGAGAGTCCCAATTTAGGTGCTTTTATTCTTTTCCAAAGGCTGTTTTAAATGTATAAGTATACAGATTTATTTTTATTCCTTTGTTAAGGCTTATAAAAAAAACAAGTTCCTAAGTCAAAAGTGGAGTTTTTTTAAAAACATGTTTTTGATTCCATTGTCAGGCCATATTTTTGGTTTATAAAATACAGTTACCATAGCCACATTCTTCTCAAAAAGAGTAGGTGGTTGTGGCTTTGGAGTTCCCTGTCCTCTCTGTCTATCAATATCATTAACTTGCTAAACCTGAACTTCTGCTTTACTCAAAATCTTTAATTACTCCTTGCTTCTCTCAACCCCTTCATTATTACAAACAATTAAATTGCAGAAGTAACATCTTTTTGACATCTGGAAGATATTATCACTAGTCTCCTTTCTCTCCAACCAAACCCCAGCCCAAGGCTGAGTGGGACCCCCAAAGCTGATGTCTGTGAGGGGAGGACTTCCAGCCATAGGTCAGAACAGGGAGCTGGCCAGCCTGGAGGCATCAGGTCACTTTGTGACTGAGGATGGTCATGCTGTAAAATGAGAGACTCTGCTATATCTGTATTTCTCAGCCCCTGATACTCAAGTTTGGGTGCATGTGAAGACACAAAGAGCTATGTTGAATATTCCTTCTAGCAAGTCATTATTTAATAAAAACTGAAAACATTATTTCATTAAAGCAGTCAAATGTGTAAAAGAATAGAATATCAAATTTACAAATTATTGAAGCTAAATATAGGTTTTTAAAATAAAAGTCCTAACTTTTTTTTTTTAAGAAGTGTTTTCAGCAAAAACTTCTTGTTAAATGCAGAGCCTCCTGGGGCCTAGGGCCCTTGGGTGGATGCTGTGAGAACACAGAGATGGCTAGCATTCTTTTCATCTTTAAAGCCCTAAGATTCTACAAAGAAAGGATAAACCTTGTACAGAGGCCCTAAAGAAAGCCTTCATTTCATTAAAGAACAATCGCCCCAGAGAGCCTAAAGGCATGAATGCCCTTTTATTAAACTGAGATCTGGATTTCCATCCAAGGGAGGAGCCCCTCTCAGTTGAGGGTGAACAACTAACTCCTCTGGGCTCCAGGAACACTTCTCTTCAGTGTTACTTGGACTGTTACTTGGACTCCAGGGGTCTCTTCTTCCAGTTGTGCCTCCTCACACCTTGGGCAGACTGTTCCTAGTAGAGACACCTCTCAAAGAGGCCTGGGGGGGGGCCTCTGTGGGGTCCTGTGCTTGGGAGTTCTCCTTGCTGAGTGGCATCTCTCATAGTCCTGCAGCCTCTCAGATCAAGCTTCACGCTGTTGACTGGAAAGAAGCAGAGAATTAAGGAAAGATGAAGATGGCAGGCCCAGTCTTCCAGAGCCAGGATAGATTGCACTGAGTAGAAGATGAAAGTGACTTCACACCCATTAGCATGCCATCCCTCAATGCAGTTTCCAAGAGGAAGTATCAAAACCATCTCTGCTCTGGACAACTGCCCAGTGTTATAAATCAAAGAAGAACCTTGAAGGTCACTCTCCAACTTCTTCCTCTTTCATTTGTTTATTTTTTAATTTTATTTCGCACTTCAGGTTATGTGTGGTTTGTTTGCGTCTAAACTTTGCTGTAATAATAGCACATATTTTTGTTACTCTAGTTTTAGTAAGGCTTTTCTTATATAGATGGCCAATGTTAGTGAATATTATTTTCAGTCACAGTGTCACATTCCACCATATGTTGTATTTTTTCAAAAATGTTCACAACAATTATTTTCAATGAGACTTTGGCCCTCTTTTCTCCAAGAGGAGGTATCTATTTCCTTATTTCCCTCAAATTTGAGCTGCCCTGTGACTGGCCCCAGTCAACAGAATGTGGCGGAAGTGATGGTATGACACTTCCGGGGCTGGGCATGAGAAACCCTGCACTTGCATTTTCCCTCTTGGCATACCCTAAGAGCTGGGCTGGGACACTGGCAAGCCTCCTGAGGATAAGAGATAAAGCATCTCAGCCTACTGCTAGCACTGACTGCCAGGCACATGAGTGAGATCACCTTGGACCTTCCAGCTCAACTAACCCTCCAGCTGAATAGAGACACATGAGTGAATCCAGGTGACACAAGGCTGAGAATACACTCCCTCAACCCAAAGAACTGTGAGAAATAGTGAATGGCTGTTAGTTTAAGCCACCATATTTTGAGGTGCTTTGTAGTGCACTAAAGGATAACTGGAACTAATAGGAAAATTATGAATTTGACAAATTTACAATCCCACTCTACCAAACCTTAGGAAGAATTTGCCTCTAGTATTTGACTGAGTACAGAGATTTATCTGATAGTGGCAAAATTGGTGAAGAGACTTAATAGAAAGAGAATATTATAAGATGGGAACTCTCATGGTAGACTAACTTACAAAACGATTGTCTTGTTGCAAAATGAGAAAGCCAAAGTTCTCAGATGTTAAACAATTATGGATAGTGTTCAAGAGCATGGGCATTGTCACTAACCAAACATGATTTTGACTCCTATATCTGCCACTTATTAAGTTAGCTATATACTTCTTAAATCTCTCAATTTGTTTACTTATAAGATAGAAACAACAATATCAAACTATAATATTGTTGTGAGGTTTAAATAAGAGTATATATAAAATACCTCACCTCATTCTGGCACAGAGCACTCACTCCGTAAATGATAGCTACTAAGCCCCTTGCCAGTGTCACACGGATAGTAAGTGAAGAACCAGCATTGTCTCTTCCCCTGTCTGACTCCAAAGTTCATGCTCTTTCTACTATATTTCACCTTTTATTCCTAATGCTCAGTCTGGAAATCAATGAAGAACAGATTTTACTTCATGTGTCTGCTCGTGCTCGTTTGTTCAATAAATTTTAATCGAGTACCTACTAAGGACCAGGTATCAAACACTACTCTAGGATAATGTAATGAGGTGATGTGATATGAAAGTCTGTCAGGGCAGACAAATGTTGATAACAGATAATTCTGTAATTACGAACTGTGTTCAGTGCCAGGAAGAACAGGACCATGTGTCATAAAGGTGAAGAGTAGGAATAAATGACCTAGATTAGGCATGGGACTGACTAAGAAAAGGTTCCTGGGGGAGTGACATCTGAACTGAGATCTCAAAAATAAATAGAAGTTAACTAGGTAAAGAGGGTGTGTTGAGATAAAGAAGGACGATTCTCGTCAGAGGGACAGCAGTTTTGAAGATCTTAAAGCCAGAAGGAATATGGAACTTTGGGGGATCTCAAAGAAATAATGTATCTGGGTACAGAGAGCAAAGATGAGGCTGGTCTAAAGAGGAAACTAGAGAGAAAGCAGAATCAGATTCCCATAGGTTTGGTGGGGGGCCATATTAAAGACTTTGGTCTTCGTCTTATAAAGAGGGAAAACACTGAACAATTCTAAGTAGAGGAGTGACATAAATTGATGAGATGGCAGCCTGGGTCTTGGTTCTTCAAAAAACAGCAGAGTGATCTATTAGAGATGTTGGCCATGACCTTGGGAGATGGGAAGTACCAGTAACTGATACCAAATCCAATTATTCTGCTCTAGCACATAATAGGCAAAGAATAAGAATATGTTGAACAAATGAATGAATAAATAATTGATTTTTTAGTGGTAAACTTTCAAGCACCTTAATAGGCTAGCCAGGAAGGGATCTGGGGATGGGGGACTTTGATACTGACTTCTCAAGTTATATCAATAAGGACAATTTATGCAACCTATGGTTGGAAAAGGACCTGGTGTGTCAGAGGCAGTAAGAGAAATGGGGGTATCTTGTGGCCAGAGTTCCCAGAAATCTACCAAAAGTATATGGACTTTTCTTTTTTAAAAATTTCTGCTTTCCTCTAGTCTCTCTGTTTGGTAAATTGCCAGTTAAATCTTCTTTAAACATCTGTTTATAAGGTGCTTATAGATTCTGAGATGAAAATCATCACAAAAACATCAGAAGCTGCTGCTTCTTTCCTTTTTAACATGCTCTTTTGATTTTCCTTCCAGCCCTTATCCAACCTTCTTCAATGGGGATCACTGTCATTTAAAAGGACCACTTATTGCTTAAAAAATAAAAAGAGTTGAACTATCTTGTTTTGTTGCCAATTCTCTTAAACACAGGTCACCGCCCAGAAACATATAAGGAAATTTTTTCAAACATCTTTTGCATATTCTCCTTAGAGAAGCCACACTTTGCTTTGCTTCTCATATGCGACAAGTATACAGACAGGAAAATATGCAGATAGACATTATGAAAAGAAATCCACTAAAAATAAACATAGCTTGTTCTACTATATATTTTTAAAGACACATCTGTGTAATTCAAGATCAGGCATTTAGAAGCAGCCCCACTCGATGCCACATAGCATTAAAATCCAGCCAATGTGAAATGAGTCATCCTATAAGAGCAGGTTGGACTGAAGGCTGTGTCAGAAGACTCTTACATTCCTCTCTAAAATTCATTCTTTAGATAATGAAAGGGGTGTAGAGTTTAAAGTCACCACTTATGATGTTCTGGAATGTTCTCTTGCAAGACAAAAGTCCTTGGAAAATGTACCCAGGGGTTCAAAGATGTAAGTGTAGGGCCAGGAGGACTATGAAATTGCCTCCTCTGGGATAATAAGGAGCTGAGTTGCATTCTCCTTTACTTAGTAACTTAACCTAAAAGAAAAAGTAAAAAGAAAAAAAAGAGCTTTATTTCAGCATCAGGCATATGGTTGGCATTCACCAAGTGTTTATTAATAATAATGACTTATGTATGCCAAACTCCCTTTAGAGCAAATTGTCCCAGATCCAAATTCCACTATGAGCCAAGATTTCAATGCCCTGGCAGGAAGCTCAAAGGATCTGGAACAATTCACACGTAGTGCAACTCCTGCTCACAACACAGTGCATTTTTTCCCACCCACTTAGCCCCTCCTTAACCACCCCCACATCTAGTGGGGTGGCTCATTGGAGCCCTCCACCATATCTCTTTAGTTAATAAAGGGATGTCCTTTTTTCTCATCTATAGCAGGCTTTCCTCATTTCCTTCACAAGATAAACAAGGTTCTAACTTGGTTATTTCTCCCAAGAGCAAGAACAAAGACAACTTTTATGAAAGGAAAAAATGCAGCAGCTGCGCCAGTGATGAGATGGTAGTAAGAAGGGCTGATTAGTTCTCTGCAAGGATGCACAGAGCCCTGCTACTGGGCCTTTTCCCATCCTCATCTCTGAGGTAAACAGGATACTCACCTGCTTCCAGCTCTGATTACCTTGGCAAGTCTCCAGCACTTTGAGTGAATATAATCACCCAAAACATTGTTCCAGGTTTGCAGAGGAACAAACTGAGGCCACAGGTTTCTTTACCTTTGTGTCTCTCAAAGATAAATACAAGATGATGAGCACCTGGCTTGGTGAGGATGAGCCATATTCACCATGGATAAACGTTGGACTCAGCCTGTGGAACTGGGCCCACATTGCCCTCTGTTCCTTCCTTGAACAACACGACTCACCTTCTTGTCCAAGGGGAACAGAATAAGATCCTTATTGTCACTTAGCTTCCCATACAATAATGGATTTTGCCAGCTTTACTGCATTTTTCTTCTTCAAATCTTTTGCTTGCACAAACACACACAGCTATTTACATCATCTTAACTATAAGCCATTTCAATTGCCAACATTCGCCAGAGTGTGAGGGGCCAGGACAGCTTTGTTCATAGGTACAATAGAGAAAAGGAGTTTGTTTTGTTTCTGTAATTATTATTTTAATTTACTTTCAAAAACAGTAATTTTACTGAGCTCTGTTGTAAATTAACATACATGGGAGAAATATTTTAGTAACAGCCAAGGAGAAAGGAATTTCATTTTTTACAGATGTGGTTCAATTTATTTCCAGCAAGAGCATGGCTCTTTCTCCTTAGAGTCAGTCAACAAACTTCTTCAATAAATTAAGCCCCTCATGTGAGTCAGGCACTCTGATATAACCCTGAAGACACAATAGTGAGCAACAGACATGCAGTCATGGAGCTTACCATCAGATTCAAAGCAGAGATAGTCAAGTAAAATATAAATAAAATGCAATTTCAGTGTTCTGTTTCTTGGTCTGGTTGTTAACTACACAGGTGTGTTCAATTAGTGAAAATTCAATGTACACTCTGTGTGTGTGTGTGTGTATACACATACATACATATATATCTTCATCAAAAAGCTAAAAATACTTTTCAAATCTAATGACTAAATCTAACATATGACTGTACAAGGGAAACACATTTTTCCAGGTTCTAAAGATCATTCCCCTAAAAGAACTCACCATCTGGGACAAGGGATGCTGAACAAACACAGAAAACAGAAAATGCACAAGACAAAGAGCTCCATGTGCAACTAAAATGACTATCTATTATATCGGTGAATGTGGAAAAACAGAAAGGCAGGGATTTCCTAAGTAATGTTGTGGAGTATTTCAGAGATTCTAGTCAATTGAATGGTTTTAAATGGAGTGTGTCTGAAAGCAAAGTTCAAATTCCATCTGAACTATAGAATAGGGTCGGGGTGTCTGATGCTGGGCAGAGCTCTGCTCACCAAGATGAAGGGTTGGGGGTGTTGACCCTAAATAAATAGAAGCTACATATTTCTCTAGCAAGATAAGGTTTATTTGGGAACAATAAAGGCTTGCAATTCTGGAAATGTAGTCAAATGGTGAACCATATGCAAGTCCCGAGAAAAAGAGGAGAGGTAACTCTTTTAAAGAGAAGAGGTAGTTTGGAGAGAGATTATAAACAGACTTCTTCCTGTGAGGCTCCATGATCAATGTAGAGTGTGAGAGTTCCCCTTTCTGGCCTCTGACTTCATTTTAAATGAGGTTTCTGTTTATTAATTTTTACTGGGAGCATTTTATTTGATATAGAAGATGGCCTAGAGAGATGATCAATTGAGTCAAAGCAAAGCATAGGAATCCTTCCATGGTTCAAGGAAGGATCAAAGCCCTGGTATTTAGATAAAGGCCAGAACAGGTTTGTGAAAACTTCCCAGGGTGGCTGGTGAAATGGGTGCTGAGCTGTTGTTTGCAGGAGCTCTTTCCATTTATGACAGGATCCCAACCAGAGATTCCAGAATAAGGAGTGTCTAGATGTTATGTACTAGTGGCAAAGAAGAGTCAAGGGGGTTACAAAGGTCGAAGTCAAGTGAGGAAATGGGAGAGGAGGATAGAAGCAAAGCAAATAGGCAGGTTACAGAGTGACGACTAACCTAAAACTCACTCTGGGAGGTTGAGACTTCTGCTTCCAGCAAGATAGAATAGCAGGGCTGGGATTTACATTCCCACCAAAACAAACAAACAAACAAACAAACAAACAAACAAACAAATATACAAACCCCCCAAATCCTAAAACACTAAGCAAAACATATGAAATGAAAATTTTCAGATATTACCCAAGAAGCAACAGTGAGAGGTGAGAGATTGAATATACAAGCAGACTTTGGCCAGACTACATATAAAAATAGAACTCTGACCCACCGTCTACAGCAACCAGCCCAGGAGGCAAACCTACTATATGCAGTAACCACGCCGCTAAGTAAGACCACAATTTTTGCCTCCACCTCCAACTTAGTTCCAACCAGAGAAAGCTAAATTGTGTACCTTTCTTTAACCAATCAGACAGGATCAGGATGACCCAATTCTAGTTAGCCTGCCTACAGCTTCCCCACACAAACAGTTCCAAGCAGTAAATGTGTTTGTTTTCATTTGGGTGGTCTTTATTTATTTCCACATAGAGGAATGATTAGGTGAGTCCTATGACCAACCTAGATCACTGCCTGTGGAGAGTTTCCAGGCCACGGCACAGGGAGGGCACTGGAATGGAACAGAGTAAGAGTCTGGGGAGGACAGGCTGGCTAGAGTTGCTATAGCAGAATCTTGGAGAGGAGAGAGCTGCACAGATAACAAGTCCAGGGTACAGGATCAGCCAGTTAGTGCTGTGGGCAACCAGAGCTCAGTACCCTAGGGACATTTGAAAGGCTATGTAGAACATACCTCAGTTACCCTGGCCAGAAGGTGAGGAATCTAGAGTATGTTCTCCCTCTCCAGCTGAAGGTTGCTTCTTAAACATCAACTTCCCAGTGTATATGACTTGCTCTCCTCTAAGGGTAGAAAAAAGCCCTAGAGGGTCACGGTTGAGATATGGGTAAGTCACTGATAGTAACCGAATTACTTTTTTATTTTTAATTTGCTAAGAATTAATTTTTTTAATGAACTGGCAATAAATTTTATTAAATATACTTTATACATCTATTGATATGATCATACTTTATTTTTATTTTTATTCTATTGATGTACTGAATTACATCAATTCATTTTCAAATGTTAAACAAATCTTGCTTCCTAAAATAAACCCAATTATTTCTATTATCACTTTTATACATTGCTGATACTCACTATGTACTTCAAAGTATACTATATACCATAAAGTATATAGGATTTAAAGTATTCACTAACACTTTATTTAGGGCTTTTGTATCTTTGTTTATAAGGGTAACTGGCTTGAAATTTCCTTTTTTTCTAGTGTTTTTATCAGGTTCTGTTATTAGTTATTCATAAAATGAGCTAGGAAGTAAGCCGATATTTTCTATTTTCTGAAAAAGTTTATGTAAAATTGGTAAGAAGAATCTGCCAGTAAATCCTTTTGGTTCTGGAGATTTAAGGAATGTGTTTAATTACAAATTTGAGGATTTTTTGTTTTCTGTTTTTTGTTTTTTTACGAAAAATAGTATTATTCTGGTTTTCTACTTCTTCTAGTATCTCTTTCTGCTAGATTGTAATTTTCAAGTAATTTTATCTAAATTGAAAAAATATGTGTAGACTGAAGTTTGGCAAAATATCAAAGGTAACTAAATTTAATTATTATTGCATATGTCTGAGTGACAATGTTGATGGGTTAGTAATGTTTGGGAGAGAAAAACAATAAAGATCCAGATAATTAAAAAGTTATTATATATTTATTTCATGAAATTTCCTTTAAATGGAATCACTAGTTATGCTTCCATAATTAAAATTTCTTAAATAAATTTTTTAATTTTTCAATTTCAATTATAATATTATATTAGTTTCAGGTATAAAATATAGTGATTAGACATTTATACAACTTAGGAAGTGATTACCTTGATAATTCCAGTACCCGTCTAACACCATACATAGTTATTACAATATTATTGACTATATTCCTTATGTTATACTTTACCTCCCATGACCATTTTGTAACTGCCAATTTGTACTTCTAAATTCCTTCCCCTTTTTTACTCATCCTCCCAACCCACCTCCCTTCTGGCAACCATCAAATTATTCTCTGTATCTATGAGTTTGTTTCTGTTTTGTTTGTTTGTTTGTTTATTTTAGATTCCACATGTAAGTGAAATCACATGGCATTTGTCTTTCTCTGTCTAACTTACTCCATTCAGCAAAAATACCCTCTAGGTCCATTGTTGTTGTTGCAGATGGCAAGATTTCAGTCCTTTTTATGACTGAGTAATATTCCATTGTATCTATGCACCATCTATTCTTTATCCATTCATCCATTGATGGACCCTCGGGTTGCCTCCATATCTTGACTATTATAAATAATGCTGCAATAAACATATGGATTCACATGTCCCTTTAAAGTAGTGTTTTGGGTTTCTTCAGATAAATACCCAGCGTGGGATTACTGGGTCCTTCTTTGTCTCTTGTCATAGTCTTTGTTTTAAAGTCTATTTTGTCTGGTATATGTATTGCTACCCCAGCCTTTTGTTTGGGTTTTGTGAACCTTTGAGAGTTTTTAGGAAAGCCTGTAGCATGAGCCAAGACGGGCTCTTTGTATGAAAAAGCCACTGGAAACAATTTGGGTGGGCCCACAGTTGAGTGAGACAGGGTCTCAGATATGGTAGCCACTAGCATCTGTACATTGGGGAGGGCTCAAGAAACAAACAGTGGATTCTGCCAGCACTTCCGTCTGAGAGAAGGCTGCTCCTTTAGCCCTTGCCCTGAAGCCAGACAATTAACTTCCTCCCTATATGTCCTTGGTGCCCCAATGCTGGAGCTCAGAGTGAGTGCGTCTATCAGGGAGTAAGTCCATGCACAGACCATTTAAGAGAAACACCCGGGACTCCAGCAGCCCTCCTTCTCATTCAGGCACAATCTCCACTGATTTTCATAGCCAGAAGCTTTGGAGACTTCTCTTTCTGGTGCTGGAACCCTGAGCTGGGGAGCCCGGCGTGGGGCAATGGACCTTTCACTTCTCTGCAATTGAGATATCCCTCCTGATATTTAACTGCCACATACAGGTGTGGAATAGGCCCATTCTGTGTCTCCATCCCTCCTTCCATTCTCGAGGTGGTATCTTCTGTATATCCTTAGTTGTAGGACTCCTGTTCAGCTAGAATCCAGGTGATTCTCAGTGATAGTTGTTCTGCAGTTTAGTTGTAATTTTAATGCTTTATCTATTCTGCCATCTTGACCAGAAAATTCCATAATTGAAATTTTTATATAATTTGTGTTCTATTGTTATTAATGTCAAAAAGAAGCAAACTTCTTTGAGTCATTGTAGTTTTTACGTTGATTTTAAATTAGTTTGAATTTGGAGAAACAATTCTGCCAAGATAATAGCAACTGGGATGCCAATAAAAATGTTAAAGAAATTTTTGTATTCAGAAATTAACCATAAATTTTAACATATTATGATGCATACATCATAATGGGTCAGGATAAATTGTCTTTATCATAGAAAATTTTATGAACTATTTTAATTTTATTATATCAATTGCTATCATTTATATTGTGATTTTCATCATCTATCTCTATACAGTATTTCAGTTTTTCTTCACCCGAATTTAAAATTTTTAGATTGTTATGAAAAAAGTTGAAAATAACAGGTATATTGCCTAATTTATTTAAATCTCTTTAATTAAAATTATATATTGTAGTTTGATCTTTAATAACCAGAATATAATCTCTAAATTGTTTTTTGGATTCTTTGTATGTGAATCTTTTTCTTTTTAATCATGTAAATATTTTCATTTAAAAATTATCTTATAGTTTATTGAAATGGTACTCTTGTTGCAAATTCCATAAACAATTTTATTTTTCCAACATTTTATCATGAGTATCTTCAGAGACAACAAATTCGAAAGCTTTTCTGTAGATACCTATATATCTCCTACCTCATCTCTACCTTTAACATTTTACAATTGTTGCTTTATTGCATATCTATGCACTATTCATCCCCTTATACACTCATCAGTTCACCTTATTTTTGATGCATTATAAAGTAAATTATGATATCAAAACAATTCTCCTAAATATTTCATAACATGTAATTTTCTTTGATTCTAAGAACAAATTTTCTCCAAAAATTCTTTTACTACTGTTAAAATGATATTGCTAAAGTTTCTCTTAAAGTAGCATATTAATAGTAAATTACAGTTTGTGCTAACTATAACCATTTAAATTAAATTCATTTTATTCAAAGACCAAAATAAACTCTTTATTTGATGATATTCTATTGTTCTTCTTAACTATTTCAGTGCATATCTTTTCTACATTAAATCTAATTTTTAAAGCATTTCATTAGTATTTCCATCATGTATCCAAAAGTGACCATAAGGTCATATTTTATGTGTTTCATATGGGCAGATGCAAAAAAAAAAATATTACATATAATTACTGAGTGATTTTGAAGAATATCATCAACATTCACAAAATTGAGACCATGTCTCTTTGATAAAAAAGTCACAGTAGACACTTTATACTGGCACAAAAATCTTTTTGGATTTCTGGTCAAAATTCTGATGACACCTTTTCTTTTACCAGCCTTGGGTTCTATACCCTCATGGACAACCCTAGGAAGTTTTTCAAATCAGTGCTTCATGTTAAAGTTATTTTTTCAGTTCTTGATTTAAGTTAAACCTGTACTTTTTAAAATAACAGGTGTAAAATCAGTGAACTGCTCACAAATCCCAATTTTCCTGAATTGTTCTGCTGGTAGTTCAACAGTATAATAAATATTAATTATTCAATGTGACTTTTTTTCTCTGCTGCAACCTAGTTGAAATGAGTAATAGTTAATTTTTTAAATGTTATATATGTTTTCTTCTCTCAATTTATTACTCTTTAAATTATTAATCTTATTTTGAATTTTTCATCCCAGAGATTAGTCATTTGTTTTATTATTTTTGTCTGTCTTTTATGTTTACAATTCTAGAATCAAATTCTGAAATTATTTCTACTAAATCTATAAATGCTCCATTATATTCCATAAATATTGTGCTGGTAATGCCTTAAAAACATAGTTATGCTTGGTTAAATACTGGGCACATTATTTTACAAGAATATCACACCAACGCGCTCTATTAATGTTTACTTGTCAGCAAAACCCACAAACCTTCATGACATTTTGAAATAGTTGCCTCTTATATCAAGGACATAGGGCAAGACATATGGACAAGTATTTTTCTGTTAGTTATGAGAGTGAATGTTTGGGTTAGTAATTTCACTTTGTGCATTTGTGACATGTAGGGGCCTCAAAAGTGTGAGACTCTTACGAGTTCTTGAAAGGTCTGTAGGTTGTACTGATCATGAAAATACTACTTAACCATATAGCCTCTCTCTCTCTCTCTCTCTCTCTCTCTCTCTCTCTCTCTCTAGATATATGTGTGTGTGTGTGTGTGTAGGTATATATATATAGGTGTATATATATATATGTATATATGTATGTGTATATATACCTATATACCCACTATATAGGGTGTATAGTTGTTACCTATATATAGGTAACAACTACAGGACCAAAGTGAGAAATATATAATTCAACACTTTTAGTTGGAGTTTTTAATATACTTCATTATGTCAATTAGATCATGTAAATGAAGTATAATAAAAGATATAGAAGATATAAATAATGCAATTAATAATTTCAACCTAATATATATTAAACTTGACTGTATTGTAAAGCTCATTACCACTATGGAGGAAAAAATAACCATTAACAGGAAGAAAAGTGGTCAGTAAATGAAATGTGATCATATAAACAAAAATAAGAAAAAAGTAATCAGATAGGAGAAACAATATTCATAAAGTAATATGTAAGGAATAAAAATTATTATAATAAATATAAAAAAAGACTAAATTTTTTATTGCAAACCAGGTATTTTCAGATTTTATTAAAACAACAAAACCCAGCTAGATGCTGAAAAATAGAAAACCATTTAAAGTAACAAAGAGGGATTTAGAATAAAGGGATGAGCAAGAAGAGCTATGCAAATACAGAAAAAATAAGGTAGGAAAGGCACTAATTTTTAAATTCTCAAACAATTTCAAAGTCCTTATTTGCTAATTTCATAGAGAGGTCATCTGGAGTCAGTATTTATTGACATTTTCTTGTCTATGGGTCACATTTTTTGTTTCTTTGTATATCTAGGAAATTTTTATTGTCTACTGAATATTGTAAACAATACATCGAGAGCCTCTAGAGTTAGTTATGTTCCTCTGATAAGTGTCGAGTTTTGTTCTAGCAGATCTCCAAGCTGTCTCTCCTGTGGTGTCTAGCAGCTAACTCTCTCAGTCTTTTCCACTTCCAGTTGCTTTGTTTTCTAGGCCTCTCAAAGTCTCCCATGCATGTGCATGGTTCAACAGTTAGAAGAATTTATTATTTGGAAAGTCTTCTCTCTGCAGTTTCCTTTCTTCTGGAATTTGTCTCCTAATTTTCTAGTTATCTTGTCAGACCAGAACTTTGACTGTCATTTCCAAAACTTATATAAACCATCTGTCCTTGCAGTGCAAACTGGGGAGTGCCCTCAGGCAAAAAGCCCCAAACATTTAAGTCTCACTGTGGAAGGTAAGGTTCTAAGACAGGCTCCAAGATTTCTACCCCCAGTACACATGCCCTGGCTATTCTCTTCCCCTTGAGTATAGGGGAGAGTTGTAGAAATGATGGGATTTCATTCTTGTGCTTAGGTTAATTATGTGGGAAAAATGAAGAGGTTTTTTTTTTTTTTTCAGATGTAATTAAGTTTTCTAACAAGTTGACATTGAATTAATCAAAGAGTCGATTATCATAGATGGGCCTGACTTATCAGGTGAGTCCTTAAAAGGAGTCAGAGAGATAAGAAGTAGCAGATGCTCTTCTATTGGCCTTGAAGAAGCATCCTCCATGTTGTGAGGAGGAGCATGTGGCAGGGCACAGTGGGCAGCCACTAGGACCTGAACACTTCAGTCTTACAGCTGTAAGCACCTGACTTGTGCCAACAGCCCATGACCTGGAAGAGTGTCTTAGACAATATTGTAGCCCTGGCTGTCACTTTGATTGTAGCCTGGTGAAACCTTGAACAGAGGACCTAGCTAACATGTTCTCAGATGTCTCACCTACAGAAGCTATGAGATAATAAATTTATATTATCTTAAGCCACTAAATGTGTGGTGGTTTATTATGCAGCAATGGAAAACTAATATGGTTACCCAGTTCAGTTCTCATCTTTCAAGGGTTAACTTTCCTTCAGTTTCTCTCTGCTTTTGATAGTTCTTCAGTGGCTTCTAGTAGTGACTTTTTTTTTTTTCCTGGCAGCATTTTGAGCAGATTTTGTAAATGTTATCTGTAGAAACATTGATATGGCCAAATTTCTAGTCATTTTTAGAAGACAAAACTCTCAAACTTTCAATGAGTTTATATTTACTTGGGCTATTTAGAATGAACCTCTTTTACAATTAAAAAAAAATTCCTTACTGAAAAGAAGGTAAAACTAATTATTTGTTTTTAGCCTCATTAAACTTGAGAGAATAAGAGAAATGGAGCTGCAACATGCATGCATCCCGCAGAAAGGAACAGAGGGACAGTCCAGGAGAATTTGACCCGTGTCCTAATTCTATCTGAATGCTGACCCTGGAAATTTGATTCTTCTCCAAGATAATAAATAGTCAACTTTGGTGAGAGTTGCAATCTGCTGGCCTATGATTTTCCTTCTGCTTCCCATAAACCCTCCCTTGAGAACCATTTTAGCAGGGCACACATCAGAGTGTCCTATGAAATGGCAGTGGCTTGTTCAGTAAAGTACTTAGGAAATTTGGTTTCTCAACAGCTTCTTAGGAATAAACAAGTCAAATGTAATTTTTAATTTGTGATATTCTATTGTTTTGTAGGAGAGGAATCATAGCTTGCCAATGTTTTAACTGGCTAAAAGAACAAATGAGACCAGTCCACATAAATTGGCCCTCAGGGGTTTTATAGGCACACATGTGCACCATGTGGTGAGACACTGGAGTGAATGTGCAACGGGAGGAGAGGGTCCATATGAAGCAGGCAGAAGTTTCCCAAAGACATGTCTGCGTTTGGCTTATTATTTGTGTGCAGTAATAACGCTCTCTGGCATCTGCTAGGAAGCTTCTCCCCCAAACTCTTCCAATCGTGCAGAACTTAATGAATTTTCAAAGGAAAAATGACTTCCATTTTGGCATGTGGAACATTTGTTTATAGCTGGGCTTGCAAAAAAGAATCTGGAATTATTTATTCATAATTTGCACATTACTAAATAACAGATGGTCTGCAAAAGAATATTTCTTCTGCAACTGAAAAAAAGGTTGGATTTTAAATGCCTAATGTGGAAGGAGTCTCATGTTTTATAAAAAGTCCTTCAAGGAGCACCAAACTGCCAAGGCCAGGCAAATACCTCCAAGATCATAAAAATGTGTTTAACAACCTTATCTTCTCTCTGTGACTTGGGGTGATTCTGCCCCTGCGAATTGCTGTTCGTGTGACATATAAATACAGTTACATGCTACTGAGGTCCTCAGGCTGGAGCTCATCACTGTATTTCTCCAAACAACTGAGTTATAATAATGATAACAGTTTCATTTTAATTCTGTGGACACGCTGCACCTAATGGCCTAACACAAAAAAAGAAGAGAAGATAGAGGAAAGGGGAGGGGAGGGGGCAGGCGGGAAGGGAAAGGAAAAGAGGGAGGAGAATAAAACAAAACAAAGGGGACAGAGCAGGCATAGCCTGGTTTGTTTTCCCTAAATAACTGCCTAACTTCTCTTGGCGGGGGTCCTGCTTCCAAAGAGTTTTATGTGCAGATGTTGTTTGATGTGCTATGTCCTTTTGACTCTCAGTGACAGCAGTTCTCATTCAGGAAGCCCTGATGGGGACATTTGCTCCCTTAGGAAGAAGCCAGACATCTGCATGATGCCAGGCATCAGGCCATTTGCACTCTTGCCCCGGAGCCCAGGGCTCTGAGAGAGGACTGCTGGAAGGTGTTAGACTGGAGGAGGTGCCCTATCGCCGAAGGGAGTACTTGTGAGATACAGGAGATATGACCTAAGACATGGGGAAAAGCCCCTTTCTTTCTCTAACCATGAGATAGTTCTCTGCCTTGGCAATTTGGGCAGCTTGCGATGTAGGCAGTGCTGTGTTCCTCTTTCTCTTTGCCTTCTCTTCAGGCTCTTGGACTGATGGAGGAAAGAGAGGGGAGGAAGGAGAGAATCATCTGGAAGACTGAGGAAGAACCAGCTCATTTTCTGTCCTCATAGTGAGGATAACTGAGTAAAGATGAGTTGACTTTTTGAACTTGGAACTCTTTAAGGGCTTAGTAGTTAACTAGCAGGCTGGGTTTTTCTCTTTTCAGAAGAAATATAGAGGCAATATTGGCTTAAGAGCCTGAAATTATTAACAGCTGGCAAGAGTCCCGCTGTGGCACTTTTTAGGCTAAAGCATTTCAGATATACCAAAAAGAAAATAACTCGAGGTGGTTATCAATGTCCTTCAGAAGCTGTTCGGGACTTCCAGTTCCTAGAAGAAATTTGTATGGGAATTAGTCCTGTTGAAACTACTTGGAATTTGAGGATCAATTTGACCTTTACACCTCCTGTGCCCCTAGAAGTTTCCATTTACTTAATAATAACATACACATTTATATCAGTAGATTTTTCTTAGTGTATGCCCTTTCTGTCCACTATTTCATTGTGTGTTCATATCATTTTACCTTTTAATTTTTTTTCCAGAACACATTTATAAAATTATTACCAAATGGGAAAGAGTTGAAAAACATCAGAATATCAGCAAGGGAATGCTGGGGTGTTCTCCAGAGGTACTTCCAAGCAGAAAAAAAGAAAAGGAAAAGGAAAAAAAATGAAAAGAAAGAAAAAAGGAAGGAAAGAAGAAAGGAAGGAAAGAAGGAAGGAAAGGAAAGGAAGGAAGGAAGGAAGGAAAAGGAAGGAAGGAAGGAAGGAAGGAAGGAAGGAAAGAGAAAAGGTCCCTAAGACATATTCTCAGTTAGTTTATTAAATAGAAAGGATGAGTCTCTCTAGCTTGAATCAGCCCTGTGAGCTGAAGCAAGATGGGCTAATTTTATTCTCATTTTACAGATGAGGCAACAGGGACCTAGAGCAAAAAAGTTACCTACCTGAGGTGAGTTCCTTTGTGATAGAGCTGTGCCAGGGCCCAGGCCTGCAGCCCTCGAGCCGTTTCCACTGTGCTGGGGGTGTACCCAGAAAAAATGTCCTGAGAAGGTCAGGAAAAGCAGATGAAGTCATCTCACCAGGGGCTCACTGAGGAAAGGGCATCTTGGGGCTCCATGTCTGGTCATGTGGAAAAAGCCATTCGCCATTGTGTATTGATGTTGGGTTCAAACTCACTGAAACTGAAGCAACACACCAAGGAAACTTTTAGTTTAGGATTGGTTTTGTCATGCCCAATCCTGTGATTTTAATCTAGTAGGTACCCAAGGGAAAAAGAGTGAGAGAAAGATCCTTGCCTTATCATTACATAGTCCTCCAGTTGGTCACTTTCTCAGCACATTTCTTTTCTTCTTTGCCTCTCACTCATGTCAACTTCAGGGACTCCTAACCAGGGTCTCATGGCCAGATCTCATCTCACATTTATCCTGTGGCTAGGATAACCAGAGCATCCTTCCACGCTGCCCCTCACCGCTCTGCTAGGGAATCTTCCATACCCATCCCTAGCACTGTGGCTGTCAGCAGCTGCTCCACAGTATCTGACCCTGTGGTCAGTGCCCTTCCCTTTAGGAGCCAGTGGTCTGAGGTAGGGCTCACACAGATTTGTCCCAATTAAGGATTATGCAGCCCTTTCTCTTTTCCATCTGCAGGCACAGGAAGGAGGTTAAAGTAGGATTGGTTTATTTCTGTTGTCCCCCATTATCAACTCTGGTAAACAAACAAACAAAAAGCCTTGACTTGGCATAGAAGGAATTTAAACTATCAGCTCAAATGGAGATTTGGGGATTATCTGTGGATTTCCTGTATTTGTTCTCTTTCCTCCTTTGCCATGGCTAATCCAAATTTGATGGGAAGTGAGGCATAAGCTTTTCCAGAAACCTCACAGAATCCTTTGTGATGTGGGATCTTAGCCCAAACATGGGTTTATTTTTGTCACTTCTGACCTTCATGTCCCAAGTCTGTGCCCATCCAGCTCCGTGCATTGTGCTGTTGTGTTTCCTGAGGCCAGCTCACAGGTGTTTTTTGACCCAACATGGTTCTTGCAGGCCCATGGCCTCAGTTAGCACCTTCCAGACCTTCCAGAGCAAGACGTAAGAGCAGCCCTGACTCCAAGTCTAGTGTCTTTTATATTTGGGTGAGAGCTGGGGATAAACCTTGTTCATGCTACAGACCTCTGCTCCCCACCTACACACATTTCCATTAGCAACCATGTCTCGCATGGCTTCCAAGTAAGAAATAGTGATCTAATGGCCATGTTCTCTTGAGATTTGGGAAGCTGGGATGGAGGCCTGTCACTGTGGGAAGGGATGACTTGCCCCTTGAGCAGCCCCTGGGAATGTCATTAACTGCTGAACCATGGCCTGCCTGTGAGGCCTTCAAAGCTTTATAACTCCAATTTAAAAACACAACCACCTCCAAAACATGTTTGTACAGAGGCAAAAGATAAAACTCACTTCTGTATTTTTCTGAAGCTTTTAAAATCCTGAAGGTTGGTCTGACTTTTCTGAGCATGATCCTGACAAGGCTTTGCTCAGTACTTGTTAAATAATTTAAAAGGGCTTTTCTTTTCAAATAGATCTTACAGTCCTTTAAGCTCTGTGTGAATTGCTATTATTTATATTTAAAACTTCTTTTAAATTATCTAGAAGACAAAAGGCAAGTTTAATAAATAAAAAATGACATTTTATTAGAAATTGGAAAGTTAGATCCATGTCATTCAAGAATAAAAACTATATGCCTGCACTAATCACATGATATATTTGAGAGCTGATTTAATTGAATTAGTCAAGAAAAGACAGAGATAAAAAGAAATTATTTCTCTCCCAACAAATGAAAATCGACTGTGGATAAAATAAACCATACAATCAGCTAAGCTTTAGAGCGCTGGCACAGGCTCAGGCTCAGGGAGAGCGAAGTCCGTTGAGTGTGGGGCGTGTGTTCCACCTCAGGTTAGGAAGCCTCTAGGCCGTGGGAACCGAGTGCCAGGCAAACTTTTTTTTTCTTTTTTAATTTTTGGGCTTTCATTCTAAGAATGAAAGTTAAGTTAAACAACAGATTTTCGAAAGCAACTTTTCTAGAGAAAAAATGGTTTAAGGAACGTCATGAGATTTTGAATTCTAGTTACAAATCTGTCCTCAAACATTTATGACTCAAAATTCCTGAAGATATCACTCATGGATTTCAGATAATTGCAGCCTGTGTAAGGGTGTCTAAGAGGGCGAGTGAGATGAAAATACAGGCACATCTCAGTTCATGTCAGAAATAAATAAATGCACTTTAAATGTTCCTCAAATAGATAATTTTTTTTTTCTTTTTGGAACAATACACAAGGAAGTTATTCGAGAAAGAAATTAAGCAGCAGTAAAGATTCTGATGGCCAGTGAAGAATTCAAAATAGAAATATCACCATAACACATTACTTATTCTAACTCATAAAACTCAAGCCTTCATAGTACTTGAAATGCCAATTAACAATCCTTCATCCGCTGGCTGTGCCTGTTTATTTCAACACCTTAGTTAATTTTCACTCATCCTTTAGAGGCCATTTTGAGCTGTTTAAGAAAGGAACATGTATAGATTTTAATTTTGATCTCTTAGGACTCCTCAGTATGACATGTAAACACTTCAGGGACTTTGTTCATTACATATGTTACAGTGATCCATTGAACAAGAGCTGCTTCAGTTGTCACAGCTGGTTCCCAACCTCCTGACACAAGACCCCAAGGAAAACCTAGCACATTTTCTGTAACTTGTAGAAACAAATGAAATCACTGGTTATTATGTTCTATTTCCCTAACCCCAAATACCAGGACATCAGGTCATTTAATCCAGCAGTGAGGAAACTATTGGATCGCTTGAGGGAATGGGCACTGGATCACACAGTTAAAGAGGAAATCAAGTTCACTGCTATTTTTCTGAATGAAAAATAAGAACTGACATCAAGATTTCAATGACATTAGCAGTCATTTAGAGCTGAATATAATTCCTAGACATGATAAACCCTAGTTTCACATGTGTCATACCAATTTTAACCAACTTTCAATCAGGTAGAAAGTAAAAAATAAATTAACTCTCACTGATTTTAAAAGGGAATGTAACTTGGCTAGAAAAGAAAGATAGTTATTTAGAATTTCAACAAATATTTATTTCTGTGAAACAGGGTTATATAGAACTCCAATTAAACTTCTTTCAAAGATAGGTTTTATGAATTGGCCACTACCTATCACAGACTCATAGAATCTTCAAATGACCAAGAATTTAGAGGCAAGTTATTCTCAAATGAAACTATTGTCACCAAGTTTTAGTTACCTTCTAGATGGCAAATTCCTACAGACAGTTTTTGGTCCTGACTTTCTAACGTCTTCTATAACATTTGACACTCCTGGACATACCTAATTTGAAATTCTGGCTTCTCTTGACACCTGTGAAACTGCTTTTGCCTGGAGTCCTGTTCCTTCCTAGTTTACAGCTCCTCAGCCCACTTCATGGTCTTCCCTTCCTGTGTCCACATCACAGATGTCGGAATTCACTATAGTTTGATCTACTAACTTGTTTTCTCATGTTATCCAATCTTTGTGGGTGATTTCATTCAACTCCGTGGCTTCTGCTACAACCTGAAAGCTGGATCCTCTCTTCTGGTTTTGACACGAGTTACCCAATGCTTGCTGGGCATCTTCTCGTATGTCTCCAAAGCATTTCAAAGTGATGCAGGACAGGGCAAATTTCCCCAAGTTGGTGGGGAGACCAAGCCCTGCACCAAGAGAAGAAAAGGGTCCTCTGGCAGAGAGTGAAGAAAGAATTCAACACACGCCAAAGTTAGAGTAAAAAAAAAAAAGAAAAGTTTATTAGAAAATGGGTAATACTCCACAGAGTGTGATCTCCTCTTAGAGATAGAGAGTGAGAGAGTCAGTGAGAGAGAGACAGAGTAAAAGCACAGAGAGGGGCCCTGAGTGTTCAGGGAATTTAGTTTTTATGTCATTCTTTAGTCCTTTGATATGGACATACAGTGAGGAAGGGGAAGATTATGTAATGTGAAAAGATAAGAATACTTAGAATGAAAGGCCTGCTGGCAATTCCTAGCCTTTAATATATAAGTTCCCTGTGGTTTTAGCCATAGGGAATGACTCTTGGTTCCTACTTCCCCTTTACAGGTATGGAGAATGGTTTGCTAGTAATCCAGCAGAAATCTTCCTTTGTTCTGCAGGTGTCCTCCTGGCCTGGCCGCAGGGCTGATCAGCACATTGCAGTCTCTGAATGTGGCTTGATTAACATTTTTAATTCTCTTGCTTCCTCCCTACATTAAAACAAAACATGTCAAAACTGAACACATTCTCTTTCTCCACAATCTGGCTTCCCATTCATTTTTCCTCTTACAGATAACATCACTGTGCTCCCCCATTTACTTAGTCCAGAAACCTGGGAGTCTTCTTTGCCCCCTTCATCTAGCTGATCTACGAGTCTCATAATTGTTTTTCCCTAAGTAGCCATCAAATTCACTTCTTCTTCTCTGGCCCCACTATCTTGGTTTAAACAGTCATCTTTCCCTTGCTGGATTATTTAAGTAGTTTTCTACTGATCTTCCTGACTTTATCATTCCCCTGAAACCATCATTTACTCCACTGCTTGAGTAATCTTTGGAAGATGCAAACAAGTCCACATTAAAGCAGTGCATTAAGCTTTTCAATAACCCTCCATGACATGTAATATCATTTCTGAGGATAAGATCTTTCATTATCTGGCTCCTTTCGACCTGCCCAAAACTGACACCTTGACCTGCATATTAAGAATATTTCATCAGGTTCACTCAGTAGACCAAAGCTGCTTCATGGAACCTGTAATGTTTCTTGTCTACATGGCTAGTGTTGAATTGGAGATGGTGTGTAGCATAAGTAAACTAGATAGATAACCAGTGTGGCTGTCAGAACCTGAAGAAAAAGAGGATCCAAAAGAAAAGATATGTATACATTATTACTTCATTCGTTGAGCTGAAACTGTATTTCTTTTATGACTAATCAAACATTCTTGAACAACAAAAAACAAGAATGTATTAAAGTAGGGAGGAGGCAAGAGAATTAAAAATATTAATCAAGCCACATTAAAGGCTAGGAATTGCCAGCAGGCCTTTCACTTTAAGCATTCTTATCTTTTCATGTTACATACCCTTCCCCTTCTTCACCGTATGTCCTTATCAAAGGAAATGGGAACTAAAGAATGACATATAAACTGAATTCCCTGAACACTCAGGGTCTCTCTCAGTACCTTTCCTCTGTCCCTCTCTATCCTTGTCTCTATTCTCACTGTCCCTCTCAGTATATTACTCTGTCTCTCTGTCTCTCTCACTGTCTTTCTCACTCTCTGCCTCTGAGAGGAGACCACACTCTGACTTTAGAGTGTTACCCCTTTTCTAATAAACTTTCCTTTTCACTCCAACTTTGGTGTATGTGTTGAATTCTTTCTACACTCTCTGCCAAAGGACCTTCTTCTTCTCTCAGTGCAGGGCTTGGTCTCCCTGTCACTTGGGGAAATTTGCCCTGTCCTGCATCAGCATGACCTCTTAAACCTCATATGTTAATTACAAATATACTTTACAACTCCTGCTTTTTGTTTCCAATAGGTTAGGCAGAGTCAGGCATGCTGTAGAATCTGGTTGTAAAGAAATGGTAGTGTGGCAGCCTGACCCTGCTTGACCATTTCCTGCTCAAACAAGTTAGTTCCTGACTGCATCTCCTTCCCAGGACCCTCCAGCTGACGCGGCAGTCCGAAAACCCGCTTAAACGATTAAGCCAGTTTCTTTATAGTTTGGCAGCCAATCAATATTCACCTTATGTTCTCCTTCCTTATATGAAATATCTATAGCTCTGTAGGAATGCAGAAGTATAAGATTATATAAAACTGCCCACAATGTTACAATCGGGGCTCAGCCTTTGGATAAGAATCTGTTGAGCCGGTGCCGGCATCAACAAATGCTGCTTTCTGCTTATAGCCTCGGTGTCCCGTCTCTCTGTTTGAGAATCTCGCAACATTTCTGGGGGCTCATCCAGGATTCAGAGATGGCAGTTTTTCGCCTCCCTTGTCTTTGGGATGCTGGGAGAAGTGGACTTCACCTAGGACGTCAGCAGACCTATTGTCTGTAGGGGAAGATGACTCTTCCGGCAGACCAGGGTGGTGGCTCTGAGAACACAATGGAACCCTGAGAGGCACAGGAACCAGCCCAGGAGCACCACCTGACTTAGTAGTAAGGACCCAGGTCCCAGGAACAGCCTGTCCACTAGAGGACAGAAAGGGATCTGATCAATTCCCAAGGCCATCTGAATATTCTACATTTGTTAGAGGAAATCGTGACCTCTCAGGTACATAGGGTGGAGGGTAGAGTGTGTTTGGTGTGTGATTGCATGTGGCCTTTCTATGAAGTGAGAGTTGAGCCTCTATCTGCGGTTTTGTGGCGAACCTCATATGGCTTAGGGTAATGTCACTGTTTCTCTGTGAGGAGTCTACTCCAGTGATCCGATTCGGGGGTTTATATCAACCCACCAATTACTAAGAGACGTCTGAAAGATCTCCCCGGGGGGAGTGGCCGGAGACAGGTGAAGAGAATCTCTGTGTGCATGTGCTACACTAACCATGGCTGAAAGGATGGGTGGACAACAGAGTAAACAGATATCTTTAGGTTGTATCCTTAAGAATTTCAAAAAGGGTTATTCAGGAGATTATGGAGTTAAACTCACTCGACAGAAACTCTGCACCTTTTGTGAGATCGACTGGCCCTCTTATGGCATTGGGTGGACAGCAGAGGGGTCTCTCGATAGGGAAGCCATTGCAAAGGTCTCTCAAGTCAGCCTGGCCACCCAGACCTATTCCCTTATATTGTTTGTTGGGAGGCAATAGTTCGCACCCAACCCCCTTGGTTGAGAGTCTGCCTAGAGGAGAATTATAGGGTCCTCCTAGCCCGGGCCTTGGTGCTCTCGCAAGGTCAGTTGAAGGAAAAGAAGCCTGTGTTGCTGGCAGACCCAGAGGAAGTCCCACCGCCTTATGCACCCATTTTTCTGCCCCTTCCGAAGGCCTTCAAACAGATGGCTTCTCCTTCCAAACCGTTCATCCCGGCTCCTTCAGCTTCTCTTGGGACCCCATCCATGCCAGCCTCCATTGACTCGCCACCACCTCCTGTCTTAACCCCTTATAACCCTGCTGGAGCCTGGCCCAAGTTGTCTCTAGTAAGAGGGGAAGTGCATCAGTTGCCCTTGTGGAAACCCAAGGATAAGGAATGCATGGAAGGAATGCATGTACTTCCCAATCGCCTCTGGGAAGAGCAGGTTACAAGGTCTCTAAAAGGAAGGCTCAAATCTGCCAAGAAAGAGTCAAATACCTCGGCTTCCACCTGTCACAGGGACAACACCAACTTGGCCCAGAAAGGAAAACAAATGGTCTGCTCAATTCCTGTCCCTACCACCTGGTGACAAGTCCACAAATTCCTCAGAGGAACTGGCTTCTGCAGAATCTGGATACCTAATTTCTCCATCCTAGCCAAACCCCTCTATGAAGCCACAAAGAAGGGAGAACGAGAGCCCCTACTCTGGGAATCTGCACAACAGAAGGCCTTTGAAGAAATCAAATGGGCACTCAGTAACGCTTCCAGGCTAGGACTCCCAGACTTAATCAAATCTTTCTTTCTGTATGTACACGAGCGCACAGGTGTCACAGTAGGGTCTTAACCCAACTGCTAGGATCTCGGCACCATCCTGTGGCTTATCTCTCCAAACAGCTTGACTCTGTCACACAGGGCTGGCCATCCTGCTTACGAGCACTCGTAGCCATGGCCCTCCTTGTGTCAGAAGTTGACTGTGGGGCAAGAACTGACAGTACAAGTACCACATTCAGTAATAACATTACTGAAGTACAGGGACAATACTGGCTAACCAATGCCCAGATGGTCAGATACCAAGGAATGCTGTGTGAGAATCCACACATCCACCTAGAGGTAGTATGAACCTTGAACCCAGCCACCTTGCTAACCATTAGGCCCAGTCAGCCAGACCATGATTGCATTGAAGTCATGGATGAAGTGTTTTCCAGCTGACCCGACTTGACAGGCCAGCCCCTCAAGGACTCTGATGTAGAATATTATACTGATGGTAGCAACTTTGTGACGGGAGGAGAACGCTTTTCAGGATATGCTGTGGTGACCTTACATTCCACCATTGAGGTGAAACCTCTGCCTAAGGGAACCTCAGCACAGGAGGCAGAGCTCATCGCCTTGACCTACGCCCCTCAGCTAGCAGCAGGAGTGTGAGCTTACGTCTACACTGACGCTAAGTATGCCTTCACCACCCTCCATGTACATGGAGCCCTGTACAAAGAAAAAGATCTAATCAATTCAGGGGAAAAAACATAAAGTATGGAAAGGAAATTCTAGCACTCTTGTGGGTCCCCAAGAAAGTAGCAGTCATGCACTGAATAGGACATCAAAAAGGGGATGCCATAACAGCTCGGAACAACTGCAGGGCAGACCATGTTGCCAAACTGGCAAGCAGCCGAGGAGATGGCCAGCGCTATAGCAATAACTACTTCCCTGTTTCCTAGTCCCTTAGCCGAATGGGACCTCAAGTAGTCACCTCAGGAATAAGCCTGGTTTAAGACTGAAGAGGGGAGCCTCCTCCCTGGTGGATGGTGGAAGTTCAAGGATGGGCAAATTGCAGTCCCTGGAACCCTAGCCCCCGCTTTTGTCAAATAGTTTCACCAAAGGATTCACCTTGGTCACACTGCCCTAGAAACCACTCTGGGCTGGTACTTCTACATCCCCCTAGCATCTCCCGAGCAGTATGTGAACAATGCGAAGTCTGTGCCCACAACAACCCCAGGCAAGGGCCATGTGCCCTACCGAGGGTCCAAAGTGTCGGTGGCACCCCCTTTGAAGAACTTGAAGTAGACTTCTCTGAAATGCCTTGATCACGGGGTCTCAGGTATCTCTTGGTCTTGTATGCACCTATTTCGGTTGAGTAGAGGCTTATTCCACCTGGACTGAGAAGGCCCGAGAAGTAGCCAGACTTCTCTGAGAAATTGTTCCATGATTTGGCCTACAATTACCATTGGCTCAGATATTGGGCCAGCCTTTGTAGCAGAAATAGTGCAGCTACTAGCCAAGAATTTAAATATTAAATAGAAATTGCATACCACATATCAACCATAGAGTTTGGGACAGGTGGAATGCATGAACAGGACCCTTAAGACTCAGTTGGGAAAACTATGTCAATAGACACATCTACATTGGGACGAAGTCCTCCCCATGACACTATTAAGAATCAGGTCGGCCCCAACCAAGAAGACTGGATTCTCCTACAAGATCCTGTATGGATGGCCACCACTACTCATCAAAGGACTATGAGGAGACCTCAAGGATATAAGTAAATTGACTCTGAGACAACAGCTTCAGGGACCACCTTCCAGACTCTCAACCAATGGGTTAGGGAAAGGCTCCCTGTCAGTTTAACTACTGAAGTTCATCCCTTTAAGCCAAGAGACTCTGTCTGGGTAAAAGAGTGGAACATTCAGCCCCTGAAACCCCTGTGGAGAGGCCTCTTTACTGTCATTTTGTCTACCCCCATTGCAGTTAAGGTTACTGAAATAACGCCCTGGATACATCACAGCAAACTTAAACCCACAGCTGCAGAGTGGGAGTGTATTCCAGACTCCTCTCAGCCCCTAAAGGCAACCCTCTGTAAGAAAACACCGACTGCGCCGACAGACCGAGGGTAAGACATCAGTCTCGCTTTCGTCACGCTGGAAGCTGACCAATCTACATGTGGCAGAAGCCTGAGGATGACGACTCGTCAAGATGGGACCCTAGTAATCACTTTGGTGGCTGGTTCTCCACTTTTGGTGGCTTTAAGACCTTAGTTGGGGTAGTACTCTTCCTCCTCAGGACCTGCCTCCTCCTCCCGTGTCTACTGCCTCTTGTTATCCGGTCAACCACCTGCCTCATAGAGGCTATAGTAGAAAGAAAATCTGCAGCAAAAGTCCTGCTATGGAGGTACCAGCCTCTAAATCAAAAATTAGAAAAAGATGGTGCTCTCTGACCCAGTCCTGGGTCCAAGCATCAAAGAGGGAAATGTGGCAGCCTGACCCTGCCTGACCATTTCCTGCTCAAACAAGTTAGTTCCTGGCTGCACCTCCCATCCCAGGACTCTCCAGCTGATGCGGCAGTCCGAAAACCCACTTAAATGATTAAGTTTCCTTATAGTTTGGCAGCCAATCAATGTTCTCCTTATGTTCTCCTTCCTAATATGGAATATCTATAGCTCTGTAGGAATGCGCAAGTACAAGATTGTATAAAACTGCTCGCCATGTTACGATTGAGGCTTAGCCTTCGGATAAGAATCTGTTGAGCCGGTGCCGGCATCAATAGATGCTGCTTCCTGCTTATAGCCTTGGTGTCCCATCTCTCTGAGGATCCTGCAATATTTTCTGCAGTTTTGAAAAAATTGCATGCATTGGCATTTAAAGCATTTGGAGAAGGCATGGGATGGAAGCAGTAGAGCGCCTGCAGCAATGGCAATGGGATACAGTAGCAGGGATGCTACTGGGCTGGTGTACTGCAATACCCTGGATAGGAGGGCCAGCCCAGTGGGTTTCATGAGTTTACTCCAGTCACAGTCTGGTAATAGCCTCCCTGACTGGTAAGTACCGTTGCAATTTGAGCTATGGGCCCTTCGTGGGTTTGATATAATTTTTGCTTAACTACATATGGGCTTTTAGAGTTTTTAAAATGCTTTTATAAATGTGATTACAACCACTTATTCTATGGGGAAGGAAACCAAGTCTCAGAAATTGATATGTCTTGTCCAGATTCTCAAGGCTGACAAATGGATGCACAAGGAAATAGAAACTAGGGTTTTCAAATTCCACTTTATAACACATGCGGATGTCTAATTTAACTGCATCACATGTGGGAGGAAGAAACCTAGAAAATGAACAATCAGATATATGGTTTATGCTTTGTTAAGGGGAGGTAAAAGGCCAGGGGGAGGATCAGCACACCTGAGTCTGTCGGTTCTGGTGCTGGTGGAACAGGGGTGGGCAGGGTCGGGAAGGCTTGGAGGAGAAGACATGGACTTTCTCTAAGTGAGGAACCTTCAGACTAGCTTTTGCTCTGAGAAGGCTGTGGGCACGTCTTCCAGGGTCTGAAAGGGCACCTGGCTTGTCTTGTGAGGCGTGACAGCATGTGGAACAATTGCATTGGACCAGCTTCTCTTACACTAATCAAATTATCATGGAATGACATTAGACCCCACCAAGCATCAGAACTTCATAAACATAGCACAAAGCCCTGCAAGGAAAACTGTCTTCTAATAGTTTACTTTCCACATGATTTTAAACAGTCTATGCTGATCCCTTTTATCTTGTTATGACTATTTATTTTTCTGTTTTGTTCTGGTGGGAGAGCCTAAGGCAGAGCGTGATTCAGAGGGAGCTGGTGGCAGGCCAGGGCTTCCCGGGATAACCAAGGCCAGGGGGACCTGTCTTTCCCCAGGAGCGTGAAGAGCACAGGTTGATTAGAGTGCTGTTTTTGAAGCCAGGAAAACCAGCGTTTGAATTGTGGCTCCCCTTACAGAGTAAATTTGTTTATCCTCTCTAAACTTTAGTTTCCTTCTTTGCAATGTTGAGATAATAATAGTACTGTATATCTACCTTGTCTTCCATGATGTGCCATTACCTCACTGAAGTCTATCTTCAACACATTCACACACATGCACACTCACATGCACGTACGAATGCACAGCCCCCCACACATGCACGTACACTCTGAGTCAATCTAGTTGATTCCAAGAGAACTGCAAATAAAATGTCAGTAGTTTCAGATGCTGTGCCTAATAGCATTCCAAGAGTGAGTTGGGTATTTTCTTGTTGTTTATCTGTTTTTATATAAGAGAGTATTAAGTGGCAGTAATGAAGATAACGGGACCAAAGAAATATTCAAACTCTACAAAGATTTTTTTGCCTCCTAGACAGTTGCACAATTTTTATAAGTTTGAGTCTAAGCACTGCCATTGATATTAGGGGTTGGCAAACTCTGGTCTGCTGCCTTGTTTTGCACAGCTTATGAGCTAAGTGATTTTTACCTTTTTATATGGTTGGGAAACAATCAAAAGAATATTATTTTGTGACATGTGAAAAGTATATAAAATTCCATTTTATGTTCGTAAATAAAAGTTTTCCAGTGCACTCATTTATTTAAATATTATCTACAGCTACTTCCATCTTATAGTAGCACAGCTGAGTTGTGACAGAGACTGCCATAGGTCTGCAAAGCCTAATATATATTTACTATCAGCTCCTTAACAGAAGAAGCTTGCCGGCCCTAGATGTGCATGGTTAAATCAGTTAATCTCTCTAGGTCTTAGTATTCGCATCCGTAGAATGGAGAAAATGATTCCCAACTCACAGGAACACGGTGAGGGCTGGATGATACCATATGTAACCTGTAACATAGTCACTGGTGCACAACGGCCATGAAATGAATCTTGGTTCTTCCCTCCTTGTTCTCTCCCATTCCTTTCAACCAAGACACAGATGACACATATTTATATTTATGGAAGGATATGCCAGTCTCCCCTGGCTTCTCAGAGCAGCCTGATGGTGGCATTATGATCATGTTTGTATGTTCTGCTGTCTTCTGGAAGCCTAAAGGTGGCGACAGCCCTGTGCATTCATAATTGTAAGGGAGGCTGACTAAGTCTTGATAGTTCTCCATCCTGGCCCCCTTTTTTCTGCAATGTATCAGCTATCTATCGCCACAATAACCCCACACAACAAACAATCCCAAAACATCAGTGGCATATAAAAATATACATTTACTGAGCTTCTGAGCCTGAGTTATTCCACTGATCTGGGCAGTTCCCTCACATTTCTGGGACTTGGTTGGCTTTTGGCTGCTCTAGGGTGGCCTCAGCTGGACCAGCTGGTGCTACACAGCTTCCGCTGTGTCTCTCAGCCTTTAGCAGGCTAGTGCAGACTTGTTCACCTGATAATTGCAAAGGTGCAAGAGCAATCAAGCCCAATTACCCAAGTGCCCTTTAAGCATTTCATCTGTCCCACTAGCCAAGATAAGTCACAAGGCCTAGCTCAGAATCCAGAAGCTGGCAAATAGACTCCACCTCTTGATGAGAGAAACTGCAAAGTCTGTTGAGAAAGGTGTGAACAGAGGGAGGGCTGAGGAACACTAATACAATGGGGCTCCTTAACTAGAGCTTTTCTGCTCTCTTCCCATCCTCCCAATCAATACCTATTTTCAAAACAAGTTCTAAAGTGCATTCATAAGCAAAGTAGGTTTCAAAGGAGTAACAAAAGTTTAAAATAGTATCCTTATTAGTAGTATTCAAATTTTAACTGGGAATAAATTTTGAATTAAAGGCACAGCCCTCTAATGGTAGAATTTCAGGCAGCGAGAGGCAGTAGTTGGTTGGAGAATTGTGGGAGAGGAGAACCTGCCTTCTCATTTCCTTTGGGGGCACACAACTTAGGTGGTCTCCCACTTGGCCAGCTGGCAGCAGGAGTGGAAATGGAAGCTATTTACTCAGGGAACTCTGACCGCACGACTATTAAGTCTCTTGGAAACCCTGACAGCTCTCTACTCACTACCATTAAAATGGCTTGAGCTCCCTTGCCAGCTGGTGGGCCTGGGAGTGACCCTCTTTCCCCACCTATTCCCACATTAGAATTCTGCCAAAAAATACATTTGTCTTTCAATTGTCGTAGAATTCATAGAAAACTCTCCAGACATTCAAGTCACTCATTCTTTTTAAAATGATCGTTGTGTGGCTGTATTCTGATTTGGGAACCAGTGTTTAAGCTAAGATTTATTTGTTTATCTGTAATGTCTCATTTTCTGTATATGTTCTGCATCTCTTTAGGTAATATTGCCACTTTTTGTATATTCATGTCCAGTCATGGAAACAGAAATAATTAGTTCTAGGAATTCTTGCATATGACTGGGAAATTATGTGTATATTCTTAAATATTTTTTTACTTGTGTGCCAGAGAGGTCCCCTGAAACTATTGTGTGTCTTCTATCTCACCCTAAGCAGTTAGTCTCACTTTTTTTGTTCATTAAAATTCAATGCACTTTTATTGGGCAACTAGCATGTTTGGCATGTTCTGTCCTATTGATCCAGAAATAAATAAAGTATGGATTTGATCTCTAAAAACACAGTCCACTGAGCACTGCCAACAAAAGAGACTTTTTAGATAATTCTTTCCAACGTGGCCAAAAGTTATCCACTTTTCTAGTATTCAGAGACATTTATCCAAATGAAACTGTAGCCATGCCTCTATCAGGTCTGTAAGGAAACTGAAGAATTGATCCATTCCTTTTCCTTGCTTCCTAGGGCAGATGGAGGCTTTTGATCATCACAGGCTGTGGTAGCAGAGGCTGAGCTAACCATTTCCTATAACGGTTGAAGGTTGTTCACTTCCTTTCCCATGATAGGTAAGGGACTTTGCAGTGTCTCAGCTGATGTGGCACAGACCTCTGGCCCTGGTGGGTCACTCCCCTTAAGGCCCGCCAACCAATCAAAATACACTTTCCTTCTACAGAAAACACGTGAGCAAGTATAAGATGTGTATAAAAGCAAAAGCTCTGCTGCGGGCGGGGGCCGCGGAGGTGGGGGAGGTTCAGCCTTTGAGGTGAATCCTCTGAGCCAGTTCCAGCACCAATAAACGTTATTCCTGCTTATTGCCTCGGTGTCCCATCTCTCTGTCCGAGTATCCTGTAACAAGGTCACATCGTAAAGATCTCTCTCTCTCTCAATCTGCTTATCTATCTAGTTCATTTCACTGCTTCTTCAGAGAGGATGAACATTCCACCCATGTGTCCAAACTCAGCCAGAGTTCAGCCTCAGTCCAGAGAGCAGACATTCACTGAGCCAGGTGATAGATCCAGATGCCTAAGACATGGTCTTTGTTGTCACAAAGACCAGAGTCAGTAAGGGAGACTCAGTGTCCATAAATAAATTCCAGTGCTGTGCACATACTTAAAGTCCTGTAAGGACATAGATGAGGGAGGAATTGATGCTGGAGAATTAAGGACTTAGCGAGGTTCCACAAAGCCTTTGGAACGAGCTCTGATTGTTTCCTTTTCTTAAATTCACTCAAACATGCAAGCATTTATATAAACATCAGTGTTTCAGTGATTCTGTGGGAATTCTAAAATGTGCATCTATTTAGTCTAAGATGAAATACTGGTTATAAGCTGAAAAAAATTAAACATGCATTCTTCAGTGCTCGGACCTCAACCATAAACTGAATTCACAAAGAGTCATTAAATCACAATGTGCGCTTAGAATAACAAATTTGAAAGAAAAATGTTCCAAGACATTAAACTTCAAAATGATCTCCGACTGCGATACCTCCTGCTCTTGGGTCTGGACATCATTTGGGTCCCCCTAAAACATCCAGGGAGAGACTGGCAGGGGGTCCTGGGAGGGGACACACACGGGTCATGCAGAGGGGGAATATAAGTAGACGGGAGCTTGGAGTCCCCAGAGGATGCAGCATTCATAACAAGTAGTTTATGTGTGAACATCAGAGTCCAGATTCAGCTTCAAAACCCACAGACAACTTTTCTTCCTCTTGAAGATTCTGAGAGAGGAGAGAAGCAGATATAAATGGGCTCGCTTGGGCCAGTGAGTAGAAATTCCTCTGTGGAATGCAAGAGGGACAAATCAGGTGTCTTTCCTCAAAGGGTGGAACATTCTTGGGGCAGGGGTCCTCATTTCTAGTAAGGGACATGTGAGTATCAAAGTCATCTGGAAGCCTTCTGTGAACTTCTCTGTCTTCCACTGCTCTGGCCTGCTTCCTCTTCTCGCAGAGAACCTCTGCCCAGGGAAAGGCCAGCCAGGGCCATCTATATTACTTACGTAGGAGAAGGAGAAGAAATAGTGACTAAATTGTATAAAATTTTAGAATACACATCTTTACCCCAACTACTGATTGATTACAACCAGAAAATCAGATACATATTTATAACCTCAGATATATATTTATAACCTTCTAATAATACTACTATGTTAAAAAACAATTACTTTCTGACTTTAATTGATGGCTGGGTACTTGCAATCTATCAGAATAACACCAAAAACAAGGTGGGAGGATGAACGAGATTGCAAGGTGAAGGGGTGAGGGGGTGTCTTTGGCTCTAGACCAGCCCAAACACAAGGGTAGGGCTGGCATCTGGGATGGTGAAAGAACTAGAAACTAAGTCTTAGAAGGAATGCTCAAAGAACTACATGTTTACTGGAGGCAAAAAGGACAAAGTGTAGATGACAGCATTTCCTTCAAATTTTTGAAGTGCTAATGTTTAGAGGAGAAAAAGCTTTATTTTGTTTGGCTCTAGAAGATAGAATTAGAGCAGGTAGGAAGAGGTTACAAGGATCCAGATTTTGCATCAATATATAAAAAAATATTCTAACAGAGTTATTTAGAAAAGCAATAATCATACCCTAAGGAGAAAGAAATCCATCTTTGAAGTCATTTAGAAAGAGCTGGAGAAGTACCTGTCAGGGATGCGGGAGGAGATACCCCCAACCCCTGATTTGAGACAGACAGTTGAACCAGATGACCCCCAGGCTTCCTACTAAGAATCAAATTCATTGTTTAGAAGATAGCCATGAAGAGCTGAGGCTGCTTTCCTTGCTGATCTCTGAGGGAGGGGAGAGGAGGTTGATTCATCTGTTTGTTGGCAGGGTGAGTCCTTTCTGAGCTGGCAAATGCGGATGCTATAAACATTTTCCTACTCTGTTCCATATTTGTAAAAACAAATGTGTTTTTACTGAAACTAATGTAAATGTGTGCTTACTAATGAATGTATTTGCCCGAAGCACTGAATAACCAAACAGACCTCTTTCTTCAACTCAAATATCTAAGCCCAGTTGTTTTAAACATTAACTAATTTAAAAAAAAAAAAGAGTCCATATTTGTCTTAATTCTTAACTATAGAAATGACTGATAACAAATCTGAAGCCATAGCACCTTCCTGGTAAGCAGGGAGATAGATGCAGTCAGAAGTGTAATGGTGTCTCATGAGCACACAGTATAGACGGAGTCCAGCATTGAACAAAAAACTCCCATGTGGCACAATCCCACAGCAACTGCGTAGAGGGCTCACTTCCTGTCCCTCTAAGAAGCACGAGAATGCTTAGAGGGCTGGGTCATTGTAAATTCAACAGGCATGTCAATCACCAGGGATCTAAGGGTAGTTATGAGGATCATTTTTGTCAAATGATCCCCCAGTCTCCAAAAGAAAATAGAGTAAAAGACCATTTGCCCAACAATCCAAACACCAGAAGCATCCACATACTAGGACCATTCTACGAGGATTTAACAATGAGCAATAATGTTAAAATTTGTACCATCATAATAATGGAAGACTAATGTGCCATGGCTCGTAGCCCATGATAATGGCATAATCCACAAATTGTAAATGACTGGTTGTGACACCTGGTATAACCTGATGAGAAGCATCATAACCGACCAGGTGACTCCATCAAAGATTGCTCCTTGTGGTGAGAATCAAGCATTTCATCCCCAAATAATCATTTCCTACTGAGTTGATCGGACTCCAGATTCACATAGAAAAATAAAAAAATTTGAAAAGGGAAGTTGTGGCAAGAGCAGACGATACTGGCAATTTTTTTCTAAAGAGATGTTCAATCATTTTCCACAGACATTTTACAACAGATACTGATGATAAGTGATCTGGCCAAATCTTCCTCTGCTCATCGCAAAGATTTCCCAGGAAATAATATTCCTCTGCATCTTCTATTATTGCATGATGTTTTGGGGCCACATTTTAGGAAATAAGTGAGGGTTGCAAATTATGATTTTTCAGAGTGGAAATCTACAAATTAACTGTGTTTTTGTTGACTTGGTGTTAGAGTGTGTACACAGTTTAGAAAAAACTCGACTGGAAGGCAGTAAATGTGGGTTTAAGTTTAGGTTCTCCATTTAGGTTCTCCAACTTCCTCATCTGCTAAGTGAGAGAGCAACAGCTAGCCTACCCACACCTGCAGAGTTGCCTGAATCAATACAGTGTGTAAGTTGAAAGCACACAGGAGACTTTGTGGCAATTTGAAAAAGTGCGGACACGGAACCACAATAACCCAGGCTGGAATCCTGCCGCTCACCGCTTACTCACTCCTGATACTTTTTAATGAGACTTGAGTTTCTCAATTTGAAAAATGAAGATTATAGTCCCTAACTTTTACAATTAAGTATGATAATTTTTAGATACTTCCAGCAGGGTGACTTGAAAATGGAAAGTGCTCAACATCAACAACATATTAGCTAACATTTATTAAGCACTTACTATATTCCTGGCACTCTACTAAGTCTTTTACAAATACTCTGCCATTTAATCTTCACGACAACCTTGTAAGTATGTAACATCATTAACCCCACAGTATATAAGTCGTTATCAAGTTTTGGAATAGCTTTGTGACTCATTAAATATCATATGTTTTTTTTCACTTTTTAAAGAAATACACCAGAAATTCATCATTCAATTGAGGATAGCTACTTGAGGAGCTAGTGGATGTATTCTGTTTACTTCTGTTTCTTTTTGGGAAATATCATTAGCACTAGAATATTAAGCATATACAAAAAATCTGTCTTATTACTTGATACTTATTTCTTGTATTTTTTCCCGAAAATGTTATTACCTAGATTGCTCACCCACCTTGATCATTAGACTCAGCTCAGAGTGATTTTCTTTTATGTCGCAAATCTAGACACCTTTACAAAAGATTTGCCATCACTTTAGGCATCAACAGAACCATTTTAGGGTATAAAGATTTCTTTTTTCTTTTTCTTTTTTTAATAGAAATACATTTTTCTTTCTTTCTTTCCTTTTTTAATTAAGTTTATTGGGGTAACATTGGTTAATACAAGTATATAATTTTCAGGTGTACATCATAATTTGACATCTATATATTCTATTATGTGATTACCACTCACAGTCCAGTTTCCTTCAGCTATCTATATTTGATCCCCTTTACCCATACCCTCCTACTTGTGACCCCCTTTACCCTGTGTACCTCTCCCCTCATCCCCCACCCGCTACCCTCTGGTAACCACTAGTCTATTGTCCATGTCCTTGAGTCACTATTTGTCCTGTTCATTTGTTGCTTTTAGGTTTATAACCCACATATAAGTGATACCCTGTGACTTTCTACTTTTTCATGATTATTTCTCTTAGCATGATTATATCAAGGTCCATCCATGTTGTCGCAAATGGCAGTATTTCATCTCTTCTAATGGCTGAGTAATATTCCATTGTATATATGTGCCACAGCTTCTTTACCTAATCTATTGTAGGACACTTTGGTTGCTTCCATGTCCTGCCCACTGTGAATAATGCTGCTATGAACATCAGTGTGCAAATATCTTTTTGGATATGGATTTTCAAGCCTTTGGGGTAAATACCCAGTAGTGGGATTGCTGGGTCATATGGTAGATCAATTTTTAGTTTTTTGAGGAACCTCCACACTGTTTTCTATAGTGGCTATACCACTTTGCAGCCCACCAGCAGTGTATGAGGGTTCCTTTTTCTCTGCATCCTCTCCAGCATTTGTTATTACTTGTCCTGTTGATTATAGCTATTCTAACATGTGTGAGATGGTATCTCATTGTGGTTTTGATTTGCATTTCCATAATAGCTAGCTATGTTGAGCATCTTTTCATATGTTTATAGGCCATTCGTATGTCCTCTAGGGAGACGTGTCTGTTCAGGTCCTCTGCCCATTTTTTAATTGGATCATTTGTTTTTTCGTTGTTATTGAGTTGTATGAGTTCTTTGTATATTTTGGATATTAGGCCCTTATCAGAGGCATTGTTTGCAAATATATTTTCCCATTTGGATGGTTGTCTTTTTACCTTGTTGATGGTTTCTTTTGCTAAGTAAAGCTTTTTAGTTTGATGTAGTCTCACTTATTTATTTTAGCTTTTACTTCCCTTGCCTTTGAGGTCAAATTCATAAAATCCTCTTTAATTGCAAGGTCCTTGAGTTTCATTCCTACGTTTTCTTCTATGCATTTTATTGTTTCAGGTCTTATATTCAGGTCCTTAATCCATTTTGAGTTAATTTTGGTGTGTGGCGATAGACAACAGCCTAGTTTCATTCCTTTGCAGGTGGCCTTCCAATTTTCCCAGAACCATTTATTGAAGAGGCTTTTCTTTCTCCACTGTATTTTTTTGACTTTTTTGTCGAAAATTATTTGCCTATATAAATATGAGTTTAATTCTGGACTCTCAATTCTGTTCCATTGGTCAATGTGTCTGTTTTGCTGCCAATACCATGCTGTTTTGATTACTGTCACTTTGTAGTATAATTTGAGGTCGAGCAGAGTGATGCCTCTACCCTCATTCTTTTTTCTCAGGATGGCTTTGGCAATTCGGGGTCTTTTGTGCTTCCATACAAATCTGATGATTTTATTGTTCTATTTCTTTAAAAAATGCTGATAAGATTTTGATAGGGATTGCATTAAATCCGTATAATTCTTTAGGTAATAAGGTCATTTTAACTATGCTGATTCTTCCAATCCAAGAACACGGAATATCTTTCCATTTCTTTTATCTTCTTCGATTTCTTTTAATAGGGTCTTGTAGTTTTCATTATATAGGTCTTTCACATGTTTCATTAAATTTATTCCTAGGTATTTTATTCTTTTTGTTGTTATTGCAAAAGGAATTATTTTTTCCACTTCTTTTCTGACATTTTATTATTAGAGCATAGGAACGCTATGGATTTTTGAACATTGATTTTATATCCAGAAACTTTACTGTATTTGCTTATTTTTCTAGTCGTGTTCTTGTAGAGTCTTTAGAATTTTCTATATAGAGAATCATGTCATCTGCAAATAGTGACAGCTTGACTTCTTTGTTTCCTATTTGGATGCCTTTTATATCTTTCTCTTGCCTGATTGCACTCGCTAGGACATCCAGTGTTATATTGAATAGCAATGACAATAGTGGACAGCCTTGCCTTATTCCTGATCTTAGAAGGAAGGTTTTTAGTTTTTCACTATTAAGTATAATGTTGGCTGAGGGTTTGTCATTATTATATGGCCTTTATTATGTTAAGGTACTTTCCTTCTATACCAATTTTGTTAAGTATTTTGATCATAAATGCATGCTGTATCTTGTCAAAGGCTTGTTCTGCATCTATTGATATGATCATATGATTCTTATTTTTTAATTTATTTATGTAGTGTATCACATTAATCGATTTGCATATATGGAACCATCTCTGTGTCCCTGGGATGAAGCCCACTTGATTGTGGTATATAATCTTTTTAATATGTTGCTGTATTTGGTTCACTAGTATCTTACTTAGGATTTTTGCATTTGTGTTCATGAGAGATATTGGTCTGTAGTTTTCTTTTTTTGTGTTATCTTTATCAGGTGTTGATGTCAGAGTAATATTGGCCTCATAAAATGAGTTGGGAAGTATTGTCTCCTCTTTGATTATTTGGAAGAGTGTGAGGAGAATAGGTATTAAATCTTTAAATGTTTGGTAGAATTCACTGGTGAAGCCATCTGGTCCTGGACTTTTACTTCTTGGTAGATTTTTGATGATCATTTCAATTTCCATACTGCTGATCAATCTATTTAGATTTTCTAGATCTTCTTGATTCAGTCTAGGAAGGTTGTATTTTTCTAAGTATTGGTCCATTTCTTCTAGGTTATTAAATTTGGTCTCATATATTTTTTCTTAGTATTCTTGTATGATCCTTTGCATTTCTGCAGTGTCTGTCGTAATTTTCCCTCTTTCATCCCTGATTTTGTTTATTTGTGTTCTTTCCCTTTTTTCTTTAGTGAGTCTAGCCAGGGGTTTGTCAATTTTATTAACCTTCTCAAAGAACCAGCTCTTTATTGTATTTATTTTTTCTATTGTTTTTTGTTTGTTCGTTTTGTTTTGTTTTCAATTTCCTTTATTTCTGCTGTAGTTTTGAGTATTTCTTTCCTTCTGCTGACTTTAGGCCTCATTTGTTCTTCCGTTTCTAGTCTTTTTAAGATGAAGCATTAGATTGTTTATTTGGGTTCGTTCTTGTTTTTGGAGATAGGCCTGTGATGATATGAACTTTCCTCTCATGACCGCTTTTGCCATGTCCCAAAAGTTTTGATATGTTGTATTATCATTATCATTCGTTTCATGTATCTCTTGATCTCCTTTTATTTCTTCTCTGACCCAGTTATTTTCAGTAGCGTGTTGTTTAATCTCCACGTATTTGTGATTCTTCCTGCTTTCTTTTTGCAGTTGATCTTTAGTTTAAAGCATTATGATCAGAGAATATGGTTGGTATGATTTCAACCCTCTTATATTTGTTGAGGCTATCTCTGTGTCCTGGTAGGTGGTCAATTCTTGATAATGTTCCATGTGCACTAGAAAAGAATGTATAAGCAGCTGTTTTGGGATGGAAGGCTTTGTATATGTCGATTACATCCAGTTGGTCTAATGTGTCATTTAAGGATGTTATTTCCTTATTGATTTTCTGTTTGGATGATGTGTCCATATCCGACAGTGGAGTATTTAGATCCCCTACTACGATAGTATTTTGGTCTGTTTCTCCCTTTAGTTCTGTTAGTAATTGCTTTACATATTTCGGGGCTTCCTGATTGGGAGTATAGATATAAATAAGTGTTATGTCTTCTTGGTGCATGATTCCCTTTATCATTATGAAGTATCCCTCAGTATCTTTCTTTATCTTTTTTATTTTGAAGTCTATTTTGTTCAATATTAGTACTGCTACTCCCGCTTTTCTCTTAATGCCATTTGTTTGAAATATCATTTTCCACCCTTTCCCTTTGAGTCTATATTTGTCTTTGGAGCTGAGATGTGTCTCCTGGAGGCAGCATATGGTTGGTTTTGTTTTTTGATCCATTCTGCAACTCTGTGCCTTTTTATTGGTGAGTTCAATCCATTTACATTTAGGGTGATTATTGAAACATGAGGTCTTCTTATAGCCATTTTATCTTTTGCTTTCTAGTAGCTTGGTGTTTCCATTGCTTCCTTGTCCTTGTGTTTCTGTTTTCTTTATTGTGGTTGTATTTTGTGGGGTTTGCCTCTGATTCTTCTCGTTTCATGTTATATATGTCAGTTCTGACTCTACGGAGTGTGGTTACCATTACAAATATGAAAAAGATATATATATATATAAATATAAATATATATATATAAATATATAAATATAAATATATATATGTCAATTACAAATATATATATATTTGTCCATTTTCTTCTGTCTGTGCCTTATATCCTTTCCCCTTTACAAATTTGGATCTTTGAATCCTCCCCTTTTCAGTCATTCTTATCTCAATTTGTTTATATGTATGCTGAATGTTCATTACTATCTTGCTATAGCAATTCTCTTCTTATTATTTAAGCCGATAATGCCCTGTTCTTGGTAAGGGTTGCACTCCTCTGTTTCTTTTTGCCTGATAGTCACTTTACTCTTAATTATGTATTTTTTTGTTGTTGTTATTTTGTTTTTGGTGAGCTGACCCCTTTCAGAATTTCCTATAATGAAGGCCTCGTAGTGGAGAATTCCCTCAATTTTTGTATGTCTGCAAAGGTCCTAATTTTTCCTTCATATCTAAAGGAGATCTTAGCTGGATACATTATTCTAGGCTGGTAGTTCCTTTCACTTAATAGTTTAAATATTTAATTCCATTCCTTTCTGGCTTGTAAGGTCTGTGCTGAGAAGTCCAATGATAATCTAATGGGTTTTCCTTTATAAGTTACCGTTTTCTTCTCCCTGGCTGCCCTGAGAATTCTGTCTTTGCCATTGATTTTTGATAATTTTAATACAATGTGTCTTGGTGAAGGCCTTTTTGGGTTGAGATAATTGGGTGTTCTGTTGACTTCTTGAATTCCAAGCTCCAGCTCATTCCTTAGATTTGGTATATTCTTGTCCACTATTTGTCTGAAAATGCTTTCTAGATCCTGCTCCTTTTTCTCGCCTTTGGTAATGCCCATTATTCTTCTTTCCTCTCCCGGTGGTATCAGCTAGTTCTTATATTTCTCTTTCATTATTTTTCATTCTTCAGTTTCTCTTCTTCCTTCTGATTTATTTTTAGATTTCTGTCTTCGATATCACTGATCCTTTCTTCCATTTGGTTGACTCTATTTCCCAAGCTTGCTATTTCATTTTTCAACTCTTGCAGTGTGATTTTTTAATCTCAAGAAGTTCTATTTGGTTCTTTTTGAGGGTTTCAATCTCTTTGTTCTGCTCATCTAGCTGTTTTTGAAATTTCTGAAATTGTCGATATGACTCGTTTTGGAACTCACTGAGTTTTTCCAGAAGTACCATCCTGAATTCTCTGTCACTTAAATTGCATATTTCTATATCTGTAAGCTAATTTTCTGGACATCTTTCTCTTTCTTTCTGAGATGCCTTGTCACCTTGGTTGTTCATGGTGTTTAATGGACTATTTCTCCACTTGGGCATTAATGGAAATATATTCTGTTGTTTTTACAGAAAGAAGATTTATTATATAAAGGTCTCTCTTTAGCCTGCTGCAAAGAAGGCACTTTGCTTTTGGTTTCAAGTAGGTGGTGTCTAAGCTTCTTGGATCCTTGCTTTATATAAAGCATAATGTCTTTTATTTTCTTGTCATTTTTAATCACACTCGCTACTCTCAGTTTTAGTCCCTATCAGTGTTAGCAACAGTTTTGGTAGTGTTTGCTCAGATTCCCCTGGGGCTCCTCGGTGATTGGTCTCGGAGGGTATGGGGGGAGAGGCCCTCTGGGTTGGGGTTGGGAGTTGGAGGCTGCGGCTCAGCCTCGGTTTTGCAACCGGGGCTGGTAAAATTAACTGTTGTTTGTCTGCAGTCCCTTCTTGCTTCTCTGTTTTCTGCCCTGATGACTGAGTCCTGCTGCCGGCTTCATAGAAAAGTCCCAGCACTTCCAGGCAGGGCTGTTTAGAGAAGCTGCTGCCCCTTCACCCCTCCTCGCTTCTCCTGAAAGGAGCTCTGGCAGCTGCCAGAGGCAGCTTCTTTATTTGTCTCAGTCCACCGCCTGACACCCGGGGTTCTGACCTGTGGTAGCTCTTATGCGCAGATCCCATGCTCAGACATGCTGGTGTGCAGTTTTGGTGTTTTTGTTCAGCTTTAGATGTTCAGCTTTCAAGGGGATAGATCCGAAGACATCTCTCACTCAGCTATGTTTTCCTCAGGATCCTTCTTCCTCAGCTGGAGATGGTGCTCTGCCTGTCATTCCCCAGAACACAAGGTCTCAAGTCCTTTAGGCTACACGTGCAGCTCAGCACTGACCATATGCTGCTGGCACTGGAAGGATGGATGGGGATCCACGCTGGATAAAACCTTCTCCGGGGAAAGGACTGGGTGCACAAAGCTAAAGATTTCTTCACATGAAAGTTTTGAGCAATGGAAGCATGGCTGGAATAAGCATGAGACTGGAGGTGATTTGGGTTTCAAAATTCTGATTTATTCTCTTAAAATCACACATAAAATTCCTTAGCATTGGGGTCTCTTATTTTCTCTGCATGATGTTTTTAGTGACTCCTCCTCTAGGATTGGGCACCTTGTCCCCCTTCCATCTGTGGCTCTTGGCATGAGTCATTTCAAACCCTGACAGGAAGCTTTATCTTTGAGCAGTATGGACGTTCTTGAGTTGATTGCTGTACTTTCCTTACTCTTTCCATTGATCAGTAGCGTTTCCTTAGATTTCTGTTACACACTGTTCATATTCCCTTCAGGGTGTCTGTTCTGAGTCATCCGTAGTTTCAGTATGTATTTGTTTCCATATGCTTATGCACCTTAAATCAGCATTCATTATTTTATTCATTTATTTTCCATTGTTGATTTCTTATCATTTCCATTTTAAATAATAGACCATCTCACCATGATTTCAAGTGAGGTCAAACATTTAGCCTTGAGGAAATTCTTTCCTGAGGATAGGTAAAATTATCTTTATTTTTCAACTAGAGATTTGAGTCTGAGAGAGGTTAAGTAATTGCTCCGGGTCATACAGCTTCTAAATTGCAGACCCAGAGTAAGTGCTTTCCAAGGCCCAAGGAAGAGCCCTAGCAAGTTGGTATTCATAATTTTGTATTATTTTCCTTTGAAGGGTCCCCCAAACTTGGAGTGGAACTGCAACAAACTATCTGTTCCCTTTACTGCTCCTACCCAGAGCTGAATACTTGCAGTCTGCAGGACATGGCAAATTCATTACACACTGGAGAATTATGATGTATCTTCTCTACTACAGCAATACCTCCTCTTTGCATGGGTCTTATTTAGTTTATAAAACTCTATCAATAGTGTTGTCTTGTTTGATCCTCCTACCAACTCTGCAAAGTAGATTTAACAGACATTAGAGTCATAGGAGAATATTAGGAAAGGACAAATGGTTTAGTGTTTTAGAGTAAAATTTGGAATTATTCAGACAACCATAGGTTCATCTTGCTTGCCCTCCATCCCATCTCTGAGTCTTACTACTTTTGTAGAGAAAATAGAGACACCAATGGTACCTAGCACAGGGTCTGTGTAGATTCACTGAGGCTCAGAGAGACAAAGTAAATTTTCTAGGCCATCCAGCTATTGAATGGCAATTCTTCCAAACAGTAGCCAGTGCTCTTTCCACAGCGCCTGGCTTTCTGAAGTCACGACCCCTTCTTTTAGGGATGAGGATGCAAAGACACAAGATGAGTAAGTGACTTGCTCAGGTCACAAGCAAGCACGGAGCAGGTTTATCCTAATGCACATACATGAGAGGTGGTGTCAGGTGTGGTATTAGTACAGATCTTAGGACAGTCTCTCTGCATTCAAATCACAGCTCATTGTTTTTTAAAGAAGCTAACCTTGGATGAGTTACTCCTTCCACTTCAGCTTCCTCATATAGTGACAATAAAAATGCTCATCCTAAAAGATTTGGAGTATTAAATGAGTTACTGTTCATAGGACAATTGTAATAGAATCTGGCATGGAGCAGAACCCAGTAAATGTTAGTTATTTTTTGCTAATCAAATTTTCACCTGTGCCAGAGCGTGGTTTTCTGTTGGCCCTATGGAATGGCTTTTACCACCGAGGGATTGAAAGGATGCGAGGTCTGTCCACAAGGAGGCTTTATCTGAATCTGCCTCCATTCCACCTTTTTTTTTTTTTTCCAAGGCAGCCACTTTAGAATCTTCTAAAATCTTGGGAGGATGGAAAGGATAAAATATAGTTGCAGAAGGGGAGGAAAGACTAACTAATTCTAATTCATCATACTTTAAAAAAACATTTGTCACAAATACGGTCAACAGTACTTATGTAGTAGCTGTGGTCATTATTGGGGAGGCTATTGTTGGAGGACTCAGCAGTTGTCAGCCACAACACTAAATCCTTGGTTAGCCCAGCTCAGCCTAACAATCTTGTCTCCGGGGGCATTAGTGAGCCCGTCATTAAGGGCAGGCTGCAGTCTATTGGTCCTCTACCCAGGTGTTTTCAGCCCTCGGCTATGAAGGACTCAAACTCTCACCTACCCAGGCTACCTGGAGCCACATATCTCATCTTCCCAGCCCCATCTCTTGACTCTAAACCTGTGGTCTCAGGTAGTGGGTAAAATTGTGACCAAATAAAGCAAAGGCCAAGAAGTTAGAAATTTTGACCCCCGTTGTTTCAGAGGACTCTTCTCTATGCTGGCCTAAGGCATCAGCCTTCGTGGACATTGACCCAGGTAGCTGGATCCCCTCTTAAAGCTATCTCTTGCCTTTCCAATAAATATATGTAAATATAAATTAAACAAGCGAGGTTTAATTTAAATAAAGATGTAAATAGTGCTCATTTTCTATGGTTAATTTTAATATAGGTAATTTAATATTGCTAATTTAGTATTTGGGGGAGTAGTTGTACTTTTTTCTCTTATTTATTTATTTTTTTTAACTTTGAATGCACCGCCACAAATTGTTAGTCACAGTCCTATAAAGAATTCCTGTATATTTCCCTAAATGTGGATGGTAATCCAATATCTTCAAGTATACCTTCCTTGTCACGTGAAAGTGCTTTCTCCAACTATTTAAGGAAACCAATAACACAAGCCACACTTACCTCAGCATTTCTCTTAAGCATACTGTCTTAATCTTCTTGGGCTGCTATAACAAATTATCACAAACCGGGTGTATTAAACAAACATTTACTTCTCACAGTTCTGGAGGCTAGAAGTCTAAGATCAAGGCGTGGGGAAATCTTGTGTTTGGTAAGAACTCTCTTATTGGTTTGCAGATGGCTGTCTTCTTGTTCTATGCTCACAAGGGGTGGGGGAGAGAGAGGAAGGAAGGAGGGAGGGGAGGGAAAGAGGGAAAGGGAGGAAGAAGGCAGAGGTGGAGAGAGAGGGAGGTAAGCAGTGGAGGGGGAGAGGGGAGAGAACATGCTTTATTGTTTTTTTTTTTTTTTTTAATAAGGGCACCAATCCCATCTTGAAGCTTCCTGGCTTATAATGTAATTACCTCTCAAAGTCCTTACCTCCTAATACCATTCCATGGGGGCTAGGTTTTAATATACAAATTTTTGAGAAATACGAGCAAGCAGCTCATAACAGACACCAAATACCGCATGCTTTTCTATAGAGTCAGGTGTAAACCAGTGTGCCCAGACATTCAGCTGTGCACTGGAGAGAACTGCCAACAGGCCACTATCAGGCACTGGCAGAAGTCTGTGTTCTCTTCATGCTTTCAGGGGTCTAAAATCCTCAGAATTGAAACTTTTTGTAATTAAAGAATGAGAACTTCCCTCCTTTGCTCTCAAAAGAGCAAAGATACATAGAAGAAATAACACTTTTATTCTGAAAAGCTTCCCAAACCGAGAGTCTGACAAATACAATCCAACATGTTACAAGAGGTCAAGTATGTGTAAAATCACTTGAAAAGCTCCTGTTCCCAGAGCAATTTTTAAAACGTGTGTGAGGTGAATTGGGGATGGGAGGAGGAGTAGAAAAGGAAAGGAAGAATACAAAGACAGCCAGAACCCAGGAGACCTCACCTTCTGAAGAGTGAGAGGGCTGTAGAGAAAGCCACAAAATAAGAAGTCAGGAGACCCAACATCCCTTGAACAGTGTCACCATTTTCCCCAGAACCACTCACTTTGGAGACAAGGTTGCTGGGGAAATACACAGACTCATCTTCCCTGACTCGCATCTCTTGTCCTTGGATGCTCTTTTCCAGTAATTACATCTCTTTATATTTATTCCCTCTTTTTTCTCCAGGGCAAATTTTTCTTCTTTTTTTCTCCAGGGATCCTCCATTCATAACCACTACTTTCTTGAAGTCTCTAAATAATTGGCCTTCTTTGTGATTCTTCAGTCTCTCTCCCTTTTATCTATGTTGTCTGAAGGACAATAATCTGAAACCAATTTTGCAATCATCTCATCCCTAGCAACCATTTTACTCCTGAGTTATTCATCAGGGGCCAGAAATCATCATCATTTTTAATTACATGACTAGAAATTCCACCCAGCAGCTTTCAACCAAAGCTCTTCCAAAGCAAATTATAATTGGCTCCATTGATAAACTCTTAAGGGTCATACAACATGACCCCTAACAGATGAATCACAGCAAAAACACCCACTATGTAATGTCCAGTGCCTTTGCAACTACAGCTTTCCCCAGGTAATCTCCTGCAAGGTCCAGTTGAGGTCCCTTCTGAATCTGAGTCTAATGATCAGCCTTCAGGCCTCTGCATACTTATTTTTTCTTCCAACACTCACAGCACAAGGTCTCATTCATGGTATCTATTCTCTTTTATATTTAAAAACAATATTTGGAATAAAAGTTAGCTATCATCTGTTGAGCACCTACCATCTGTCAAGTACCCTGCTAGGTATTTTAAGATGAGGTTTCTGTACTTACACATCCACATGAATATTTGGCATTTTACCATTTTTAATTTATGTCTCTCATTTAAGTGCAAAGTGACGTCTCACCCTAACTCACATTTTCCTAATCACTAATGATTTTACATATCTCTTTATATGTTTGTTAGACTTTTGATCTACTCTTCCACAAATTATTTGTTTACATATATTGTTTGTCTATTTTTCTGTCAGATTCAATCTTACTTATTTTTGATATATTCCTAGTTAGCATAGATATTAGTCTCTTTTTAGTTTACTTATTGCAAATATCTTCTATCCTCCTGTCACACTATCTAGCCTTGTCTATGGTGTCCTTCATTTAACATAAGTTTATAATTTTAATATAATTACATTTATCATTGTTGTGCCTTATATTTTTTGCTTTAAGGTTATGTTTGATAAGCTCTTTCCCATGCAAAGATCAATAGGGTATTCTTCTACGTTCTTAGATTATTTTATAGTTTATACTTACACTTTTCAGGTATTTTACTCTTTTGTAGTAGACATTTGTAAATGATATTGGGTAAGAATCCAGTTTTACTTTCTTCATAAGGTAAGTCATCCAGTGATGTGCTAGTGCTGGCATGTGCCAGGTGGAAAGAGCTAATTGTTAAATGTTAAGAAATTTTGCAAGTTGGTTGTGAAATTGTTGATTGTTGAAATTGGCTGTGCTGGGAGTATTTATACCATGGAAATCAGCAATATTATAAGGAAGGGCTTCTTTTTCCTTGCAGAATTATTTTACCAGTATACTATTGAAGTGGTCTACTTAAATGTTACTCTTTCTCCAGTAACCTAGACTGCACTTTGTCATGTATGAAGTTTCCAAATATACAGAGGTCTGTGTCTGAGCCTTCTATGTCATTTCTTTGGCTTATTTATGTGTTCTTGACCAATGCCATACTATTTTTATTACTGTGCCTTTGAAGCATATTTTAATAGATTGTAGAACAAAATCCCACTCTTTGCTCTCCTTTTTAAAAGTTTATTTAACTCTTTACGGACCATTACATATTAGAATATTATGTCATGTACATTTTAGAATGTTTACCAAGTGCCTTAAATATGTATAAATAAATATAAATATATATCTGTCATGTGAGGTTGTCCTGAAATTATAGAACGATGTTGGGAGAATTAATATCCTCAAAAAATTAGTCATTTTTTAAATTTGACCTTGCTGAACTCTTCTTTCTTTCTATTGGGTTTTGTCGAATATTTTATGGTCAGAGTGTCTGAAAATAATGATAGGTTTATCTCTTCCCTTTCAATCATCATGCTGTTTTTTTTTTTTATTTTTATTATTTTTATTTTTTTGATAATGATGGCCATGACCTATAGTGCATGGTTAAGCCATAACAATGATAATAGGCAGTCAAGAGAACTTGACCTAGAAATGATCCAGATATTGGAACTATCAGAGAGACTTTAAATATGTAAAAGAATCTAGTACAACAGATTCTAGTACAACAGATGTTGGATTTTGGCAGAGAGATATAAAGTATAAAAATAACAACAACAACAAAAAATAACCTAATCATAAAACAACATGATGTCATAGATGAAGATCTTCAATGGGCTTATCAGCAAACTCACCACCGCAGTAAAAAAATCAATGAAAAGAAATATGCAAATAAAAATTATACAACACGAAACACAAAGAGAAAAAAGAATAAAGCAAAATATATGAGTTGTAGGGCAATATCAAATATATATTATTAGAGTAGACAGAAAAAATATTTGAACAGAAAATGGCCAATAAATTTCTTTTAATTAGTGAGAGCCACCAAACTGCAGACTAAAAAAGCTCAAGGAAACTAAAGCAGAATGAATAAAAAATAAAAACATACATATGTACATCATAATCAAACTGCAGAAAACCAAACATAAAAGAGAAAATCTTGGAAACAGCCAGAGAATAAAGAAAACTTACACAGAGAGAGAAAGATAAGCATTATAGCCAACTTCTCATGAGAAATTAATTTAGCCTAAAGAAAACCAAGAGACAGCTTTAAAGTATTAAAAGAAAAGTCAATCAACTCATCATTCTATATCCAGTGGAAATATCTTACAGAAATAAAGGTAGAACAAAGATTTTTTAGACAAAACCTGAAAGATTAATTGCTAACAAATATTGAATCAAGTTTTTCAGAAAGAAAGAGTAGGATAGTAGATGGAAATTTTGATGTTCACAAACAAAAGAAGAGTGATGAAAATAATAAAAATGATGTTAAATACAATAGCAATATTTCTTATTTTTAATATCTTTAGAAGATAATTATATATCTAAAACAAAAATAATTGCATATGCAGAAATAAACTTAAGAGATCATAATAACATTATACACACGTTTGCTATAAGAGAAGAATAAATAAGATTTAAAATCTTATAGTACACAAAATGTCCGGAATATAATTAAAAATCATTTATCATACCATGAACCAGGAGAATCTCAAATGAGAAAAACAATTAACAGAGGCCAACAGTGAAGTGATACAGGTATTGAAATTATATGAAGGATTTTATAGCAGCCATCACAAAAATACTGCAACAGGCAATTATAAACATGCTTGAAACAAATAAAAAATACAGAGTCTTAGCAGAAAAACATATATAAAGATACATGGAAGAAAAATGAAAATTTTAGAATTTAGATTATTTAATAACTGAAATTAAAAACTCTATGGGTGGGTTCAGCAGAAGAATAGAGAGGACAAAAGAAAGGATCAATGAACTTGAAGATAGAACAATAACAATTACCCAATTCTAACAATAGAGGGAAAAACATTTGTTTTTAAAAAACAAAATGAACAGAGCCTCAGGGATTTGTGGTACTATAACAAAATTATCAAATTCTTGTGTCATAAGAGCTTCAGAAGAAAAAAAGAAAGGGAACAGGACTTAAAAGGTAGTCAAAGAAGTAATGACTAAAATTTCCCAGATCTGACAAAAGGCATAATCTAAAAATTCAAGAAGCTGAGTGAGCTCCAAACAATAACCTCTTCCCCACCCCCAATTCATTCCAATGTAATCAGATTTTTGAAAACTAAAAACAAAGAAAGTACCTTGAAAGCAGCAAGAGAGAAACATTTACTTGTAAGGGAAACAATTTGAATGTCAATGGATTTCTTACATGAAACTAGAAGTCAGAAGGAAGTGTCACAAGAATGGCTAATGGAAATTCTTGAAACTGAAAGGAAGTGATAAGAGTGGAACCTTGGAAAGTGTCAGGAATGAAGGAGAAACCAACATGTTTCTCAATGGAGAAAAACTAAGAGAATTTGTCACTAGTAGACCTGCCCTAAAAGAATGGCTAATGAAAGTTCTTGAAACTGAAAGGAAGTGATAAAAATGGAAACTTGGGGAAATTATGAAGGATGAAAGAACATGGAACAAGCAAAAGTACAGGTAAATAGAATTTCCTTCTCCTCTTGAATATTCTAAATTATGTTTGATATTTAAGCAGATATACATTTTCTGATGTGGTTCTCAATGTATATAGAGGAAATATTTAAATCAATTCAACTGTAAATGTAAGAGGGTCAAAGGACTTAAAAGAAATAAAGTTTCTACACTTCACTCAAATTAGTAAAATGTCAACATCAACAGACTGTGATAAGTTACATATGTATAATATCATACCTAGAGAAACCATGAAAAAAACCTATTCAAAGAGATACACTTGAAAACACTATAGATAAATCAATACAAGATTTGAAAAAAAGTTTAAGTAACAGAGGGGCAGACAAGAAAAAGAAAAAAGAGAAATATAAACCTAGAAGAAACAAAGAGAATACAAAAAATAAAATGGCAGACTTGAATATTAACATATTAATAGTTACATTAAATATAAATGGTTTAATGTATTAATTAAAAGACAGAGATTGGCAGAATGGATTTTTTAAAAGTTCCAACTATATGCTGTCTAAAAGAAATTCTGTACCTATAATACAGGTAAGTTGAAACTGAAAGTATGGAAAAAAATATGCCATGCAAATTTTAATCAAAATAAAGCGGGAGCTCTTCTTATAAATCAGATAAAGTATACTTCATGGCTAAAAAAATTACAAGGTAGAGAGAAGAACATTACATAATGATAAAAAGGTCAATTCATCAAGAAGGCATATAACAATCCTAAGTGTTTATGCACCAAAAAACAGAGCCACAAAATATGTGTAATGAAAACTGATAGAACTAAAAGAAGAAATAGGAAAATCCACAACTACTGTGGGAACAACTAGACAAAAAATCAGAAAGGATATAGACCAATTCAGCAATACTATTAATCAGCAGGTTGTAATCAACACTTATAGAACACTTCATGATTTCAGAATACATTTTCAACGGCTCGCAAAACATTTACCAAGATAAACTATATCCTGGGCCATAAAACAAACTCAACAAATACTGAAAAACTGAAAAAATACAGAGTATGTCCTTTGACCACGATGGGATCAAACTACAAATTAATAACACAAACGTAATAAGAAAATCTTGGAAACTAAATAACATGCTTCTAAATAATCCACAATCAAAAAAGAAATCTCAAGGAAAAATCTTTTAAAAATACACTAAACTCAATGCAATAAAAGAAAAATACAACATACCAAAATTTGTGGGACACAGCTAACAAGTTAATATTTCAAGTTTTGTGCATTTTTTTTGTTCTTTCAAACCTCAGATAGTCAAAAGATAGTATTCTATCAAATGATCCTGTTCAATCATTTCTTTGTTCGAATTTAGGAAATTTTTCTCTCAAGCTTTAATATAGCCAAAAAAGCAATAGGTTGGTTTTAGCAGAATGTTCTCGATTATAAGCAAACAAAGATGAAAAATATCGATTATGATTTGTTTTGAACTTAGTGATTTGTTTAGATATTCAATGAGTTATCACTTCAGCATATCATATCCACTGCTAAACCTTGCCAGTGATAGAATGTGAAAGTGATTAATTCAAGAAGAATTCATCACTGAATGCACATGAATTGATAGCAAGACATCTTTATTACAATGTCTCTATCTTCTATCTGAGGAATGAGTTTCAAGGGTATTTGAAATTTCATAGGCCAGTGATTCTTGGTGCGATTGTATATTTGCTCTTATATCCCATCTAAACTTATAGGGAAGAAATAAGTTTCATTTGAGATGGTGGTCACAGCACATCTTAGTTCAGCTGAAAGGGCAATCTCTGACTTTTAGGTCTATTTTGCAATTGATTCAGAAACTAATATTTATCAAGAGCCTATTATTTTTCAAAAAATACTGTCTAAAATATAGCAGTCTCTCAATAAATGACAGCTGTCATTACTGCTCTGGTTAATGTTATTTAAGATGACCAGCATATGGGAAAAACTTCTGGTTATGTAACTAGACCAACTGGATGAGGAAAATGAGGTAGAGAGGGAGAAACTTGCCTAGGATCACACATGAGTTAGGGTCTCAGGATGATGATAAAAATATGCCTAGAATGATTGCTCCAAGAATGAAACGAAATATGCGCAGGGATGTACTTTAAATAAACATACAGCTTTAAATGAATATAATGAATAAAAGTTATGTCTCAAAAAAACCCACACAGCAAATGGAATACATATATACAATTGAAATAAGTACAAATATATCCAATTATCACATTAACTATAAGTTAATTTCATTCACATGTTAAAAGAGAGATTGTATTTTAAAATCAGCTACATGCTGATTATGTGAATAAAAATAGATTTTGAAAATATTAGGCTGACTTTAAAAAATAAAGTTTACTGGGATGATACTGTTTATATATAATTTAAAAACACAAAACAATACTATATATTGTTTATGAATATATATTATTGAAATGTAAAAAATAATTAAATTGAGGGACACTCACTAAATTTGTCATGGTGGTTCTCTGAAGAGCAGCTGAGTGAGTTTGAACATGGGTGTCAAAGCTGGATGCAACTGGACCATCCTCTACATGTTTCATTTTAATAATAATATCAAAACAAAAATGACTAAATGTTAATTTTTGAGTCTTTTATAGTGAGTATTTGGGTATTCGTATATGTTTCTGCTTAAAAATTAAACATGGAAAGAAGACCTTTAGAATAAAAGCAGGCAGGCACTTTTAGGTTCATCGGGAAGTGATTCCAGTAACGATGAGAGTTGGGAGTGGCCTTCAGATTCTCATCTTAAAATGGGCACAAATTTGTCCTTTTGTTGCTCTGGACATTAATACAACTGTGAACTGTATACAAAAAAGTACTGTGCTCACTTGAAAGAAAATGTATGCAATAAAAATGTAGAGTCAGGGTCTTGTCTAGCTTAAAATTTCACACCAGGGTATAACACACACTACAGTAAATATGTGTGATTCTGACAAAAGACACTCACTGCTATGGAACTCTGGGAAACCCTATTCTAAGATTGTTTTGTCATCTGAAAAACAGTATTATTGATAGTAGGCTTATGTGAGAACCAAATGACATATTTGCAGAATCTCCTGCATTTTCTAAACTAATATATGTATACGTTATTACTCTGTGATTACTAAGAGTTAAGAAGTACACAGTGATGGAATAGCCACATCCATGATTTCATTTTCATAATTTGAGATTATGGCCTTGAGAAAGTTATAACACACAGAAGACTGGTATTTGTTTGGTTAGCATAGAGAACCTGAAATTAACAAGGGAATAGTTTTTAATAAGCCACTGGTATTTCTGTGTGCCTAAGAAAACACATTCGAAAATCCATATGTAAATGAGAACTCACTGAAAACTGCTTCTTGAATCTAGCCAACTTTTCCTGGTTGAATGATTTTTTAGAATCACATTAAAGCCTATTCATTATTTTGATATTGAAGGCCAACTTCTCACAAACTCATCCACCCAGGGAGTCCTCACGATCAGCTGGGAAAGCCAGGAGGACTTGGAGCTCTGAAAATTGTTGAGAATTGAAGTAATTATTTCTGGCAAAGCGTAAGTGTGAACACCATCTGTCTGCTTAGGGCAAGAGATAATGAAGAATGCTGAGTGAAGATGCAACCCTGGGATGGGAGACTAAGGAAGGCCAACTCCTGCTACAGGGTCTTCAAACACACAGACACAGACAGTCCCTGCCCCCCGCCACACACACACATACCTGTTCACATGCATCAAAATGTTCAGGTGTGAAGCAGAATTATCCAAATTATCTTGTGTGTCACTGCTCGCATTATTTTCATAATTCGGTTCAATAAAATCAATTTCTATGATCCTAGATTCTTAATAAATGAAACCTGTTCCTTTTCACTGATAGGTTTATATGTCACAATGTCACATGTAAATGTATTTGACAAGAAAAAGTCAAGCTTATAAAATTTTTTCACTTGTATTCTCTGAAGCAGGGACCAGAGCTTTCTTCCCCCTCTCGCTATATATGTCAGCTTCAGAAAAGATCAAAAGACTTCCTCCCCTCCCTCACATCCTGTTCATTGTAAGATGTCAGATGTATCTTTCTCAACTAAGACTACTCATGCTAATAAGGAGCAGATAATACAGAAATCACTCAAAGCGATAGCCAATTCAAAACCAATTTACATTTAGTTTTGAAATATATTAAAGGGCACTCATTCCATTTTTTTTGTGTGTGTGTGACATGCTCTGAATATCTATGAAAACAGGAAGATATCAATGGATTTCGAACCTCATGGACCTGTGGTCTTGTCGTACAAGCCATGGACCAGTGAAGCTCTGCATCTTTGCTTGGCTGTTGAGAATACCATTTCATTCCCTGCCTTCTGTTGATGGGACTCACGTTCACTCACAACCCACGCTACTAACTAGTCTAGTCCTGATAACAGCACAAGGGGTAAATGTGCTCCTAATGTCAAACTCAAAACGAGGGTGTGACTCCAAAACATCTCAGTTCCCCTAGGCAGGACATTGCCAGTCATCCATTAATGAGTTCAGAAATGGAGAAAATGCAAACAGAGAAACAAAAGTGCATCTTCAACATGAGAAGAAATGCTCAAGCTCACTCATAGTAAAGGAAGTGCTAGATAAAACTGCACTAAGACACAATTTCTAATCTAGTAGTTTGAGAAAATTGTTTTCAGGTTTGATAAAACAACTATGTTTAGGCTGTGGGGAAAAGGGCTCTTTCCTATAGAACTAGCGGGTGTGTAAATAAGTAAAACAACTGGGGAAGGCTATTTGGAAATATTAATAAATTATAAATACCTTTATCTCGTGACTCAGAAATTCTACCTCCAGGAATGTATCCTACATATATACTGGTACATGTGGGAAATAATGTATGTACAAAGTTATTTAATACATCTTTGTAACTGCAAAAAATTATGTCCATTAGCAGGAGATTGGTGCATTCACCAATTATATTAAATTATTAAGATATATACAAACAATGCAAAATGATGCAAATGCAGAAAACATAAGGAAGCTCTATATGTACTGAGAGGGAAAAATCTATAGATATATTGTTATGTTAGGTACGGGCCGGGTAGGTAACATTTTCAAAGTGGGGAATATATATTTGTATTTACTTATGCAAGCATAAGAAAACTTCTGAGATGATATATAGGAAGCCAATAATTATGGTTACTTGTTGCTTTCTTCTAATTTGGTAAAGGAGAAAACTGGGCAAAGGGGAATGTGATGGAAGGAAGATAATATATATATATATTTTATATATTTTCTGATTTGTAAAACATGTTAATATATTATCTACTAAAAATTAAACAAATACATTTTTAAATATTAAAGTGGAGTTTCCACTTTGGGGGCTCACTCCAAACATTGGAAATCACTGCCTGATGTGATGCACTAAGAATCTTGAGCCTTCATTGGAGCTCATTGGGAAAAGCTGTTCTGATCAATTGTAGGTGTCCACACTGGTAGAGGAGCGAAGGAGAGGAATGTGGGAGAGGAGTGGACATAACATTTGCTTTTATGATAAGAGTTACTTTTTGGCTGAAACAGCTCTTGAAATAATAAGTTAGGTAAATTTATTACCATCTATTTTTCCTTTTATTTGAACAAAAATGACCCAGTTTTTAGGACACAATGGAATCACTTAATCATAGTGCTCTGTGATTTGAGAAATGAGTACCCAACAACCCATTTAATTCATTATTATAATGACAAGACCAATAGAACTGAAAGAAGAACACTGGATTTGAATTTCAGCACAACTTTGGGGAACGTTGTCCTATTGGAAATCACTTAAACCATCTGAATTTTTAGTTACTTTAATTAAAAAAGGAGTCAGCAGTATCTGCCTTGCTCTTCCTCTCAGGATGTTGTCAGATTCCACGTGACAGGGGGCTGAGAGAACACCATTATCCAAGTGTCACCTTCTAAGCCAGTAGTGTCATAAGTGTCCTGGCATGGAGCGACCTATTCTGCATCCTCCTCCCTCAGGACTCCACAGGTGTGGCGAACAGAGGCTCCCAGTGCGCAAAGGCAGACACAGTCCCAACAGAAGGTGCTGTTCCTAGCTTCCTGCTCTTTCTGACAATGGTCAGCTTTCTTCAGTCTTCCAGAGGACAAGGATGGCAGAACAATAGGTTGATGACTTCCAGAAGCACATCTACAATAACTCCTCTGCCCAGGAGCTCAGAGCTCATCTAAGATGAAGAGGAAAATCTGCTTCCCAAAAGGCATTATTGTAGACTTTGCACACACAGATTCATCTGCCACGTTTCTCTGGGTTTCAGGGGGTGGCACTTAGATCAGCCTTAGTCTTTTCAGCAGACATGTATTCATAGAGCAGGAGCTGCCACTCCACAGCCTTTAAAACCAAACTTCTAAACACCTATGATCAGGCAAGCAAATTCCTTTCTATCTTGCTGGCGCTACTTCTCTAACATCATAAGATGGTCTTGGAGACTTCGCAGTTAACAAAGCATGTAGAGAGGTGCATCCATGTTTCCTGATCACAAAAAGACACATACGGTAAAGCAGGGTTATCGCCGAAGAGGTTTGAGGCCCTCTGAATATCTCTGTGGAGTGAATGCCATTGGTAAGACTTAACATCTTCCTGACACAAAACTGCACTCATACACATAAAAGGGAGTAGTAATGATGAAATCTTAGCCAATGAGTTCACAAAAATTTACTCTTGGCTTTGGAATCCATCTCATAGATACTATATATATATATATATATATATATACATATATATATATACACACATATATATATATAATAATCATTATTCCTAGTTGCACTTTGATATATTGGCTTCCCAGCAGATAAGCACCCTAAATTGAAAGAAAGCTAGCTAGATGAAGAAAATGAATCTCTCACACAGTTTTCAAAGGAACCTATGTGTCTGGAGAGAATGGATGGTCGCCAGCCCCAGCTGGAGCCTCTGGCATCTTTGCTGCCTCTAAGATGAACTCCACCCCCTCCCCTCTGGCATCACAGTCCTTGGACATACCAGAGAGCAGCACCCACTATTCCTCTCAATGAGACCTAACCTCTGAAAGATCCTGAGGGAATGTAATTATGTAGCCTGAGTTCTGAAATGGCTGCTGAAATGTCAGAAGCTTAACAGTGACATTTCCGTACTGAGAAAGTTTTGCCATCATGAGAAAAAAAAAAAAAAATTCCTTCATTTTAGCATTATGCCCCCCTCTGGTGATGGGGTCACTGGGTGTACAATTTTGATTTTCAGATTAAAAGGTCCTGATGCTTTTGTGACTAGCTGAGTAATCCTTTGCCACACAGACCTATTGTCCCACTTGAACTCACCATAAATGAAGAATAAGCTCCTTCCATGAGCTCCTTAATTTCCGCAAAGGCTGAAAAAACTCCCTGGCAACTCTGGTCTTGCTTTGCATCTATGCAGGGGGATTTGCGTGGCCAGTCCCCACCCCCACCCTGCCCCCTGCACACAAAAAGGCTTCTATTTTTTCAGGGATTACATGGAGGGCAGAGAAAAGAGCAGCTGAAACACGTGACTCAGGGAGTAGTGTGAATAGCTGGGCTGAAGCTAGGCACTTAAATGAATCTGTGACTAATTTACTGCATGGGTTTCCTTTCCTGAGGCTTTGAAGGAGCAAGTTGCACTCCACCCATCAAAATCATAATAACTCTACATATCCTTGAAATGCCCATAGTGCCTTTCACCCAAAGAACTCAAAAGCACTTTGGCTTACTAGAAATAAAATAAAATAAAATAAAATAAAATAATAAAATAAAATAAAATAAAATAAAATAAAATGGATACTCAGAGAAATCCTTATACCTAAAGTCCATTGCCTCAAATCAAAGTTTTGGATAGACCTTTTAAGAATATCATCTTATTCTAGCCTGTAGAGCAGCTTCCATGCAAATGTTCTGGCTCTGTACTCAGCCACCCCTGAGCTGGCCTGGTTTGTTCACTGGAGCAGGGCTACCCTGGCTCAGGCAGGGTATGGAAGGGCCTTGCCTGAATCTCTCTGTCTGCTCTTGGTGTCTAAAAGTCCATCAGTATGTCTCCAGGCCTTTTCACTGAGCACAGAAGTCCTGAGCAGAATAACAAGCCCAGTCTGGTTTTCCTGCCAATTGATTTGATCAGAGCCAATTCCTTCCTCTGTTCCCGGAGGTTCAGGGCAACCAGAGAGAATGGGACCCTAAGAGGATTAGATATCCAATGAGGAGCAATGCAAAAAACAAATGGCAAGAGCTAAGAGAGGAAAAGAGTACAGGGACTCTCACATTTTGAAGGCTGCAAGTTTTTACATTTTATGTCATCTCCAATTTTAGTGGCAAAATAGGAAAATGAAGGTGCTTAGTTTTAAATCTAGTTCTAAAATTGTGCACAATTACCAAAGTCTGCTTACTCCTTTTGCTCACAGATGAGATAACTAGAAAAAAAAAGTTTAAAAACATGTCAGGCTTCAAATTACCTTAAAATATAATTTTATTTGTAGGTATCATCAATTTTCAGATTGGCATTGTTATAGCTTGAAATAAAGTTCATAATATTGCATCGGAATTGCAATTAGAATTAGAATCAGTTAAACAAATACTTATATTGGGATTCGCAGTCATTTCACACCATCCTCTATCTCAGAAACAAATTTTGATTATAAGATGATTCATAATTTGTTAAAGAAAAGTGAATTTAGAAGTTAAAGATGATTGAGTTTGTATTGTGATATTCATAAACACATAGTTATCATTAAGTGTGCTATCTCCTTCCATTCTTCATATCTGTAAACACTCACTCTCATCTGTCAATTTTGTGACTATAATTCTGATAAAAAATGAAACGTTCAACAGTGCAATAGAAACAGTGCATGGTATTATTTTTAACTAGGAGACTTGAATAAAACTTGACAATATGGTGAATAACTTCCCAACACTCCTGATCATTTGACTCATTTCAACCTCATCTTGTGGTCTGAATGTGAATTGTGGAAATCAGAGCTTGGACCCAGAGCCCTGGTCACATGAGAAACAGGGTCCAGGGCCTCTCAGATCTCTCTGTGCTCCTGACAGCTGTCTGCATCTGGAAAACATTAAATAGCCTCATCCTTTATGTGGATCCACTATGTTCTCTCAAATTCATTATCAATTATCAACCGATGGTGAAGAATGTTTGAAATCAAAATGAAGAGAAAATAATTAATGAAGAAAGGGATCTAAAATGAAAGCTGAGTTCTGGTGATGGTGACAAGGAGACAAGTGCTGTGTGTTCCCTTACATGCAATGGCTTTTGCAGTATTTTTTAAATCAGTGGAAGATAAGAAATTTGGCTCTATTGTATGTGAGAAGAAGCAAGGCTAAGATCTAAGCTAATGTCTATATTAAACAGCATTCAGAAGGTTTGTGACGTAGCGACAAAGCCAGGTTTTTGGCATATTGTTATCAACAAAGGGAAACTTTATATGAGAACAACCTCTCTGAGAATGAGGCTCCCAAAGCAGTACGGGCTCTCAAGGAAAATTTTTCCCACAGACACTACCCATAACAGCGAACCCCCTAACAGACCACTCATCTAAGGGCTGAGACAGCAGTTCACAGAGAGGGCTGTGATCCATCCACCAAACCTGGGACAGTTACAGACCTACCATAAGATAGCTATTCCTCCTGTGACTCTTCACCTGGTTTCTGAAAACCTTATAAATTGATGCTGAGAGTGCAAAGTCCTACACTGGGCAATGAGACCACTCACTGCCCTAATATCAGCCCCCCAAAACAGAAGGTGTAGCCATTGGAAGGTGCTAGCCCCGAGATTTCAGACCCTCTACCTGCGTTAACAGACAGGTGTGCACATGATTACATGTGGGCCCTAGAGGGGTGAAATATAAGAGAGAATCACATGTTCCTCTCTTCAGCTGATCAGAAGGGCATGACAAAAATGCTTCCACCTTTTATGACAAAGAATGCAAATTGAGAGAGAGAGAGAGAGAGAGAGAGAGATTGAGCACGTTTGTATGAGCTCTGAGCTCATTATTAAGAGGTCTTTCCTCTCCAGCCGGCTTCAGAGAATCATCTGTTGATGTAGCCAGGAAACCGCTGGCTGGGAGCTGACAAAGGAGCCCAGAAGTGCTGGCTCTCTGGCACCTGTGTAAATGTCTGTCGCAGCTAGAGTGACTGACCCTATAATCACCTCAACCTTGTTCAGGCGGAAGTTCTCCATCAACCTGAGCCTGATTTTGGCCACATATCTGCTGGTCCCTATCCCAAGAAGGAAGCCAGTTGAATCTCCCAATCCTACACAGCCCACAGCCCTGTGGTGGAAGCATCTGCTCCTCCCTGCAGGTGGGGGAAATACTCCTCTCAGTCCTGACATCCAGGACTTTTCTTGGAAATACCCCAGCTGGGGGCTTTCTTCTGACTCATTAGTACTCGGCCAGGATGCACATGAGGCTGGGATACATTTGTAAAGTAAAGTAAGCTCAGAGTCCAAATTTAAACACTCAGAGGAAAGGAGTTTTCCAAGCATGTCTGAGCTTGGTGGTTCTCGAACACTTGAGTCTCAACATCCTCACCTGCCCTCCACTCCTTTGCTGCTCCCTCACTCAGTTGTGGGTGATGTGATATATCATTCTCAACACATGTGAGGAGGAATTGTTATGCACTGAACTGATGCAAGGAAACACTTTCATTAAGTCAATTAACAAGCATATACAGTGCTTTTAGAAAACATACTAGTGTTACCTTTCCAATTTTAACTTTTCTGAAATCCAAAGTCAAAACTCTGTTTTATGCATAACATAACCTATATGGAGACAAGGTGCATTTTACAGTACAGATGATATTTAGAGTTTAAAGATCTATAATGCTATTTAAATAAGTACACAAAGAAATAAATTTTAAAAGTAAAAATATCACTCCTATAAGTACACACTAAAAATATCACTGATAATTAATGAAATGTGAATTTAAGAAATGGTAAGGTATCAGTACTATCATTATAAACCTAACCAAAAATCATCTAAGAATGATAAAATCAGTAGGACTTGAGTGAACCATTCAATTTTCTGTGGCTATGTTATTTCAATATTTCTGATATTATATGTATTAAGAGTAAGTGCACCATTCGGACTTAGCCCTTATCATTCCAAATATCCCACTCCTTACAGAAATAACCTAAGAAAAACTTAAATGATGTGCAAAGTTAGAAAAAAAATTAAAATAAACTCAAATACCCTCCAAACTGAATACCCTCCAAACTGTTTGAAAGTAATGTCTTAGAGAGTTCAAAAGAATGAGAGAATATAGGTTAAAGCATGAAGACATGGTTATATGATGGTGGGTCCAGGTGAGATAATGAACTGAAGCAGGGGAGATGTCTATTTGTGAAAGGAGCTGTCCATACCCCCACCAGGCCCCTCAAGAGTTTGGAAATAATGACTAACCCTTCAGTGCCCAGGGGGGAAGGACTTACCACCCAAGAGGAGAGCTCAGGCAGTGCCAGGCAGGGGTTAAGAGCACGGACTTGGGAGCCAGCACCCCTGGCTTTGAAATCAGGTTCCACTTGCTGGCTGTGCAATCATGGGCAATGACCTCCCTTCTTTGTGCCTCGGATTTTCTTATCTGTAAAACAGTAAGGATAATGCCTACCTCCTAATATCTTGTAAAGATTAAACATTTGTGAAGCTCCTAAAAAACTTCTGAGCTTATATTATGTACTTGTTAAATAATGTTCATGTAATAAATACGCAATATTAAGGTACAAAAACTGGACTTTTCCAAGTTTCCCATCACTGTCCAGTACCTGTGGACCTTTTCTAGGAGCTGAAAACAGCCAACCTGAAAGCAGAGACCCCAGTTCTACCCCTGCAAGGAAGAGGATTTCTTCAACAAATGAAAGAGCTTGGAAGATAACTCTGAGCTTCAAATGAGAACCATGGTGCAGCTGATACCCTGACTGCTGTCTCTCAAGTTCCTGAGCAGAGAGACCAATCAAGTGATGCCCCAACCGCTGTTCTACAGAAGTGTGAGCTAATAAATGGGTTTTGTTTTAAGTCACTAAGTTTGTGGTAATTTGTTATGTAGCAATAGATAACTCATACAAAGGGGAAAAGAAGTCTCAGCCTCATAAACAGATATGACCTCTGAGTTCCCTCAAGGGGTATTGTTTTCTTCCTTACAGGATGAAAGAAGAAAGCTCTAGTGAGTGAAGAGACTCCAAGACGCTCCATGAAGAGATGCATACTCAGTTATTTTCTTTCTTGGAAATAAAATTTACCAGCATGAAGGTGCAGAGACTTTGGATGATTCGAGTTCCCCCAACAAAAGAGAGATTTTTGCAAATGACACATCAATTCCTATTTCTCATTCCAATGAAATATAAAGAAAAAAAAGAAAAAGAAAAAGAAAAAGAAAAGCCAGTGAAAGTGATCAGCAATAGCAGAACCATTTTGTAACCCATGTCCATTGGATGAAAGTTTCTACACAAACAGTCATTTAAAATGAATGTATATAAATGTTAACAGGAACTAAGAGCAAATAATTATTGAACTCTTTTTTCATCAGTTTCATTTTACTTCCTACTTTTATCAATGCCGTCATCTATTTTTACTTACTACAACCTGGCTATTAACCTATGTTAATTTTGCTCCTTTAATTAATGGTATTTCACATGCATACACAATTCTGTATCTCATTACAATTCTTTGAGAGGTGACTAAAGATTATGGATTTGGGGTTATAAAAAATGGATTCAAGGATGGGTTTGCTTCTTAACAATGGTGGTCTTTTAAAGCCAGTAACTTAACAGCTTTGAGCTCCCTTTTCTTGAGCAGTAAGTGGGACCCTCAGTAATACTTACTCAGAGCCACGAGGGTCAAGTCAATGTAGATATAATGTATCTCCAGCCTTGTGAACTGGTAAGATGTCTGCAAAGTGTGATTTTTTAACTCTCTTTTCTCTAAGAAGCTTGCAAATATATTTAAATAGGATCAGAATAATGTTAGCCCAACTACCATTGGTTCATCTCCTCCTCAGCGTTACATTTTTAAAGGGAGAGTAACTTGCCATGGTGACACAGTAAGTGGCAGAGTCGTGAGATCTGAAGGGCCAGTGAGTCACTGGATCTCTCTACAGCCTTTCCATTCCTGGACAGAGTGGGAAAGGGACAAGGATTTATTGTTTACTATGTACTGAGGGCTTGAATGCAGTTTTTCATTCAATCTTAAAACCTTAGGAGGTAAAGACTTTTACCACAAACATCCACACACAGACATCCACACACACACACACCTCCCAGTCTTGATGTCCTTTTTCTGCTTTATCATTCCCATTGTATTTGTCACTAATATAATATATATTTTACTTAGTCCTTTACTGTTTTTTCACCATAATTTTTTTCTTTTTTTCCTCACTCTTAGGTTTCTCATACACAGAACATGGCATGCAATGTATTTATTATAATAATGTAATGTACTGATGCTCAATAACAAACTATTAAACAAATATTTGACAGATAAGAAGACAAACCTAGAGTACTCATCTAACTTACCTAAGGTTGCAGAACTGTTTAACCACGGACCTGGGAATTGAACTCTGGACATCATGACCTGTAACCCCATACTCTTTTCTTTCCCTGTTCCTATTATCAGAAAACAATGAAAAGCTGAACCTTCTCTCTGGTATTTCTACTTATCATCCCAGTTACTATTTAGTGATAAAAATGAGTCTTAACACCTTTCCTCTTAACAGTCTTCGACATTTGCCAACAGTCATTGTTCCCTCTCGTACATGGTCAGGTTCTCATACAAAGCAGTTTTTCTATCTCTCCCTTGGACATGGTTTAGTTTGTCCTTCTAAAAGCATGATGCAGATCCCATCTCAGGGTACACAGAAATAGAAGAAGAGTAAGCAAGCCAAACCGAAGATCCAGTTGCTTGCACGCAGGGTCTCTTCGAGATCCTTTTATTACTACTCCCCTCCCATTTATCCCAGCAACGGCTCAGCCCAGCTCCTCTATCTTGCCCATTACATAGTGGGTTCAAAGTCGCAGGCCATGTATCTATTTCCTCTTCAGAGGCAGTGTTATGTGGGCAGAAGAAGAAAAGCCACTGGCAACCTACAATTCCATCTGTGAGGCAAAGGGCTGCCAACCTTCTGCAGCTCCTCTGTAGAGTGAAATCAAGATCAAGCAGGCCTGTGCCAACGTCCCATCTTCTCTGTGTTCAGACTTGGTGATATCACATTCCTCACATAATTTCCCATCCTGTGTCTGCAAGGCATCACTGTGTGGGAAGGGCACCCTTGGCTAATGACCTTGGCTAAATCCAGAATCTCTCATTTGTGTGGGTGCCCCTTTGCCCCTGGGCTGACACAAAAGGTTGCCGTTGAAACAGAACAAACAAATATGAGATGGAAAATTTCTCAGTCAAGTCTCAACCCCAGGAAATCCAGTATTACATTTATTTAATTTATTTAAAAAAGCTGAAAAATCTTTCCTTTGACTTTATTTTAAGATGGCACTGTTAGATTTTGTTGGTGACAGGATCTCCACTTAAGTTATTTGCCAAACTTAAAAGGGCAAGGTTGCCTTCACACAGCTCATGAAAGCACAAGATGTTCCTGAGTTCAGAATTCTCTATTGATCTTCTTATTGTCACCATTCTGGGGAGAATCATGCCCATATGTTAACAGTGTTCTGCCCTCCTTCACCAAATCAAGAATGTCTTGGTTTCTCCTCAGTCAATAACAACGACTCTGGCTGGGCAAAGCTGAATGACATGAGTTATCTCATGCCAAAAGACTTTTTTTCAATGCTATTTAACTTTGAGCCTTGCCTCTTTCAGAGGTGGCCAACATGACTGCAGTAAGTTCTGGGTCTTAGAGATGTTTCATCAGAAATCTCCAGAACATTCTGTACATTATCATGCCTCATGGAATCGTGGCTTGGCAGACATTAAAATATCCATTTTTCAAATAGGGGAAGTAGGTTCTTTGAAGTTAATAGCATTCAGAAGCATCTTGGAAATGGCTCCAAAGCAATTATTTTAAGTACAAATGGCTTGTTTTGATCTTGGGAGTTACCTGTGTGGACTCTACCAGCAGCTGTGCACAGATGAATCACTACAGCTGGCCTTCTACATGGTGGTAGCTCTGTGCTCTGACTTGAATGTCTCCTGATGTGGAAATGTTCCTGTCCTTTTGTTAAGCAGCTGGTGTACTCGACACTCTCAAGTTTCCCTCAGAGGTGCTCTTCTTCTAATACCGGGCAGTCTGAATTATCCTAGAGAAATGGGCTCTGGCTTTCTCTTCCAAAACGGAACACTATAGAATATGCAGGGAAAAATCCAAATGATGTCTGCAGGAGACAAACATAACTCCACCACTTGACCAAGAAAGGACCGTTTGGCTTCTGACCACCTGGAGTTGAAAGCAATTGCCTTCCCTGTTGCTTCAAGCACTTCCACTGCTAAACATGGAGTCCAGCTAGTCTCCCTGCCAACAAGGCTTCTCCATAACCCTTTATCCGCCCAGCAGCCAGAGGCATTTTCTTAATAATTACTTTCTCATGCCCCTTCCTTGCTTGACCTTGAAAAGGCTTCATCTCCCTTTCAGGACACAAGTCATACTCTTCTTCACCCTGATTTACAAAATCCTACAGAATGTGACCTCCCACACCTTCCACCCATCCTGGACACTTCTTCTTGCCCAGGAGGCCCCAGCACACAGGCCTTTTTTTTCTTTGAACTTGCCAAGCATATCCTCACCTTAGAGCTTTAACTTGCTCTTCCCTTGGCTTAACGATGCTCTTCCTCCTGATTTTATTTACTTAACCAACTCTAATATAGCAAAAGATTTATGGCAACAATTTACAACTATTAACTCATTTTCCCTGATCACGTAGTTGCTCTTCTTGCTTTTCATATCTCAGCTTCTCAGTTAACCCAACAGAGAGGCCTTTCGCGATCATCCACACAAAACCAGCCGTCCAGTCACAGCACGTTGTTTCTAGTTCTTGCCTTGCACTTGCCACTACATGCTGTTTTCTTTCTTTGTTTATTATCGTCTCTTTCCCACTGTACTGTAAACTCCGCGAAAACAGGCCAATTGTGTCCTTAGAGTCTAAGACAGCCTTGACGACATAAACTCAATCACTCTTCTTTGAAGAATGAATGAATATATAGAACATTATGCATATTTTCCCTCAATTTTCAGTGCACATGATACTCTCAACATAGGCATAATTATTTATTCACAAACTTGTAGAAATAACTCTCCTGGTCACAGATGGGGACTAACCTTTCAAATTCAATTGCATAATATAAATGAACCCAAGAACAGAAAGTATGTTCCAAAGATGCAATCATAAGGATGATATTTTTGTTTTTGGGTCTTCACACCACCCTTTTATTCCTCAGGGTCTCCTACTGGACACCCAGTTCCTTTAACATTTAAAAAACAAAAATATATTCCATCCCATATACCATTCATCTTTGGGAACCTAAAAGGTATTTTTGTCCTACATATACTGATGACTAAGGAAACAGAACTGGAAGTAAACCTGCTTTACTCAAAGGTTTTTTAAAACTAAGCGAGACCTATAGTAAGAATTGCATTTTATATCATAACCTGGTATTCATACATATATGTCACTGAAGTGAATAATTCACAGAACAATCCGTACCCTTACTACATATAATATTCTGCTACAGTTGTGTTCTATTCTATTCTATTACGTACTTCAAAAGGCTGGCCCTAACTCACTAAATTAATTTCAAAACCCACCATTGGGTTTATAACCTACAGTTTGCAAACATTGATTTGAATCCTACCCCTTTTCCTTGCAAAGAAAAGAGCACAACCCAGAAGTTGTGAATTGTCCAGGGTCTAATAGCTAGTGCAGAATCGGGATAGAACCCAGAGTCTGATTTACAGTTCCTATCTGAACACCTGCTTCATCTCTCTAGTGTGACTCTCTGATCACAAGGTCAGGAATTCCAGTAGTTAAAGCATAGTCTTTTGGAGCCTGTGAAATTTAAGTAGTGCTCAGCAATTAGCAGTTCACAGACAAGGTCCGATCGCTGACACCACATATATGATGGCCTTTCCTCTTCAACATGACCAGTTCATTTGCTGACCCAGAGTTAATGACACTCCTAAAAGGCAGATCCTTAGCCTGGCAGAGTGTGTATGCACACATAGAGCATTGTGCCCAAGAGGGCTAATAACATTGCAAAATAGTATGTTTTCTCGCATTTTTCTCAAAGACAATGACCTGCAGATCTAAAATCTTATACACAGAGAAAAAGCATTTATGAGAATAATCACAGAAGAGAATTCCAAGGTCAAAGTTAAATGGCTAGATACACATTAGTTCTATATACTCATTAGTTCTTAATACAAAGTAAGCCCCAGAACTCAAAAGGGAATATTTTAGACATTCAGAGAAGGAATCTGAACCAATAACAAATGATATTTATTCTAGGTTTAAGGGAAGAAAAAGAAATACCAGGCTTTATGTGTATACTCTTGGTGGGTGGCTTGAGAAAGAGCACTCAGGCCCCCAGGAGGACAGATGTTGCCCCTGACTTATTCAGTAAGTATGTCCTGAGCTACCTAAGAGTTACACCTACATCTGTGGCAAATTTGTGCACAGTATATCAATAGTAAATAAAAAATATAAGCAGCTGGGAGTCGAAATACTCCCAAAGGAAAAGTCAGCCAGGACAGACAGGCAGCATGGAAATCCCAAACCAACTAATAAAATGAATTTGGCTCATACCACAATGGTGGTCAGTTTACCTGGGTAATTTAGAGGGGTCTTTGTACCTTTATCCTCAGCTACTGTGCTCCCCCAGGGACCAGACAGTGAGCCATCATGCTCAGGGTCAGAGTCTCCCTGCCCTGACTCAAGAAGCATGGACTGCACTTCCAGATGTTCAGCCCATGAGCTATGTCACTCACTGTCTGAAGCTTCCTCCCACACAGTAAATCCTGGGGCACTGCACCTGAGCTGGGGTGGGTGGGATCTGCATGCCAAGATCAGGTGTGGCAGTTTGGGTAGGACTTGCCCCTGGGCTCTGATGCTTAGAGTCAAGGGAATCAGGCAAGAGAAAACACCTATGTCAAAACCAAAATCAAGAGCGAGGCAGTTCTTCCAAGTGAGAAGTCGGACTTGAAGAAGCCAGATACAAGGGGAATCAGATGTGAGCCGTAAAACCAGGAGGAATTCTTTGAGCCAGGAGAATACATCCAAGGTCAGACTTCTGAAGGATAGAATAAGAAGAATAGATAGGATGGGACAGAATAGAATAGGAGAATATTATATTAGGGCATGGATTGTCTCGGGAAACATTCATTTCAGTTATGTATATGTATGAGTACTGGGTTGTAATGTAAAATCCACCTCCTACTGGGGCATCTTGGTTAAGGAAAAAAGGCTTTGGTCACCCACTGCAGTGTGCTGTGCTTGGAAAGTTGCTTGGGTATATAGTTCCACTGAATGGGTTCCGGCTAATAGCATGTCTCCAAGAAGTGACCAAGTTTCCCCAGCAGAGCACTACCTATAGCCTCAGAGGTCAAGGGCCTTTGTTTGGTGTCAGCTACATCACCTCCTGGACCTCAAGAGCACTTTTCTAGGTTGGCCTGACCTGAAGAAAATGTGCTCAGCCCCCTGGCCTGTGCTCCACACCCACCTGACCCACCTCCCATGTGGCTGCTTTTTCTCAGATGGGAGGTATGACATTAGCCAATACTGGTGACTTGACAATAAAACGCATGAAGAGACGATGCCTGGATGCCATAGAGCACAGTTACTGATAGGGCAGCAAACCAGTAACTATCTCTTCTCTCTCCATTATTCCTTATCAATAAATCACTATACTTCTCCTGAACCCATGAATTTTGTAATACATGTTTAAATCAAGTTGTGTAGACAGGAACCCTACAAAAAAATTTGTCCAGAACCCTTCAAACCCTGAAGCCAGACTGATAAGAAGGATGCTCACCTGATTTTAGCCTTAATCTTATCTTTAATCCTCCACTACACTGGCCTCCTTCAAATTGTGTCCACAGTGCCAGCACAGTGCCCAACATACAACCAATCCCCAATAAATAAACATGTTCTGGAAGAGAGAGTTGGTGACACCAGTGATGCTCCTAATGTTTTATTTTTGATCTTCTCAAAAGCTGAGTGTGATAAGGGAATTATCCTAAGCAATGAAATAAAAGTACTTCTAGAAGGAGGTGAATGTGAAGGTCAGCTTTTAGGCAGATTTCAAATTAAAGTTCAGTTTTAGTTAAAAGTAACGTTCTTGGCCTAAAGCTTCTCAGAGATGACAGTGAGACAGAGGGTGTGGGGGTGGGACAGTGGGCAGTGGGACAGGAGCCTTTGACCTCTGCTGGATGGCCAATTCTACTACAGATTAGGAAACATGCAGGAACCACAGGGACAGCAACATTGGCTAAGGGACACACTCAAATGGGAAACTCACAAAAGAACATACTAGTTCACAATTCATAAAAGTTGCAGGAAAGACAGCACATTTTAAAAGCAGTATGCATTTCATTACTAAGTAAATTTACTGATTTGTTTCAGTTTTATGTCACGGGAAAGATCTATGTTGGCAGGATTTCCATGTTGAGATCACTCCAAGTTGCTGCTTTTGATTTTTTCCTTCCTTAGTGGTGACCTCTACCAGAACTCCTGACACTGAGCCATGATGTTCTCAAACACGCTGCGGTGCCAAGCCGAGGCACTCAACCAAATGATTACGGTTGAAATTTCTCTGATCTCTTTTGTTTTTGAAATTTGGGTTGAATATGAAGACCTAACCAGCACCAGTTTAAATTGCTGAAATGATTGTTTTCTAGCTAAAAATGTACATATATAAACACATGTGATAACAAAACACACTAGAGCCACTGTTACATCCTTCCCCGCAGTTTCTGATAACCTGCCTCCCTTTGTCTAAAATCCTGATAAACACTTAGCTTCTCAGAATTAAAGGATTAAATATCTTTTATTAAACACAATTTCTTCTCAGCTCTGAAAATGGTGATGTAGATTATTGTATTTTCCAGATTGGGAAATGGCAATGGAAAGTGTTCCCAGCACCAGCCCCAAAACCCACAACCACCACTGACCCCCGCTTACCAAGGCCACAAATACCCACTGTGCGTGAGCCCTTGGGCAGACATCATTTAGGGTGTCTTTGCTCGCAAGGATGATTGTAATCTACAGTCATGCTTTCCTCTGCAGTGACTGAGAAGGTGAGCCAGAAGACATGCATACATTTTTGTTGGATGAATTAATACATAAATTGAGGCTGCAACGAGCAACTTTCTGACCCTAGAGAATGGACCCTATGAAACCTACTGTTGCATTGCATATGAGATACACTAAAAGAAAACAGAAGTGTGAGCACATGAGAAAGATGGACCTGCCCCTAACCTTTAGCAGGATCTATTTTCAGAGATTCCTAGGAGAAAAAGCTTATCCCTTTGACCATGTCTTTCCTCCTCATGTGATGCCTTTGGGATACAGGCTCCCCACTTCCTTCTTTTCATTTCCACAAGAGGCAATAAGATGCTCTCTGAAGTCAGAGTTACCAAATTATTTTTCTCCCAAAGAGTTCCCCCACTGGTATAGAAGAGCTGTGATGATAACTGGATAAGAGAGAACAACAGAAACACAAGTATGCCAAATGAGTGAAAATAGAGAATCATTTTGTGGCCCAAACCATTTCGACTGTGCTGGAAATAATGGTTTTGTAAAAGCTAAAGAATTGTGGAGTCTTAGAGTTGGAAGAGATTTTTCGATCATCTAGCCCAACAGTCAGTCAGCTCAGGGATCCTCTCTCAAATATCCCTGGCAGGATGTGCTAAAATCTTTGCAAGGATGAGGGATTTTCCAGCTGAAAGGTATCTATAGTATAACCATAAAGAGCCTTTTAAAAATTAGTAGCTTCCAATCTAAGTGTCCATTGGTAGATAATTAGATAAAGAAGATGTGGTACATTATATACAATGGACTATTACTTGGCCATAAAAAAGAATAAAATATTACCATTTGTGACAACATGGATAGACCTAGAAGGTACTGTGCTGAGTGAAATAAGTCAGACAGAGAAAGATAAATACTATGATTTTACTTTTATGTGAAATCTAAAAAACAAAATAAAGAAACAAAACAGAAACTAATAAATACAGAGAAACTGACAGTTTCCGGGTGGGAGGGGAGTTGGAGGGTTAGGTGAAAAAGGTGAAGAGATTAAGAAGTAAAAATTGGCAGTTACAAAATAGTCATTGGGATGTAATGTACTGCATAGCGAATATAGTCAATAATATTGTAAAACTATGTGTGGTATCCAGTGGGTACTAGACTTATCAGGGGATCACTTTGTAAGTTATATAAATGCCTACCTACTATACTGTATGCCTGAAACTAATATAATATTGAATGTCAATTACAATTGAAAAAAATTTAAATTAAATTTAAAAACTTAAAAATAATAGTAGCTTCCCTTTGTTGAGGGCATACTAGGTATGACACATCTTAAGTTCACTCTCAATCTTCATAACGACCTTACTAGATAGGAACTACTAAAATCCCCATTTTGTAGATAAGGAAACTGAGGGCTAGACATGCCAAGTAACTTGTCTTTGATCGTACACTGATAATTGGCACAGCCAGGATTCAAACACAAGTCTGCCTGGCATCAGAGCTAAACAGGTAACATAAGCTGTCCTTCCTCTGTGGCTTTGTACCTCATTAACAAAGTGTTAACTTTCTCTTGAGGTCAAGAGGGGCCTTTAAAGGCTTGGAGAACAAGAATATAGCTCCTTCCTGAAGGTGCTTCAGAATGCCAAGAAACCTCCCCAAATGGGATACTCGAAACTCCTGCCATTCTACATATATGACATATCATGAAACTGTTAACTTCCTTTTTTTAAGAAATACTCATAACCTAACTCATTAATAATTGGTGGTAGAGTTTTACCATCGACCTTTCTCCCCTTTTGAAAGTTAAGGACATTTTCTCATCTCCAAACTTTTGGTATTTCTCATATATTTTTATAAGATATTACCAGTAATATTACTGATAATAATGTTAAAATCCTATCTTGAATTCTTATGTTTTATGAATAGTGTTATTAGAATCTCTCTCTCTCTCACACACACACACACACACACACACACACACAAAAGGCTCTGACGGTGGATTTCTCTCTCCTTCAGGCATTTAAGACATTTCTAGTAGATTTTAACACACTTCCCAACATATCATTAAAAAGGGGCAGGTAAATTGAACTTGTGAACAAACCATCTCTTTTTAGTTAAAATTTTTTAAATGTTATTTTACTGAAAATTCTACTCAAGGAAATACATTGTAGACCAACTTCACATTTCTCATCTTGGTTTTATTAATTTTATAAATTTAAGTCACAGGCATTTACATTTAATAACATGATAATGGAACACACAATTTTGGTACTGGAGCCATCCCTTCATTTACAACAATCATTTTCCCTTTGGTCTACAGTGTAGTATAGAATGATTGATACTTGGAGATTATTAATAATCCTCAGGAGTCAAGACTTCCTTACAATTTGTAGTAGAGGTAGGACCTCAGTGAACATCTGGTATAGTCACCTGGGCATTCTAAACTAGCTCAGATGAAAAGAGCCTCCTCTGATGAATAGGTGGAGCAAAGGACATTTTTAGGGCAGCGAAATTACTCTGTATGATACTATAATGGTGGACACATGTCATTATACATTTGTCAAAACCCAGAGAAGATACCACACTAGTACATGTTGTTAATAATAGGGGAAACTGGGGCATATATGGGAATTCTGTATTATTTCTTTAATTTTTTTTCTGTAAACTGAAAACTGTTAAAGGAAAAAAAATTATTTTAATTAAGAAAAAATGCCTCCTCTTAGCCAATGTCCAAATCTGGGGCGGGGGGTGCAGGGAGTGCTCGGAAGGGGAAAAAAGCAGCATTACAGAACGAAGGACCCAATGGGGAAGAACACAGAACTTATGAAATGGAAGAAATACCAATATAACTTAAGAAAAAGAAGAAATTCCCCAAGTGCTCTACACTACAGAATTTTGAAAACACATGTTAATAAATGACTATAGGATACGGCTATGATCTAGCCAAGAAAAATGTAAAATAACACCGAATCCAACAAGGCAGTAGAAAGGTTAATTAAATCTCATGTCACAAAATAAATTGGCAGCAACATGAGCACACTGCAGAATTCCATCTGTCTGAGGCAAGGATTAACACCTAGAGAAGAGCAAAACGGGAAAGACAAACAGTGAGCACAAGATAGGCTCATTGCAAAACTAGATCCCACCTAAAAGTGAGGGTTTGGGGCTCTCTACTGACCTAACCCTGACTATAACAAAGATTGAGCATATTCATCTGTGGCTTGAGGTCACCACTAGCACTTGACCATGTAAAGTGCTTTTGTATAAATCAGAAAAATTCACCAGCTCTAGGAGAACAAGTTGACAAATAAAAAGATGCCCTTCTGGCTGTACCAGCCAGGAAAAGGCAGCCCCTATGAGCAGAACAATTTGTACAAGCACCCTTCCTTTGCTGGGGCGTGGGTTGGCAAAGTGCAGACTGGTTTTCAGCTCCCATGATGCCCCCTTGAAGATACCCTGGTACAGGGTACAACCTGCATGACTGTACCTGATTTTTTTGCTCAGATGGATTCATCCTGCAAGGGTGTAATCCCCAGTTCCTACAACCTGGGCTCAGATCCCTGGGTATAAGCAACTGCACTGATGCCTAGAATTGCTGATCTGGGAAATCACAATTTAACTGAGGAGGCAAAACTACCCTTTTTTGTTGAATATAGAAGTGTATGAATACATAGGGCCTTAATAAATAAATATAGAGATAAAGTTATTCTAATTTATAAGATTAATTATTTACGTTAAATTTATATTTATTAATAGACCAAGATTTGTGGGTTAAAGTCTGGAAATTAAGATTTTAATATCTGTAATTTTAATCAAATGCTTATTTTAGTCAAAAAACTCATAAATATTCCTTTCTGTACATAAAATCAGTGCTCTAACATTAAAAAGAACTCCATAAAACAACAGGAAAAATAAGATTAAAAAAAAAAAGATTAAGGGTTACAGAATTGTAGAACTGAAGAAATAAATTGAGCATAGAAATAATACCATTACTGAACCAATAAATAGAAACAGCAAGAAACAGAATAGTTAAGGTCAGAAATCAATTATTGACATAAAAGAATGGCTTCAAATAATCAAAGTAAGCCAAAAGGAAAATGAAAAATCAGTTACAACAAAGAGAGTGTAACAGATGAAAAGTTAGTGCCCTTAAAGAGAAAAATGAAAAACTAAAATCATTCAAAGATATATCAAGTAAAGGGTGCAGGGAGAAGGAAACCTTGGGAACAAAGGGGCACGTTTTCCAGAGAACTAATACAAAATGATGACTATTGAGACTTATCCTCGTTATAATTAACCTTCCAGGCAAAAATCAAGAATTCTTCAGTCATTCAAATAGAGAAACTTCTAGGGAATGTCTGGCCTCAGACTTGTCTACAACAATATTCATAGTCAAAACACATTTGAGCCATGTTATAAAGGAAAGAAAGCATGATCCAACAATGTTACACCCAATCGAGATGTTATTTAAGTACAAAAAAAGTCCCAAACATGAAAAAACTCAAGAAATACATTACCCTTGAGAACTTTTTGAAAAGCTATGTATTGGTGTAAACAAGGAATAAATGGAGAAACTGAGGACTAATATTTAATGCCAGAAGATAGTGAGGCAATATTTACATATTCTAAGAGAAAGTGATCCAGGAATATTATATCTAGCCAAGTTTTCTTTTCAAGCATTTAAGTATGAAATCCAGCCAACAAAGTGATAAATTAAAATAAAGAAACAAGGAACAGAATAGCTTCAGTAAAAGAATTAATGATGAGTAAGGAATCATTTACAAAGAGAACTAAGGCTGAACAACCCATGGTTACAAAATTAAATATAAATACTATAAAACCTGAAATATAATAGAACATAAGAGAGGAGGCAGGAACAAGAGTGGAAGTACTCAAAAGTCCCATTTTTCACAACAAGAGTGAATCTACCCTATGAAAAAGTGAAATTTGCTTTAAGACAACTAATGACTCCTATCACTAACTGTTTTCCTTGTTTTTTTTCATTAATCCTGGAGGAATCTCTTAAGGAAAGACTCTTTCATGGAGAAATAAATCAAAACATCGATCTGAATGTCTTTCATTTTTCCATGTCTCTGCTTAACTTAAGAAAATTTAAATTTAATTAATGTGCAGCACGGTCTCAAGTTTATAAGATTATGTTCTAAGTCTGCCTATATTTTTATTTGTATATGTTCCTAGAAAGATGGAAATTTGTTTCCATATACTAATGATACTTAATTCTTTGAGATGAGATTTGTAGTTATTTTTTTCTTTCTTTGTATTTTTCTGCATTGCTACAACTTTCATAACAATTATGAATCACTTTTACAAGAAGTACAAAGTAGTTATTCCTAAAGGAAAATAAATTGGCCTCAGGAGGTGAAAAAATGGTGGATAGTGAGAGGGAGAGGGCTATATACACCAAAAGTCAATTTAAAAGGAGTTCCTATAGGCACAGAGCTAACCTTAGACAAGCAGAGAAGACCCTTGCCTACATTGTGTGATTTGAAGGACACAAAAAGATACCAGATTATATAAAATTATCATCCTTTTGAATTATCAACTACGGTTATATCCACATGAATTCATTTATCAAATCCTTTCGACCTGCTGGTGGCTGAAAGAGGAAGATCCAAAGGGATGACAGATGTATACTGGCAGTCTGGACTGAGCTAAGAAAAGCAATACTCAAGGTCAGCAGGTGTCTGGGGCCTGGAACCCTGGGAGAATGAGGATGGAAGAAAGCAGAGATGGTGAACAGAAGCTAAACTGGCCAAGGAAAAGGTATTTGCAATCTAGCACTCCCCAAAGACTGAATATAGTACAAAAGAAAGTCAGTTTGAGAACCTAAGAACTAAGGGACAGATAGAAAAAAAGAATAAAGTTGAGATGGGGACACTAAGAGTAATTTATTTTGGGCAAGTTATTTGTCAAACCTTTCTTTGGGAGGCCCCAGGCTCACATTAAGGCTTAACTTGACAATTTCAGCCCCTGAGATGTGTCGTGAGTGATAAGGCTGATATGTTAGGCATGGTCTGAGGTGGGCTAACTTGGACGGAGCCTAGGAGCAGCAACAGATGTCTGAGCCTCCCCTGGGAGTACGGCACAGCATAGCCTTGAACGGAGGGGTGTGTGGAAAGACGGGAGATGTGTAAGTAAGCCCCAAACATCAATTTCACATGCCTTCCCCATGTCTTCATGCTTTTCCCATCTCCAGCCTGTCTTGCCCCTGTTGAAACTGTGTGACACACCTATTCTAAGAAGCGAAGGCAAAAATACCTAAGAGCCACTAGAAAAGGTAAGTCCAGTTAGCAAGTTGCTGGTCTCCTTTTGATCAGGAGAAGGGCACATATCCATGTTGGTCACTCTGCACACAGCCATGTCCAGGACCGTCACCTGTTTCTGAATATCAGACTGGTTGACCTTAGCCAAAGGTGAAAAACATGGTTGGCCCCTGTTGGCACAGCAGGGAGAGAAATTACACGGAGCGTCTATTAAGCTATCTGACTCACACTGAATCCCAGGATTTAGCTCCAATTAGCAGAGCCATTAAGAAGAAGGTGCTCCTCGAGCAGCCTTAGAACACTCCCACTGTGTCAACATGGTTCACAGAAACTGTGCTTGGAAGCATTGTCATATGGAGGGCCAAAAATGGAGATGGGATTAATTTTGAGCAATAGAAATTCATTTAGAAACCAACATTAGTCATTTTAGTGTACAGCCAGAGACTGACAAAGGCCATATTTGCATGCTGCCTCACTGATGAAAAATTTGGAACAAAGACTAGAAAAAACAGGCATGCACAGGGTCGGATTAAGAGTAAAAAGCCATAAATGAAATATAATAAACCGTGTATGCCCTCTAAAAAGAGGCAAGATGCCTCCCTTAAAGGGAGTCCAGTACCAAAGAGATGTTCTGATCTCAGCTGATGAAGACAGCCTCTCATTGTCACTAACGTCTTCGTGGTCCCTCTAAAGACCACCATAGAAACACTATCCCTATGTAACAGCCATGAGGATGTAAAAAGTACTATGTAAATATAATAGTGAATAAAAGAGGTTGAGTAGCATAGTAGAAACGAGTGCTGTTAGAAAATATCTATTACAGCTCCTTCACTAGTTGACAGTCTAGCCTTGGCCAATCATTTAAACTTTCAAAGTCCCAGTTTCCTCATGCGTGAAATAACGCACTGTTTATCATCACCATCCTCTCAGCCCCAAACCATGAACCTGAGAGTTGCCCTACCGTCTTCAACACCTGGATTCTTCAGTGGGTCAGCAAGTCTAGTAGATTCTGTCTCAGGCTATTTCATATCTTTTCCTCCTCCCCTCCACACCACAAACACCTTGCCGCAGGTCATTCCATCTCTCACAGAATTCAACACGGCAGCTTCCCGCCTGCTTGAATTTTATCCTCTTCTAATCTATCAGCCACATGACTTTTGAAATGACTTTCATAAAACATAAACCTTAATGATTCCCCTCTGCTGAAGCCCTTTTATGGCTGCGCGTGGCTTCCCGATTAGAGTTAAAGCCCCTTGTCTTGGCCTAGGGACAATCAGCCTGTGAATTATGCCCACCTATGTGGCCTCAGCCCCTGCTGTTCCCAACTGATCAACGAACCGGTTTGCTCAGGACTGTCCTGTTTTTTGTCCTGTGTTCTAGGAAACCTCTCAGTCTCTGGCAAATCAAAACAACCGGTTTCCCTACCGGGGCCCTTCTCTACAGCACTAAGGGCTATTTGTAATACCCAAAGACGCCCATCGGGCCTTCACTCTTGGTATTACGTAAGCCTATGATGGTCCTCTCTCTTTCTCCTCCTATAAAACCCAGCTGAGCATTCCATCCTCGAGGACAATGGTTCTCGAAGGGTGGCCCCCTAACCAGCAGATCCAGCATCCCTTGTGAACCCGTCAGAAGTGCAAATGCTGGGGTCCCACCCCAGACCTACTGGATCAGGAACTCTCTGAGTTGGGCCCAGCACCTCGTATCTTAACAAGTCTTCCGGGGGATTCTGATGCTCTCTAAAATGTAAGAATAATTACTTCAGAAAACCTTCCCTGAGCAATGGCCTCTCCCCAAAGCGGCCTGGCCTGTTCCCTGCTACACATTACCATGAGACTCATCACATTAAATGGCAGTTATTTACCGACTTATTTACCTCCTCAATCTGACTACAAATTCTTTGAAGGCAGCGTCACCACTTTCTGTTGCTTCTCAGGTAACATCCGACTATGTTTTATAAGTCCTTGGCAGTTTTATTAACTCTTTTATTAAGGGAACAGACTTATTAAATTATAGTTTCCTAAGTCAAATCACGTTGCAGAGAAGTATAATCCTAGGAGAAAGAACATCAGAGAATGACAAAAGAATAGGTTTTCACATGCTGCCCTGAAGTGTCTGTATGAGTGAATTTTACCCTAATTTTCATTAAAAGCCACCAATCGTGGCTACTCTCATTTAATTGTAATGATAAACATTCTTTTCCTGCTCAAAGGATTATCATTACTTTTCAAAATATCTTATCCCTTGAGTTCTAAGGCTGCACACTGAATTTTTAAACATTAAAAAAAAAAAATCTGGGGACTAAAAATTGATGTTGACTATTTCCCAGGCTCTGAGTTTGCACTGTCTTTGTACTAGGAAGAACCCACACTTTTGGTCTCAATTTAAAACACTGCCACATGTCTGCTATTAATAATGACAGCAATTTACTTCTGTTGAAATTGAAAGCCTTCAATTCTCTTTGAAAAACCTAAATGCATTTCACATGGTTTACAGACACGTTTCAAAGCTTTCTTCTCCTTTATAGTTTTTTCTTTTTGTTTTTAAAAATAGACTTAATTTTCAAAATTTATGATTGCCATTTTGTGTCTGAAGATATAGATCTAAACACACACATATGTATATGCATGTGTGTGTGTATTTACACAGATATTGATATTTATATGTTGTGGTCAAATAGTTCTGTCTTTTGAAGCAACTTGTTATTGTTCATGTGAATATAATTTAACTTTTTTTCCTAGCATTGTTAGTCGACATTTTAAGAGTCAATCAAACTACAAAAAGAAAAGAGAAAAAAAGGAAAAAACTTTTCAATGAAGAAACATAATTGTTTTCAGCAAACCACATGTGACATTTCAGATGTATGTTTTATACGGTATTGTCTTGAAAGAGTATATAGTTGGGAAGATTTCTTAAAGTAAATCATTAGGAGGAAACCTTAAGCAACTAATTAACATCCATCAAATACAGAAGAAGAGATGTGATTTGGACCACATCAAATGTTTGTTTTAATAGTCTAGTTTCATACACTGAACATTTAAAAGGCGGATTCTAATTCAAAAGGATTATGCCCTCCCCCAAACAAGTGCATGTGTTCTAGAGTTGCTGGTATGGGTCAGGAGACATCTGGAAGCAATTGAGGCAAGATTTCCCCGAAATGCAATAGGAAGCAAATCTTATGCCAGGGCCCTGGACTCGAAAAAATAAAGGGTCAAAATTTGGATTAAGTAGAAAGTTTTTAAGGCAATAATTTGGAAAACTTATTTTTAAATTATCTTAAAGCCATTAATAACAAAGTTTGGGATTTCGTTTGGAATTTGTTCAGTTTGACCATCTTCATTGATCATATTTATTGAAGTAGCTTAGTCATCCCATTTTGCTGAATAGACACAAAATAAATCCATATGTAATCATGTAATTACCTATAATACAATCGAGCAGAAAACATTCTATATTTATGATGGATCAATTGAACAATTTCACTCATTCATTTATTTATTTGTTCGTTACTGAAACTGGTTCATTATAAATGCTCAATAGATTGGATATTTTAAATCGTGCAGTAACTATTGTAAATTCCTAACAGATATCTTGACTTTTCATTTAACTTTGTGACTAGGAGTTGAACAGGCCAAATAGTTCAGGGTTATCCAGTTCGGCTATTTTCAGATACACAAGGTGAAAAGGACATATAAACTAGGTGGTAATTAATAAGAAACTAGCTGGTAGTGACAGTATATTGATGAACCAAAAGTAAGCAGGTAACTGCACTGAAAATCCAAACACTACTATATTTCTAGAACCATAGGACTTTGTCATTAAAATCGAGTAAAATATTAATCATAAATAGCTAAAGTAAAATAACTAGATTTCACTGAACATCTAGACTATATAAATCTTTGTGATAAAGTTGATGTGGCATAAACATTTCCCAAAATTCCACTTTAGAGTATATTATTTATAGGAGCCATTTAAAAAAGCTCTGATATTATTTACTAAACCATTATTTAAAATGTATCAAAATTAGAAGCTGAAAACACTCTTATAAGATAAGTAGAAATGAAATTAAACAGGCTAGAGTTCCTTTTACTATATTCAATTGCTCAACAGTTCTGTATTACAATTTTTAATCTGCTACATGCTATTTTTGCTCCTCGCTCATTTAGGAAATGTTTTTTAAAATATTTAATACTTAATATACTTACAAATAGTTCAACATATAGAGTTATACACACTTTCTCAAGTTGATACTCTAAACTTTGTTCTTAACTTTTTATTTGAGACTCAAAATTAGTAAAGTTCAGTAATCTCCTTGAAGTTTTTAATTTAGCTTTATACGGTGCATGAAAGCAGCCTCTAACCAATGGAGAGATCATCTTCCATTTGCCTCATCTGTAGAAAGGGATCCAATTTCTTCTAATTTTATAAAACATGTACAGCTGAGGTCTCTTAACATTTGTGATCATATACCCCTATCAGTTTTTTAGAAAAGCATCACTCTACTATGTCCTTAACAAAATATACATAAAGATTATGTTTTTAAAAAGGACAAAATAAAGATAAACTAAACAGTATCTTAAACATTATTAATGGTACAACAACCTTTTTGCTTTATGATTGACTATGCTTTTTAAAAAATCTTTGAAACCTTGCTTTAGTACTTTGTGATAAAGAGATTTAAATGTTTATCTTGATTCTTGACTATGATGGCCGAAGTTATTTATTATATTACTCTCAAAACAAAGGTGACTTAAAAAAACAATAAATGAGGCAGTTTCATCCTCATTTATTTTTTTTTAAGTCACCTTTGTTTTGAGAGTAATATAATAAATAACTGTTATTACTTACTTTTGAGCCTTGCTTATTCAAGAGATTGCTTCCCTCCTCCCTGCCAAAAAAAATCTCTGCTAAGTAGCTTAAGTAGCTTTCCACTGACACAGACTTGTTATCACAGAAAAAGATAAAATTACTGAAATATGTTGCCTTTTACTAATAAGAAAAAATACTACTTAATTTTATAGTAGACAATTCTCCTAAGAACTTTACCATAAGATAACAGTAAATCTCAGGGTGGTACAAAAGATTTTCATGTTAACTCACAATCTCATTGTAAAGTTTTATAAATATTTCCCACTGGAAGTTCTTAGTTTATGAAAACAGCAATTTGGTGGCATCCTAGGATGCAAACTGCTAGGCTGCAGTGGGCTGCAAGGAAAGCAGGAGAGGGGCAGCCTGCTGCCTGTGAGGGTCTCGCTGGGGCTATGCATCTGTTACTGACTTGAGGCCTCCTGATGTGCAGAACAACCCAGGGTGATGGATTAGCCTCTGTATGAAAAATTAGGACAACTTAATTTTTTTCTTATTTTTAACATAAGAATAAAAATAAGTAAAAGTGCTGCTATTTTCTTCCTGTCCCTTCAGGAGGCAGGAAGTATACTAGGACCACTTTGGAAGCCACTGTCTTAGTGGCTTTCCCAGCATCCTGTTCGTGTGGGTCTATTCTTCCGTCTCCAGTCTAAGGTCTGGGAATAAGCAAAAGTAAAACCACATTGTATGATGTCAAATTGACACATGCCAGTTATACCTGGGAAAGCTAACATTGGCCTTTCCTCAGTGCACAGACAACCTGGGGGTGGGGGAAGCGGTGGTGATCTTTCATAAACTTTCCTGGCTTGGCTTAACTAGGAGTAAAAGTTCCATGAGCAGCCAGGGTAGGGAGGGTACATGAGGAGCTTCTTCAATCCCCCTCAGTATACATGGTCGGGACTCAGAGAGTCCTTGTTGACAAGGAAAACAATGCTTTGAGCTGCCCTCCCAAAAACCTAGGTGTTCGCCAGGTGCTCGCTGTGTTCCAGCTCAGGAACGCAGGCCTGCAGTGCTGGTGGTTTTGAGTCAGTTCTCTCAGCTAACCGTTCTCAAAATCCAGTGATATCTTCTCCCATATGCACATGCCCGCACATTGCTTTCTATTCCCAATTTCCCTCATTTGGATCCCTAGGACCTTCTCCAAAAAGGCCCATCAGTTTCTGCCTTTTGAGCTTCAGGGAAGACTGAGGTCATTTACAGGTAGGTGGGCCAAAATGAAACCTGTGGAGTATCCAGAGCGCAGCCACCATCCAGTCCTCAAACAGTCAGTCCTTCCTGAGCCACAAGCTCCTAGGTGCTAGAATCCACTCTGACATGGTAGCAGGATCAGGCAGCTCCTAGAGGGCTGAGTACAGACAGCCTGAGTAAGAACAGCCCATCCTTTCCCAAAGAGTAACTTCAGGGGGTCCCAAGGATGCAAAAACAGTCATCTCCCCACTCAGGGTTGTAGCTGAAACTTGTGGTGAGAAGACGGGTCCCCTAGGAATCCATTCTTGTGTAAGTGGGGTCAGCAGGGGCAGCTAGTCAGCACTTCACAGGGGACAGTTCTGACGGCCATTCCCAGGGTCCAGTGTCAATAGCATCCACAAGGCAATCTGTACTGTCTTTACCAGAGCAGCTCTATGTTTTCTGTTTAAACTAGCTAAAGTTGGTCTCTGTTGCTTTACAGTCCACAACCCTACCTCATATAATTAGTGATTTCAAATAGGAGATTTCAAGGCAAATGTGAAGAATTGCCATCAGCTCTCAGAGCTGGGTGCTGGCACGGGCTGGTGTCATTGGGAACGCATCTGGTCAGCTTATCTCAAAGGCTGCTTAACTATTACCACTAAACACTCATTTACCAACATTCACTAGGCACCAAGAGCTGTGCACAGAGCTTTATGTGTCATCTCATCTAATCTTCACGACAACTCTATGCGATCCTCACTGCTGTTGTTACAGTTTCACAAATGAGAAATCAAGGTTTTTGAGAGATTGAATATTTTTCCAAAGTTACATAGCTAAAGATTTGAAACCAGGCCCATCGCCTTGCAAAGTCCATGTTCTTACCAGCTGCAGTCCTCTAAACCCGTGCATTTACTATCATGCATATCAGCAACATGTTGCTGGCCCTGACTGGACCTCACAATTTGATCCAGTATAAACTGATTTTAAAATGGGGAACAGTTTTCAACCTAAACATTTGGACCTCTGCTAGCAAAATGCAGGTTTGAGAAACAGCTGTCAAAACGGCTAATTGAGATCGCTATAGATGTGGTTTTGACCGTCAGTGTAGCTGGAAAAAGAATTGCCTAAATCATTGTTGACTCTATAGCCTTATGTAACAGAAGAGAAACCTGTTTTTCACCATTCAGCGGTCTGTTGTATGCTCTCCTGGGAGCCCTCGGGAGCGCACTGAATCGGAAGCCAAATACCCCAGCAATGAATAAGGTGGCCTCGTGGCCTTATCCTACCCAACACTCACCAGGAGACACTATCGAAAAATTTTTTAAGCCTCTGATCAACTGCCTTCCTGTCTTGTCCCAGCTAGTCCTAACCACATATCGCTACATAATTAAGCATCTCT